>NC_045437.1:62904373-63028831 GCF_002776525.5 Piliocolobus tephrosceles
AGGAAGGAAGGAAGGAAGGAAAGAAGGAAGGCAGGCAGGCTGGCAAAGTGTAGATCTGACAACAGTTCCTGATGCAGGGATGTGCTTAATAGAAGCAGGCAGGATTGGAGTTCTAATACCTAACCTGTATCTTTTATATAATATCTGTACATCTAATATGTATCAGATGTTCTAAAAAGTAAATTAAATATTTAGTGTGGTTCCTACCCTGGAGGATGTTTTCAGTAGTTCCTCCCAGGTGCAAAGGGAGGAGGCCTGTCTGAAACTCTGAGAAAGGGGCTTTGTGAATTGCAAAGCAGAAAACAAATGGTGATTAACTAAGGTTCCACAAGCAAGGGCAGGTCTCCGGAGAGCGGTCTCAAGAGATAACTCTTCTGCCTTCTTTTTGTCATTTGAATCCTCAGAATTGTCCCTCGCTTACACCAAATCAACCTCAAACAGTCTATGATTAAAATTTCCACTCTGAGAGTCTGAGCAACGTAGGAATTGTAGGAACTGGACCATCTGGAGATAATTTATAAATAACACTCGCCTTTCAAATGGGCTCTGTCTTCCCAAAGAGTCCTCTGTCCTGTTAGTGGGAGCGCTGCCAAGGCACAAACCACTAAATTGGGCTAGGGACATTGAAATTGCTGGCGGGGGCTTCTTATCTCTGATTCTTCTAAGAATTTGGGACGCTACACTGAAACATTTGTTTTTCCTCATGTAATATGTAAGCTGAAAGTTATCGGCTATCTTCAGGTTGGGAAAAGCTTTCAGGATTTTACTGCATGGGACTCACTCAGCTTTTGCTTTGTCTACTGCTAAAATAATTGAAACGTGAATCAAATACTAAATATAACCCAAAATATCCTGGATACATAGTAAGTTTTGGGAGCATTAAAACATGACTAAGCCCTTTGCTCCTTTTTCAGTGAACCTGTTGACATGAAAGGGAGCCATTAATACCATCCTTTCCTCTCCTCTCCTCCAGGTCACTCCTAAGCAACACAACCTTAGCCCCTATGGAGCTAGTGCCAGCTGTGTGAAGCTGTACAGTGGTGCAGCGTTAAGGGCAAAGAGCACTGTGGAGCCAAGGCAGACAAAGCTGCACAGAGCTCTCAGGCCTGGATGATGATCCCTGTTCCCAGACATCTGTGGAGTTGCCATGTTGATGTTCTCTCATTGTTTCTGCTGAGCTGGAATGATCGAAATAATTCTGGGACTATGTATGACAAGTCTCACCAGACCTCGTTATGGATCAGGGAGAGGTGAAGTTTAAAAATAATCAAGTTCAAAGGAGAGCCCTGCCGCCTGGGATCAGTTTTGTTAGCAGAATCCCACCAGCCTTGCTCCCCATATCCAAAATGCACTCATCTCCCACAGGCCCTTCCCTCCTCTTGGTTGGAGGCTCTGAGTTCAGACAGACGTGTGCAGTTAGTTTCTCTAGACTGGGGAGCTTTCCAAGGACCTCCTAATGGCAAGTGATAAAACTGATTGGTTGGTGCATGAGACAGTCATAGTCAACTCATGGCATAAGAAACACAAACTTGATAAAGCAGAGCTTTTCTGGAGGTTGGGCTGAAAACTTTATCTGGGAAATATACAGTGTAACAAAGAGCTGTGCTATTTAAAATGTAATGGGAGATCAAGGTAGGCATATCACTGGAAGTCAAGAGTTTGAGACCAGCCTGTCCAACATGGTGAAACCACATCTCTACTAAAAAAAAGAAATACAAAAATTAGCTGGGCATGGTGGCAGTCACCTGTAGTCCCAGCTACTCAGGAAGCTGAGGCAGGAGAATCGCTTGAGCCCAGGAGGTGGAGGCTGCAGTGAGCTGAGATCGTGTCACTGTACTCCAGCCTGGGTGACAGAGTTAGACTCTGTCTCAAACAAAACAAAACAAAACAAATGTAATGGGCAGACTATCTGCCGGGTCCATTTCTGAGAACATTATTTGTCCCTGAAAGGTAGTTTCATAGTGGGATGCTTCTTCCCTGTTTCTTCCTGCGTCCCACAAGGTTGATCTTCCTCTACACCTTTCTTTTGTTCCCTAACAGTTTACGGCATTGGTTTTCTAACAAAAGGAAGGAAAGTTCCTAGGGAGGTATATCAACATTTCTAAAAGGAAATGTATGTATACTTTGAAAATACATATTTCACGTTATAATAGAATTTCATAATTTAGAAATCAAAAGTACATCACTCTGTATTTCTCTTGATGAAAGTAAAATTTGACAAGTTAACTCTGCTGATGAGAATCTGCATCAGTGAATCTGTAAAGAGGGTACCAGTTAGGGGTGGGGCCTCATCTTCCTAGATGGCTCAGGTCTAGAGCCTGTTGGCTGGGTCAGACATAACATTTTTATGTTTATCCAATAGGAAAATGTTAAGGACCATCTGGGCACAGGTAACAGGAGATGCTTGTGTCTCTCCTGTAGGGTCAGTCTTCAGGAGACAGAGCTGAGACAGGAGTCCCTAGGCTGGAGCAGCACACTAGGGCTTTATGGTCCAGGATGCTTAAGAGAAAGAGAAATGTATGTGAAGACGGCCTGGCATCCACTACACAGGCCCTGCCTTCACTATGTTGGTGCAGTTGCCCTGAAAGTGGACCGAGAAAGAAGAATGAGGGCAGTGAGTCAGCAAAGGGTCTCAGAATGGGGGTCTCAGGACCTTCAGAGCGGGCAGCCACGTGGCTGCCTCAGGACACAGTCATGCAGCACGTGGGGTCTGAGGGGTAGACAGTGGTTACTTCCTAATCTCCCATGGATGGTGCCCTGGGTAGGGGTGGGGATGAGGACCCACCCAAGCAGGCAATTAGAAGAATTTGATCCTGGAACTCTTAGCAGGGAGGCAGTTCTGTGTAGGCAACTTCATGATATGAGTCTTACAGTGAAAAGAAAAGAAAGCCCAGTGAGCAGTGCCAAATGCCACAGAATCAAGTCCCCGCCTGCTGAAGATGGGACAAGTGAGGACCACCAGGGCACCATTTTGGTGGAGGAGCTGGAAGGACCCTGGGTTGGTGAAAGATGTAACCTTAGTGGAAACCCATCACATTAGGAAGGAATTGCCAGCCAAACTGGGGCACCAAGCTGCAGAACAGCAGGATGGGCACAGCTGGCACAAAGCCCATCCCAAGGCACTGAGAGGGAGGAGGGACTTGGGGCATTGCAGTCCAGTGAGTTCCCACCAGGGAACTCAGCACTTAAGACTCCTAGAGTATGATCTCTCAAGCAGATGGACAGGAAGCCTGGAGATGGGGCTAAGTATGTGGAACGGGGACAGAAACCTCAAGAGTTCCCCAGACACTGGGACAGACCGGACAAGGAAAGATGCTGCCCACTTGTAGGTCTACCAAGAAGCACGTTCTTCCAAAGATTTAGGGTGTTTTTAAGGTGGCAGAAGGCAATCAGCATACTCCCTTTTAAAGAATACTCAGCAATATATTAGCAGAGGTGCAAATAAATCTTTTGGAAACAGCATCCCACCTTCCTTGGACATTGATATTGAAGGCAGGGACTGCTGTGACATCAGCCAGACTGTCCACACACCAAACCAGGCTGTCCCCGAGGCTCTGATTCACACTTATTTACCAACACCCTGAGTGTGTTATCTGAAACAGCAATCAGGAGAGAAGGCTACACAAAAATCTAGACAGGTCGCACCTTCTTCAACATTTTGAATTGCAAAGTAAAAGGTGACACCAGCCCAGGAAGGTGTTGTGACCGTGGGAGGAGAAAGAATGAGCAATAATCTCTGGCACACTTCTGGGCAAAATGCTAAGCAGCACAAAAGTGCCAGAGCGTAGGACACATGGAGAAGAGAAGATATGGAGGAGAAATGGCATTTCACTGAGAATTGGGATAAATAGGGTCTTTCTTCACTCTAACTAACTTGCTACATTTGGGAAAGTGATTTAATGTCCCTGAGACCTGGCTTCTTCCCTTGTAGAACATGAGAGTTGATGCAGGTGTTCCCTGGGATGCTCCTCATCCTAGTAGTCTGTGAACCTGGGGGGTCTGGGTAGTTCACAGACTGGGACACCCTCTCCCAGATTTTCCTGAGCAAACAATACCCCCGCAATGCAGCCTTGGTCAATAGCATGATACTTCCCATCTCAGGGAATGTTTCCAATCAGAAAACATAGGGTGGATCCATCGGTGAGAGATCTTGCCAAGCAGTGTTAAGACTTCCCAATGGCCCTATGTTTACCATGCATTCAATTCTCAGCGTGGTCTGGGCCTTTCTCACCTCATGCATTTCACCTACCAAGAAAGGAAATGACATTCATCTGGGCTGGGGCACAATTGCCCAACCAAACAAGCCAACCTGTAATTAAGGAGAACTGAACGCGGATGCTGAGCCCAGCGTCTTGGGGAAAGACTGCTGAGAGTTTCGCTTGGCTTTGGAGTTCAGTTATCAGATAACATGTGCTGGATTGACCTAAACTGCAACATGGCTCTTGTAATTATACCGTGCTTTTGCTTTGGAGCCTGAGGGAAGTGTGGAAGGCGCTGGAGTCTGAGCTCTGGGTCACCTGAATGTCCCGTGATTATGCCCGGTCTCACATTCACGAGGAGAGACGAGAGTGTTTGTATTTTACCCACAGCAGTGGACTCAGCACTAAGACATGTGGGGTGCATATGTCTTCTGTATCTCCTGGAACTCAGTATCTGTTCATTCATTCATTGAGTACCTACTGTGATCAAGGCACTGGATGGGCACTATGACAATTTCTCTTTTGGTATTTTTTCAAGATTTGTTTACTTGATATTCTAGCCCAGGGGTCAGCAAACCACAGCCCATGGGCTAGATCCAGGCCTTTTCCTGTTTCTGTGCAGCCTCAATAGTTAAGAATTTTTACGTTTTTAAATGATTAAGAAAGAAATCAAAAGAAGAACACTATTTTGTTACACAAGAACATTGTGTTCAATTTGAATTTCGGTGTCAATAAATAAAGCTGTATTAGAACCCAGCTGTGGTGGGCAGAATTCTAAAATGTCCCACAGGGATGCTCATCCTTGTATAATCCCCTCCCTTTGAGTGTGGGTGAAACCTGTGAATGTACTGAAGTATCACTCCTGTGATTTATATTACATTTTATTGCAAAGGGTATTCTTGCAGATGTCATTAAGATTACTAATCAGTTGATTTGGGGTGCTTCAAAAGGGAAATTACCCAGGCAGGCCTAACCTAATCATACGAGCCATTTGCAAGCAGGGTTCTCTCTTGCTGGTAGCAGAAGAGAAGTTAAAGAAACATGCTACAGCTGACCAGAAAGAGAACAAACATCTGTACTATGAACTGCCCAGAGGAGCCCTGAGTGTGACCCTGATGACAAGCAGCAGGGAAACCAGGACTTCAGTCCTACAACCCCAAGGAGATGGACTCTTCCAACAACCTGAATGAGCTTGGAAGCCTCCAGATAAGAGCCCTACCAGCCAATACTTTCATGTCAGCAGTGTGAAACCTAAGTGAAGAGCTCAGTTAAGTCCACCCAGACTTCTGACCTACGGAACTAGAAATAATAAATGGGTGTTGTTTTAGTTGACTGAGTGTGGGGTAATCTGTTCTGCAGCAGTATACTGACAATACAGCACAAATGCACATGCATGTGCACATCGTCTATGGCTGCTTTCACACTACACCAGAGAGTTGAGTCGTTGCAGTGGAGACCTTATGGCCCACGAGCCTCAAATATTTACTACCGAGTCTTTGACAGAAAAGGTTTGCCAAACTGTGCCAAACTTTTTCTCTAACCGTAAAAGTAATCTCATCTCAGATGTATTTTGTGAAGGTTTTGTGCCTGACCCAAGGCTTGCAAGAAACAGGACTTACACCCAGGCACACTCAGCAAACATTCCTTCTGTCAAGCTGAATTAGCTCCAAAAAATTAGTAGGCACCAGGCTACCTGCAGACCTACTCTTCATTCCAATTTTTAAAATGTTAGGAGGAGAAAGAGTGTGTGTGTGTGTGTGTGTGTGTGTCTGTGTATTTATATTGTTGAGCAGGGAAAAAAATATCAGAGGAACGTGTACCATATATGTTTTAAAGGTTGTCATATTCTATGTTATGAATTTCAGTAATACTTGAAATTTTGTGTCATGAATTTGTGTTAGTAATTATTACCTTATTTTTAAAGGCTATTCTGTGCTCTATGTGTGCTCCTTGGTGCAGTAGCCTAGAGAAGAGAAAGTATGAAAATTGTTGCTTTGCAACCAGAATTTGAACTCACTCCACTGTCTTCTCGACTTCTGCCTTCCAGATGCCCCTTCTGCTTTCACGGTGAGATGTGTCAAGATAATCCAATGCTTTGTTCACTAATGGTGGTTATCTAGGAGAATAATTTTCAATCACTGAGGAATTAGAATGCCCTTTCTCTCTCTGTCATACAGACACACACACACACACACTCACAAATTAAAATATTTTGAGAGGCCAAGGCAGGAGGATCACTTGGACCAGGAGTTCAAGGCTGCAGTGAGCTATGATCACATCACTGCACTCCAGTCTGGACAACAGAGCAAGACCCCATTCCTACAAAAATAAAATAATCAAAATGAAAGGTTTGGCAGGGCGTGTATACAGCTTTAAATTGGGTTAAAATCCCTATGACTCTAAAGACTGGAAGAAGGAGCTAAAGATGGTTTATTAGGGCTCTAACAAATAGCCACAAACTGGGTGACCTAAAACACAACAAAAATTAATTCTCTCACAGTTTTGGAGGCCAGAAGCCTGAAATCAAGGTGCTGGCAGAGTCGGTTCCTTCTGGAGGCTCTCAGGGAGAACCCATTCCACGCTCTCCTGGCTTCAGGTGGCTGCTGGCAACCTTTGGCGTTTGTTGGCTTATAGCTGAATCACTGCAGTCCCTGCCCGTGTCTTCACCTGGTCTTCCCCACTGTGTGTCTGTGTCTCAGATCTCCCACCGCCATTCTTTTTTAAGGACTGCCGTCATTGGATTTAGGCCTATCCTAAATCCAGATGATCTCATCCCAAGATCATTCCTTAATTATACCTGCAAACACCCATTTGCTACATAAGGTCACAGTCAGAGATACTGGGGTTGAGGGCTTGGATGTATCTTTTTGGAGGCCACAATTCATTTCACTACAGCAGGCATTTAGTATGTTCCTGGAGCTGATAGGGAAAACTTTCTCAATCTCCTAAACAGCAATTGAAGTCAACAAATCTGTTCTATAATATAGGGCAAGTTTTTTTTTTTTTTTTTTTTTTTTTTTTCTCGTGGGGCTTTATAGATACTTAGATCCCTTCACATACCCCCAAACCCCCATGATTTTGTGATTATAGATTGGACAATTACTCAGTGGCAAGGGAGATACGAAATCTTCATCACTCTCCTACATGGGTGCCCCTGCCTTATCTTGCTCTTTTTACCCATCTGAATAAAACCCAAAGTAAGACAACATTTAGGAGATATGTCAAAAGTCAGGGTACTAATCCACAAGTTTTAAGTCCAGCATTGAAGCCCACTGAGACTTTCTGTGAGTGGGAAATTGTGCTTTCCAGCAGAATAGTATGGATCTCTCTGGAAACAAGCCCATGCCACTTATTGTCCATTTGGCCTTGGGAAAATCTGATGCTGTGATCTGGTTTCTCTCCCTGTAAAGAAGACATAACAATGCCTTGCTACCTTACCAGGGTGTTGTGTGAATTTGCTGACACCCATAAAGCTCCCTGAAAATGAAGAAGCTTACATAAGTCCCTGGTATTATTCACACAGCAAACGTTTTCCCCTGAGAATAAAGTAATAAATGGTACCATTGTGCAGCTGGTGGAACGTGTTCAAAAGTTTCCGTTCACAACTAGTAGATCAAGTTGTGGGTGGCTGTATGGACTTTCTGTGCTCATGCCAAGCTGCATCCAAAACAGCCAGCACGACAGGCTATCTCGGAATGAAAAGCTGTACTGTAAGAGACGGCCAGATCATGGCATCGTGTCACACAGGATAATTACATGCAGCCAGAGACTACATAGGCCCTTTTCCTCACAGCAGGAAAGGAACAATGGCAGAAACATTGGCCATATGGATTTCTAACATGGCAGCCTTTGAGAAGCAACTACCTTCTTCCAACACATTGACACACTTGCCAAGGCTAAAGATGCTCATGATTGTGAAGAACTATAGCTTTCTCTCTGCGTTCATGGGCCAAGAGAAAGCAGAGTTCTAAATCAGATAGAGTGATCAGGTGAAGGATCTATTCTCTTTAAATACAATTCATCTGGGTGGGAGTGTGTGGGAATAGTTTGGACAGAATGCTACTGGCTGGCATAGGATACAGGAGAGAATTTCTTTCTCACCATTATACGCCCTGGAAATACCCCAGCACATGATATAAGGAAAATGTCTTTTCTCTTTTAGCAAAGTCTGGGACTCTCAGCCTTTAGATGTCACATCGGGAAGATGACAGATATTTTTAATTGAATGAGAGGAAGATTAGCTACTGAAGATTTTTTAAGTGATCATGTTTGATTAGAGTTACATGGGAATTAGACTGATAAGCTCACAGCTGGTCAGAGGGGATCAAGGTACTCCTGCAGTGGTAAATATTCTCATATTAAAAAGCTGAGGCAGGACTACACAATCATGGAATTTTTGAACTGCCACTGATTTACCTGAATATTAAACTATCTGGTAACTTTGCAAATTCCGTGAACATGCTAGCATATTTTCCCCTCTTTCTTTCCAGTGGCAACAATGGGCAAAACCTTGAAGAAAATTAATGAGCTTAAGACAGCAAAAGTAGAAAAAAAATCTGTCTAGGTATTTAATATTTGAAGTTGGTAAAATCTTTAGATTGTAATGCAAAGGTTATGAAGAAGTATTGTACCACCCACAGGGTGCATCAGGCTCCCTCTCACCTCTCGCTTCCACATGCCTGTCACATTCTATTTTCAGGGAATCTTTCATTCATTCTTTCAGTGCCTATTTATTTGGCACCTGCTATGGTACTAGGCAGTGTGCTATGTGCTGGAGATACAAACAGACGAAAGATACAGTCACTATCCTTATGGGGCCCCTCACCTAGTGAAGAACGTGGTGACCAGCATCATGATGGAATCGAGGTCAGAGCCAAAATAACTAAAGAGAATTTCCTGGTGATGCCTTGCTTTAGGCCCTAATATCCAGGGTCCAGGCACCTTTTCTTCTTGGAATGGCTTCTGCTACATGTGTCAGGAGAACCACGGCCTGGGACAGCATCACATGGTTGCTTCTAGGTTCAAATGAGCTGCAGTCACTCCCCCAGAGGATGTAGAGCAGCATAGGCCTGCTGGGCAGAGGGGGTTCCAGGTCCCACTCTCTTGTATCCGGGGAAGCACACAAAGGGCCTGGAGGACACTGCATGAATGTTTCTGCGTGACTGGACCCATCTGCAGGCAATTTAACAGTTGCCAAAGTTTCTTCATCAGTGTGCTGTCTGGAGCACCCAAAGGCTGGGCAGTGCTGATCTGCGGTGACCAAGTTCAGAGGCGCAGGAAGGCAGTTTGCCTGAACAATGCTGAGCGTGCTTGCAAGCCTGAGAGATGCAATTACTTGAACGCTATTATATGCTGGCCTTCTGGTGAGCTTCAAGGGAGCAGACACTAAGGTCTCTGTTGCACTCTCTGAGCCTCAGGCCACAAGCTGCCTATGCTTTCATGTTCTTCCAGTGGCCAAGGGCAGGTCATCTGGGAAAAGAAGGGAAATGAGGCAGAGACGATTCTAGGAGAGGGTGGTGCATTTCTCATTTTGTTCCCAATGTTTGGGTTCTTCCTTTAGCAATTTCACAGCAGACACAGTTAAGTTTTACCATGTTCAGCCTTTCTCTTCTTTTCAATCTTGCTCAGGGCAGCAATGTGTCCAGTTACCTACTTGCTTTCCTAGCTTCTCTCACTGCTGCTGGTAGCTTGTGCCATAACCCAAGCCAAATAGATATAAACTAAAGTCAGCTTGGGACTCTTGAGAAAGTTTTGCTTATGTGATAAAGAGGGACCCATGTGTCTAGCACTACTCTTCCCCAGATTCTTTTTGCCTTGGACATGGACGTGATGTCTGGAAAGCAGCAGCCATCATGTAGCCATGAGGCAACAAAGATGAAGACAAAGCTCAGACTGGAAGGGAGGTAAAGTAGAAAGAGTCATTCATTTATTTATTCAACTAGTATTTATTGAGTGTCTGTTATGTGCCGGGCACTATTCTAGTTGCTAGAGAGACAGCAGTGATAAAAGCACACAAAATCCCTGCCTCCTTGGAGTTTATTTTTAGTGGTAACAGGAGAGAAAGACAATATATAACATACGAGAAGTAAAGGCTATAATATGTCACATGGTGATAAGTATTATGGAAAAAAGAAAAGTAGGTATTCACCCTGGGCGGGGCATTGGAGGCTAATATAAGGACTGTGGCTATTCCCCTGAGCAAAACAAGCAAATTATTAAGCAAATCACTGGAGGGTTGGAGGAGAGGGTGACATGATTTGATTGATGTTTTAAGGTCACTCTGGCTGCTGTGTTGAGAATAGACTGAAAGGGGAAAGACAGAACCAGGGACCCAGATGGCATCAGTGAATACCTAAGCCAACACCAGCAACTACTTGCTTCCAGAAACCTTGCTATCTGTAGGAAATAATTCCCTGTGTTAATTCTGTGGGAAATACTCTTAGCCAGATATTCTGTTACTTGCAGCCAAACTCATCCCCAACTGATACAGAGAGCAGGTACCATCATTTATCATGCACCTACTATGTGCCAGGTGTTGTTCTAAGTCCCAGGGATATAAAGATGAAAACACATGTGGTTCTCATTATCAAAGAGCCTTTCAAGGGCCTTGTGATATGACTGTGGGAGGCCACAGACAAAGCATTACACTGCAATAAGGCAATTGCATTAGCGAGGTTTGTCTGGAAGATGGGATGAGAGTGCAGGAGAGGAGCACAGCTAAGCTGAGAAAAAGAGCCAGGGAAGGCATCATGAAAGCTGGTAGGTGCTTCTCCAATGAACACATTTGTGGAGGTCATTCCAGACAGGAGGAACTCTATGTGCAATACAAAACATAGAACATTCTGGGACATGTAAATAGATCAGTATTCCTGGGAGAGTAGAGTTTGATTGGGCGGGGGTTGGTGGGGAGAGGATGGCAAGAAATGGTGGAGATTAGGTTGGAGAGGCAGGAGGAGAGGTGATGGAGGCTTTTGTAAGTGCTACAGAAGAATATGATTTCTGCCTGTAGACAGCAGAGAGGCAGTGGAGCAATAACCCTGGCAGCCAGATTAAAGACAGCTCATAGAGGAGTGAGGCTCCAAGCAAGACCAGTGCAAAAGTCAGGGAGCAGTGGATAACAGCCTGAGACAAGGAAGCAGTTGGGTTGGAAAGGAGGGAATGCAGAAATGATGTCCTGAATGTGGTAATAGAAGAGGCGTTCCAAGATAGCCCAGACACACTGCATATACCTCTGCATGAATAGTTAGATGATGTTTTCGGCATAAAGGTCACTCCAGGAGACAATGGACAATTTTTTAGTGGACCAAATTAAGAGCATAACCAGCTTTTACATAAACCTGTGGAGATTGCATCTGGTGAGCTGACAGCAGGATATTCCATTCAGTTGGCTTCGTGGAAGCTAAAGGGTAGTTCCTTACACTTGGTCCAGTCTGTCCTGCCTTCTTCACTGTGGCTTTGCATTTAGCCTACCATTTCAACACCAGTTATTCTAGAATGCCTTCTGTACTCATCAACATCACTCTGCATGGGTAATCATATTAACAATTACTGTGATTGGGAGCTACATATGACAGACATGTTATATATATACTTGTTTAAATCTCACAATAGCCCTGCCAAGAAAGTCGTATTAACTTGAGGCCAAGAGAGGTAAGGTAACTACCCTAAGGCCACACCGCTAGTGAGGCAAAATGTGATTTGCCCAATGAAGTGTATGCTGTTCTCACCATGCTCCAGGGTTATCTACCTCATTATAATCCATTGTCCGTTCAACACCCTGGGCTCTACTTTTTTGTCCACAATCACAGAGCAGCATTAAGGTGGGCATTTACAAAATACTTTCATAGACATTAAAGAGAAACTCTTCCAACAGGTTTTGCCTCATTTCCATGAAGGGATTTGGATTATTTAGAGTTCCAAATTTTCCAAAGGATTAAAAAATACATTACTAATAGAATAAATTTAAGGAAAAAAATATTTACTTTATAACCATACTTTACAATGCGAAATAATCCAATTGCAAAAGAATGGAATAGGTAAGGGATGGTTCTATTCATTAGCCATAGGGAAGTATAGAAATTCTTAGGAAATAATATTCTAGAACTAAAATACAAGCAAAGCACAAGGTTGGTTATTTTGGATGATGAATGAATGGATAAATTCAAATTTTGTCTTTCATTCGATAGGCTTGTCCCATTGGTCAATAACTGGTTTACTAACCACCTACTCTGTTTGAGGTGCTGCTTTTGCTGTTGGGAAAGTGAGAAGGGATAGAGACACGAGAAGAAACTGAAAGTCACTATACCTAAAGGGCATAATTCTTGATGCCATAAAAGGTTCAGGCAATATTACATATCCTAAAGACACTGCCAAGGACCACAGTTTAGTAGCTGGGCCTCAGAGATCACCTTGTCCAACCCTTACATTTTACAGGTAATGAAATTAAGTCCAAAGGGATTTGTGACTTGCCTGAGGTCACAAACATAGCTGGTGGCTGATGCAAAAGCTACCTCTGCCATGAGTCTGTTTCTATTGCTATTACATTTATTCAAGAATGGATTTAAAATTATGTAGTACATTCTTGAGAGGAACAAAAGGATCCTTTTATTCAACTCAGGAGGAAAAAGCAAAGAGATTCTAGCCTGTTATTTAGAAGGGACATAATCATGGAAGATGTTGTTATACTTGCACTTGTGTGCCAGGATTTGCATTGCAGCTTAAAAAAAAATCTTTTGCTATCAAAAAAAATAGTAAAAGATAGCAAACAACTTGAATTTCTATCATTAGAGGGCTTAATATGATAAGAGTTCATCCTCATGGTGAAATATTATACAGCCACTAACAAATCAAAGCAAATCTATGTGTAGATTATACATAGATATACTGATAGAGATATATTTTATTTTTTATTTTTTATTTATTTTTGAAACAAGAGTCTTGCTGTGTCACCCAAGCTGGAGTGCAGTGGTGTGATCTTGGCTCACTGCTACCTCCGCCTCCCGGGTTCAAGCAATTCTCCTGCCTCAGCCTCTTGAGTAGCTGGGATTACAGGCGCATGCCACCACACCTGGCTAATTTTTTGTATATTTAGTAGAGACAAAGTTTCACCATGTTGGCCAGGCTTGTCTCGAACTCCTGACCTCAAGCAATCCACCCGCCTCAGCCTCCTCAAGTGCTGGGATTACAGGTGTGAGCCACCGCGCCCGACCAGATACAGATATATTTTAAAAGACAAAAATAACTTGTAGTTCAAAGCTATATATTTCTTCAACCAGTTTTTTGCACAGACTCAGTTCAATGTGAATTAACATAAAATGATTTATTTTTTCCAGTGATAGCTATAGTCAATACTGTCATTTGTGTTGCTCCAAATCTATTAAATGTTTTTCCACATCCTAATATTTCCCATAATTTAAATCCAATTTTTCCAATGTAGAATCAAAACAACAACCATATGTTGCCATTTTCCATGCCCCAATGATGGGGACGTATAATTCAGGTTGCAAAAATAAACTATAGCTACAAAAAAACTTTGATTTAAAACTGACTTTATTTTAAAAAAGGTAGGACATGGAGCATTCATTGGCCTCTCTCAGCAAAAGCAGAGTCTTGAAGCCAGAAGTTGTGGTGGCTTCCTGATTTGTTTGTTTGTTTACTTATTTATTCATTTTATATTGTGGCAGAGACAGAAATGCTTTTGAGGTCAGGTCTGCGGAGTTCAGCCTGGAGTCTGATTCGTTAACCTTATCAGTGGTTCTATGAGCCTTCTATATCCCTAAATAAAACTCCTCTTCTAAAGCTAGCTAGAGTGGATTCTATTGACTGCAACTAAGTACTGTCACCAATATGAATAAATACTTCCACCACACTCTGTCAAAGTCTCCTTTACCATCATATAACAAACAACATCTTGAGCAGGTCTCATTGTCATCATTAAACAATGTTCAGTCTAGTTTAGTTTAGGCTTTTCATTCATGTCCTACTTAGATCTCATATCCAGTTGTCCAGCCATGTGAGGCAGGCAGCAAGTCAGGGAGTGAGACATTAGTTTCCCTTTCCTGCCAATATTCCCAAACACTACCAATGATTCCTTAAGCATCCAGCTACCTTGTTTGTTAATTGGAGAGAGGGACTGGTGTGGAGTCCAGAAATAGCCTCCCAATATGAATGCCGCATTCCTGATAACTCTGACTTCTTTCATGCTCTTTGCTCCTCAGTTGTTTTTTCTGGACTAGGAAGAATGGAGCTAGGATGATGAATGGAGTAAAAGATCCATAGTGCTTCAGCCTCTCAAAAGTCCCAAGAAAGATGTCTTAAAATCCTCTCTAAACTATAGGGTAACCCTTCGATCTCAGGTCTGGGTCTTTCTAGCCAGCTATGCAGTATCAGGGAAAGTGTCACTCAACAACCTTATAAATTTCTATTCACTTATAAAGAAGGGAGAGGGACACACAGAAATTTACACATATGTGTTCTTTTCTGGGGCTGCTCTAGAAACTAACAAGAATGATTGGCTATTGGGAGGAAAACAGGAGTCTGGGAAAAGATGGTGGGATGGCATAATGATAACTTTTCTGAAATTGTTTCTTTTGTTTGGAGACAGCCTCACTTTCTGAGCTTTTACTGCAGACACAGCCTGCCACCATAGAAACTGAACACTTAAGCCACTTACTCTCCCATCAACTTTTATAGCTCGGATAGAAGAACATGGCCTGGGCTCAACCAATCAGACTCTCAAGCTCTGGACTATAAAGAGAGAGCTGGTGTCAAGAAATGAAGGAAACCATTCTTCTTATGGGTGGCAACAGCTGGGATGGTAAGAGCCAATTTCTGGAGCCAAGAGACGCTTCCAAGCAACTTGTGGCGGCCAGTGGCCTGCAACTGATGCAGAGCTGCTGGGAAGCATGACTGTGGCTGTGTGTCTAGCTACTGCCTCATCCCTTGTTCTTGCTTGTTCTGATTTTGTTTCTCCATTGCTCCTTTCAATTTTGTGAGTTTTCCAGTTACCTTTCTGACATAAGCATTTAATGCTACATATTTTCTTCTAAGTACAGCTTTAGCTGTACTACAAATTTTGACCTTTTGAATCTGTATTTTTATCCAATTCAAGATGTTTTCCATTTTCTCTTGTGACTTCCTATTTGACCCATGGGTTATTTAGAACATATTGTTTAATATCCAAATATTAGGGAATCTTAAAGATCTCTTTCTGTTATTGATTTCTTCTTTAACCCTATCATGGTCAGAGGGCATACCTTGGAAGATTAAAATTCTTTTAATATTTTTGAGGTACCACTGTTGCTGAGTAAAGCGCTCTCTGAATGTCAGTTAGGTCAACTTGGTTGACAGTGTTGTTTAGGTTATCTACATTCTTAGTAATTTCCTCTCTACGTTTTCTATTTGATTACTGAGAGAGAAGTGCTAAAGCCTCCAACTATAACTGGATTTGTCTATTTACCATTTCAATTCTGACAATTTTTGTTTCATATATTTCGAAGCTACAGCTACCTTGTTGATGCAATCACATTTAGGATTCTTACGTCTTCTTTATGAATTGACCTCTTTATTATAATCTAATACTCATTCATCCCTGGTAATAATTTCTTGTTCTTAAGCACAGTTTGTTATTAAACACTTTGACTTTCTTTTTGTTAGTGTTCGACTATTGTTTGTTTCTCTCCTTTTACTTTTAACCTATCTATGTCTTTAGATATAAAGTGGGTTTTTTGTAGGTAGGACAGAATCTTGCTATTTTCTTTTAATCCAATCTGACAATCTATGTTTTCTAATAAAGTGTTTAGAACATTTATAGTTAATGTGATTATTGTTATAGTTAAATTAAAATCCACCATTTTTGTCCGCCTGCTTTTAGATTTATGATTCCACTTGATCCTGACTTTGAAATTTTTTTCCATAGGAATTTATTACCTATTCAGGTAAATAGATATATAATGGATTGCATGTTTGTGTGCCCTCAAAATATATATGTGAAACCCAAACCCCTAATATGATGGTATTTGGAGGTGGGGTCTTTGGGAAGTAATTCGGTTTAGATGAAGTTGAGCCCTCTCTGTAATGGGATTAGTGCCCTTATAAGAAGAGGAAGATAAGCCAGAGCCTTCTCTCTCTTCACCATGTGAGGAAACAGCAAAAACGTGGCCATCTGCAAGCAAGGAAGAAGGGCCTCACCAGGAACCAAACCTGCAGGCATCTCGATCTTGGACTTACCAGTCTCCAAAACTGTGAGAAATGAATGTCTGTTGTTTAAGCCACCTGGTCTATGATACTTTGTTATGGCAGCTCAAGCTAAGACATAGATAGTTTTTATTGTTGCTTTTACAAAGCAAGTGTTACCCTTTAACCCATAAATTTCACTTCTTCATGTCTATTTTATAGAAAACATTGGCACATGTGCTTAAAAAGATAAGTACAACAGAATTCATCACAGTATTGCTTATAATCATAAAAAATTGAAAATAATCTAAATTTTCATCATTTGGAAAATAATTAAATAAATGTCCATATATCCTTTCTATGGAAGATTGTACTTCTCTTAAAGCAAATAAGATCAATGAATACATACTGATATGAAGAATATACACAACACATATTTAAGTTAGAAAAGCTAGTCATAGTAAAATATGTGCCATATGAACAATTTATGTATTGGACAAAAATTCCCAATAAATAAATATATGTGTTCCCATATGCAGATAGACATATATGAATGTAAATGCTTAGAAAAAGCCTGGAGGTATGTGCAGTGGAGAGATAATAATGATTACAATGAAGAACAGTGTCAGATTAGGGGAACAGGTAAAGAGAAGTTTTGTTTATCTATATTGTTTTCATATTTATCAATGAGAATCTATTACTTGGGTAACTAAAAACTGAGTTGTGATTAATATTATAGTTTGAAAAGAAGAAAAAAGAAAAGATATATGTATAATATATATATTAAATAAAAATCAGGATTTTTTTTTTCTCTTTGACATTTTATTCATTCCATTGGAGTAGGAGATTTGGGTGTAAAGAGCCAAAAGATTTCTTGATTCTTTGGCTCAATAAAAGACCTTTTCTGCCTTTCATTCTACAAGAGCATTAACAAAAAGCACGGTGAGTGTCCCGGGAGTACACAGTGTGTCTGGGGTGTGTCCTAGTGTGTTCGGTTATGCTCATTCATGCTGAGACATTGCTTTTTGCCCATAAAAGGAGGAATTACAACATCAGACCTGGATTGTTTTCATTTCCAAACAGCCGCAAAGTGTCAACACAAGACTGTCAATCTCTTGTTCTCTCCTCTCTCACAAACGCTCCCTGGAACCCAGGCCAATTGAAGAAAACAGATGCAGGCAGGCACTGTTTTGACAACACTGGAAACGCCTGTGATTAGGAGTCAGGATAGCGTAAAAATGATTAATATGCTCCTAAAAGAATAGAGAGTGCGCCTTCAGAAGAGATAATTGGATGGGCATCCCTGCTGGTAGACACCCTCTCATACCCAAATGAAGGCACACATTCTCACACAGGTTTCCCCCAAGCAACCCCTTGCTGAGTGTTTCCTGTAACATTTTCATCATGGCAAGGAAGGTGGGGTGAAAGGTTCTTGGAGGATGGGGGAAAGGCTGGAGGATGGCAAAAGTGCCAAAATCTCCCTTCTGCCATAAAGTGAATAATCTTCAAGCAAGCAATGAAATAGATCTTGGTATCTTTTAAAACCAACAAAGAGTTCTCTGAGTTTAGCAGTATTTCATGGGATGTGGTAGTAGACAATGCAATTGCTAGTTCATAATTTATGAGACAGAAAATCTTTGTTTAGCCATCACATGTAAATTAAAGTTGTCCCCGAGTAACTTGAATTACATAACCATCTATGTACCAAGCAGCTGTTGTTTTCCTGTAAATATATTCTCAGTTGTAAGCAGTCTGGAGGCCAGGCTACCCGCCTTATGTTGTGATGGGAGAAAGAACTTTGGGACTCAGCATCAGAAGAGTCAGCTCTGTTCCTCCTTAACTGAGTCGTCTTTGATAGGACACTAAACCTCATTCGACATCAGGCATCTTCATCTGTACTGCAGGGATCTGGATGAGATGAGTAGTCTTCAAGCTGTGGGTAGTTCTACAGCAGGCTCTAGATTGTGGAACTGTGGGCCCCACCTCCACTTAAAAACTTTAACCAGAGCATCTCTGGTGTGATCTGTTTAATACTGGATGTTTGAAGAAATGCTTTAAAAAAGAAAATTATTCAACACTCATTTTTTCAACAAATGCTTACTGAACTCCTACTGTGTAACTGGCAGGGGACTCATTAATGATGGAATGAAGTTACCTCCTGTTCTCATGAAGCTCACACTTTACCGTTCCACCGAACCAGATGATCTTTAAGGGTCCTGTCCAGACCCAGCATCCTGCTCTTCCATAGCATATAAAACAGGTGTCCTGAAGTACTGTCCAGAGAACTTAAAGTTCAACTGTAACTACGCAAGGACAGGCAGACCAAAAGAGACCTTAAGAGTGATGTGCGTTGGTGTTAAGTTGACGAAGTGAACGTTTTGGCTCTACTAGTTAGCTAGATGACTTAACTCAAATTAATTAACCTCCTGTGCTCAGTTTCTTTATCTATAAAATGAGGGTAATGATATTACCTACCTCATAAGGTTGTGGTGAGGATAAAAAGACATAATGCATGCAAAGGCTTAGGGCTATGCCTAGAATTCTGTAAGTTACATTAGGTCTTATTAGCTATTATAATGTGCTTTTCCAGCCTTATATCAGGATAAAGTATACTTGGAAAGGTCCTACAAGATGGCCTACTATAGAGCAGAATTCAGCATAAGGTAACACTAACCTGGACTTCCAAGGACCTTCTTAATCACTGCCAGCTATAATGCAGCCCACAGGTGAAGCCAAGGGCAAGGTTCAATTAATGTTTCATGTGCACCTAGCACAATGCTTACTATAGGGAAGGCAATCAATAAATATTTATTGAATCAATGAACCTATTCCTCTAATTACATTTAAAGCTCTGTGGATTGTTTTAGGTTTCATTTAGGGCAATCACTGCCTGAATGCCACCTTTTTCTAAGTTTTATTTTTAATTATAAAATAGTTCAAACATACAGACAATAAGTTAACAGATACCTATGTACTCACCATCAGGATTACATAAATGCTACCTCAACATATTGCCTAATTAGTTTCAGATAGTCTTTTAAGAAATACAATTACAGTCATGCACTACATAATGTTTTGGTCAACAACAGACCACATATATCACCTTGGTCCCGTAAGATTATAATACCATATTTTTACTGCATCTTTTCTATGTGTAAATATGTTTAGATACACAAACATGTACCACTGTGTTACCATTGCCCTGTGTTCAGCACAGTATCATGCTGCACAGGTTTGTAGCCTGGGAGCAATGGGCGGTATCTTATAGCCTTGATGTGTCATAGGCTATACTTCTAGGCTTGTGGAAGTACACTGTAAAATGGTCACCCAACAATGAAATCATCTAATGACACATTTCTCAGAAAGTGTCCCCATTGTGGCCGTGCGCGGTGGCTCACACCTGTAATCCCAGCACTTTGGGAGGCCAAGGCGGGCAGATCACCTGAGGTCAGGAGTTCAAGACCAGCCTGGCCAACATGGTGAAACCCTGTCTCTATTAAAATACAAAATTTAGCTGGGCATTGTGGCAGGTTCCTGTAATCCCAGCTACTCGGGAGGCTGAGGCAGGAGAATTGCTTGAACCTGGGAGGCGGAGGTTGCAGTGAGCTGAGATCAGGCCATTGCACTCCAGCCTAGGCGACACAGCGAAACTCCATCTCAAAAAAAAAAAAAAAGAAAATTTCCCCATTGTTAAGCGATGTCCGGCTGTATTTAGAGGCCACCAGAACCCCATTCACACTCTCTTCTGTTTGCCAAGATAATCCCTACCTTTAAGTAAATGGGTATCATGCTCAGCATATGCTCATGCCCATAAACAACCCATTTGATGGTTTTGTGTGTATGCACTGCTCACTGGTGGACATTAGGATCCTCCCATGTTTTGATTGTCACAGACAGAGCTGTAATAATAAATATCCATGCAGCAGTCTCCTTGTGGATGGATAAGAGACAGTGGGCACAACTTCAGCTTTATTAGCCACTGTCAAATTTCTCTTCACAAGAGTGGTTCCAACACATGCCCCACTCACAATGCATAGGTATTTCATCATGCAGACTTTTGTTGTTATTTGCAATCCCTAATTACTTCTGAACAGGAGCATCTTCTTTTTTTTTTTTTCTTTTTTTTTTTTGAGACGGAGTCTCGCTCTGTCGCCCAGGCTGGAGTGCAGTGGCGAGATCTCGGCTCACTGCAAGCTCCACCTCCCAGGTTCACGCCATTCTCTTGCCTCAGCCTCCCTAGTAGCTGGGACTACAGGCGCCCGCCCCCACGCCTGGCTAATTTTTTTTGTTTTTTTGTATTTTTAGTAGAGACGGAGTTTCACCGTGTTAGCCAGGATGGTCTGGATCTCCTGACCTCGTGATCCGCCTGCCTCGGCCTCCCAAAGTGCTGGGATTACAGGCGTGAGCCACCGCGCCTGGACAACAGGAGCATCTTCTTATGTGTTTATTAATCATTTATATTGCCTTTTCTGTGAATCGTAAATACCCCTTTCAATTGGATTGACTGTCTTTTTCTTATTAATTTATGAGATTTATTTTTATATAAGGTGCAAGTATCTTCCCCCAGACTGTTTTTTTATTTCTATCTTTGTTTATGGTACCTCTTTTTCTCAGATTTTTTTCATTTTAATAAAATTCAAATTTATCAGTCCTTTCCTCTATGGTTTATAGCTTTTGTGCCCTGTATAAGAAAATTCTGCCTATCCAATGTCATATCATCATCTTCTATGCTTTCTTTAAAAGTTTTAAAGTTTGGTTTTTCACATTTAGATACTAATATATCTGGAGTTTATTTCATGTAGGATTAAGGTGGAGATCTAATTTTATATTTTCCATTCTGCTCACTCTTTAAGTGTTTTTTCTATTCCTTGTGGTTTAGATTTTCTTTTCTGTCCTTAATCATCAAATTATTGATGATACTCAAATTAATAATCAAATTATCAGTGATTTGAAGTTCTTTGGTTCCAATCCTGCTGTTTGTTTTGTGCTTAACTTTAGTCTCTTGGAAGATTGCCTGTGATTTTAGATTGTTAGTTCAACTTTGGCAGGACTTTATTTGTGGGTCTGTGTGGAATTGGCTGGAAACATTTTCCTTTTACTTCTATCAGGTATCCCTGGTGTACCATAGACCCAAGACCAATCTTTTTTTTTAATAGGTTTTTGGGGAACAGGTAGTGTTTGGTTATATGAATAAGTTCCTTAGTGGTGATTTCTGAGATTTTGGTGCATCCATCACCCAAGCAGTGTACACTGTATCCCATGTGTAGAATTTTATTCCCCCCGACCTTTTCCCCTAAGTCCCCAAAGTCCATTGTATCATTCTTATGCCTTTGCATCCTCATAGTTTAGCTCCCACTTACAAGCAAAAACATATGATGTTTGGTTTTCCATTCCTGAGTTACTTCACTTAGAATAAAGGTCTTCAATTCCATCCAGGTTGCTGCAAATGCCATTATTCCATTCCTTTTTATAGCTTGGTAGTATTCCACGGTATATATTCACCACAGTTTCTTTATCCACTCGTTGACTGATGAACATTTGGGCTGGTTCCATATTTTTGCAATAATGAATTGTGCTGCTATAAACATAGGTGTGTAAGTATCTTTTTCATATAATGATTTCTTTTCCTCTGGGTACATACCTAGTAGTGGGATTGCTGGATCAAATGGTAGTTCAACTTCTAGTCTTTTATGGAATCCCCACACTGTTTTCCATAGTTGCACTAGTTTACATTCCCACAAGCAGAGTAAAAGTGTCCCCTTTTCACCACATCCACACCAACATCTATTATTTTTTTATTATAGACATTTCTGAAGGAGTAAGGTGGTATTAGCATTGTGGTTTTGATTTGCATTTCCCTTATCATTAGTGATGTTGAGCATTTTTCCATATGTTAGTTGGCCATTTGTATATGTTATTTTGAGAACTGCCAAGACCAATCTTTAATATAATTTTTCAACCTAGGTTTCTAAGAATATATAGATATAAAAATAGTTAACCGAAAACTCATGAAGGCAAAGCTTGTGAATACGAATTCTCAGAAAAACTTTTGTCTCTATAGAAAGCTCTGGAAGAGACAGCATCCCTGTGCTGGTGGGTGGGTTGGAGATTTTTCCTGGTTCATTCTTTCACTGAGATGCAGCCCTTTGGAGTTCCAAGCTTATGAGGGGTCTCGGGTTCACTTTCCTTCACCCTAACAAAGTACTTTAACTGCTGTTCCCACATAGGTATTAACATTCAAACCCAAGATTACTGTTAACCAAACCCCTTCATACCAGTCTCTCCCATAGCCAAAGAACCACAAAAGCTCCCACACTCTCCGGCCTGGTTTTCAGTTTTCCTTCTGTATCTGAAATGTGGGGGTTTCCCTTTCTTTCTTGTAAGCTCTTTGCTTTAGAAACACTATGGCTTTAAAAGAATGCTTGTTGTAATTTACTTTGTTCTTTGTGTTTATGTGGTGGGATAGGAGGGCAGAGTTCAGATAACCTAAACAATTTGCCTAAATCATTTCTGGATTCAGTGTACCTTTCATGCGTGTGTGTGTGTGTGTGTGAGAGAGAGAGAGAGAGAGAGAGAAAGAGAGAGAGAGAGAGAACAGAGAAAGAGAGAGTTGTAGCTGTCAAGTCAAATTCCTCTACCTCACATTTGGAACCCCACAATTTGCTAAAAGCATTACACTTTTCAAACACATGCCGTGTCTGCTTTCATGTCTTGAGTGAGTTTGGGGCAAGCTTTGATGTGTGGTTCCTTTAGGGGCCTGTGGCAGGCCAAAGATGAAGTAGGATGTTGACCACATTTGTTTCTGAGTACCTTTAATTCCAACCTCTGTGCCTACCAGTTCTCAAATAGTAAGGTCTGAATGACTGAGGTTTTGCAGCATTCTCTGAATGGGTGAAACTGACCTGAAAGTTCCCATGATTTGTGTTGTACATTCATCATTCATAACCACTTTTACAGTCAGTGATAGAGTTATGGATTATTGGCTTCTGTACCTGAAGTATTTGTCTGTCTTGCTAAGTCAGTTTCCATGGAGCCAAATGTGGTGTTCCTCCTTGGGAGCCTGGAGAAACAGGGAGCTTCTTCTATCTTCTTGCTCTACTTTCTGGCCTCTACTCTGTGCGTGAGCCTCTCCAGAGCCCTCAGAGCTCAGTCAGGGGTGATGTCTCCGCTATGTTCCTATTTGCTTTCACAAGCGCAGTACAGATCTAATAGTGAATTATTAATGAAGCACAGAGGGGGAAGCCATTATTTTCTGAGGTACAGTAATTAGTGATAATCAGACATCTCCATATAAAGTTGTATGAACCATTTCAGTGGTCCGCCCTCCAGCCTTCCCACTCAATGCCACGTTCTTTCCAGGTGCTCCCCTCCTTCTTCCCTGGAAGGCTCAGAGGTGCCTTGCTGTCTTCCTTTCCTTCTTAAAAATCCTGCTCATAGGAGGTCACCTCATTCTTGCTGAAGAATAAAGAAAATAAAAACATGCCCTAGTGATACCAAGAAATTACCAAAGGAAAAGTGCTTCTTCCACCACTCTCAACTGGGTGCACATGTATACCTTTGATTTCAGGTATATTTGTGTCCACGTGGCTAGCTGGAGGTCCTGTACTAGGTTTCAAGCTGAGGGAACACATGGCTCCAGGGAAAGGCAACTTCCTTATCTACCCTCAAACAGCCTGGTTCTGGTCCTGAGGCCTTATTTGATCAGATAGGAAAGTTAAAAGGGTTATATGAGGAAATAATGAGTGAGGCGGGAGAGTTTGCTCAGGGTTTATGATTTAATTCATCTGTCTGCAATGCTTTTTTAGCAATTTGGGGAGTCAGGGAGGAGTGGACTCCTTTTTCTCTCAGCCTGATGACTGATGAAAATGACTGCCCTATTCTAATCTAAATTAAATGGGGATGTGGTCTGAGGGTGACAGCTGCGCTTTCAGACTGATTTTTAAGTGTTTTCCTGGTTTTCAGAGAGAACAAGGGGATATAATTATGAAAGGGAAACCTTATCATTATAATAATGTCAGGCCTGGGGGAAGAAAGAAAGATGTTCATAGGCTTTTGGAAAAAACAATAATAATAAAGCACTCCAAATCAAGTTCATTGGGCTGATTGGAGCGAAGTACCAACAGACTTTCACAACACCGAAGAAGCCGTAGTTCTTCATTAGGTGTCTCTGATGATCTCTGATGACTGCTTCATGGGGGGGTGACTGCTTTGGACACTGGACATGCACAGATAGCCTTAGTGCACAAAGGGCATCTCATTGACATTCTAAAACAAGGGAAGTAACGTACCCACTGCATTATCCACTGTCAATACTTTATAAATCCTTCATAGCCTTATCAGCTTCTGCTGCCTGAAAATGCCTATTCATCCAAAATGCTCATGTTCTGACCTGTGAGCACACTCATGGTGGCTATAACCTGCCCCTTCTCAGCTCTGGGACTGGCCTCACATCCACAAATCAGAGCATTGTAAAGCTGGAAGGCATTTAGCATCCTTTGGGCTAAAGCAGACTTTTTACCAATGAGGAGACAAGGCCCAGAGAAGTTAAGTGACTTTCTTGAGGCTGCTAAACTAGTTACTGGAAGAGTAAGCTTCAGAACTAGTTGTCTTGACTCCCAGTGACTGTCTTGGGTTCTGATGTGCTTTGATCTGTGTCCCCACCCAAATCTCATGTTGAAATATAATCCCCAATGCTGGTGGTGCGGCCCGGAGGGAGGTGATTGGATCATGGGGGTGGTTTCTAATGGTTTAGCATCATGCCCCTAGTGCTGTTCTCAGATAGAGTTTCTCATGAGATCTGGCTGTTTAAAAATGAGTAGCACCTCCCTGCACTTGCTCTTCCTCCCACACCAGCCATGTGAAACACTTTGCTCCCCCTTCCCCTTCTGCCATGATTGAAAGTTTCCTGAGGCCTCCCCAGAGGCTGAGTAAATGCCAGCATCATGCTTTCTATACAGCCTGTGGAAGTATGAGCCTTTGACAACTTTTTTCTTTATAAATTACCCAGTCTCAGGTATTTCTTTATAGCAGTGTGAGAACAGACTAATACAGGTTCCCTAACCACCAATGTAGGGATGTAGAGCGTTCTGGGTCTGGGAGAAGCCTTTCAGGGACAGGGCAAGTTCCCATCCTCCCTCTCAGTTCCTCTATTACCGCTAGTATCTCTGCCTCCCAAGCCACTTCCACCGATTTAAGAAGGTCCATTGACTTTAACTCTCACATAGCAAGAGACCTAGAAAATCCCTAGGCCATAAAAAGTCCTGGGCAGGAAGGAAACCAAGCGCCCATAGACCCAGCATTCTTGGTTGGTAAAGTTACATCTCTGTAATGCAGTTTAACTGCAAAATACTTTTTGTGGCTGGAGAGTAGGGAGACAGCATTGGTTTTTTTAAGAGCCATTTCTTTTTCTTGCCTGGTGCCCCCTAAGCATAATTAAGGCATCTAAGCTTTAGCTCACTTATAGGCAGGATAGACCTCTAAATGTATCACAGGAAATGCACAGACTTCACAAACATTTCCACTGGGGAGGCTGGAGTCTGGGATCTCTTACCAAGTCATATTAGCATTGGGGTGAAGCAGAGCTTCTTGCTGAAAGTTCTGGTGCTCATCAAGTTTTTCTAAGTACTTATTTATAAAATACTTTGAGGATTTTCTGCATTTTTAACTTTTTAAAAATGCACTAATGGCCTTGGGGAGTGTTGGCTATATCCCTTTAAAAGGCAGATCTATGAAAGACAGGACTTCTCTAATTAAAACTAGGCTGGGAAGGAATGGCTGCAGAATTCCCTGTACAGGGTGAGGAATCAGTCCTTTACTCCTTCTGGGATACCCCACCCCTCTCTCCCTCTGCTGTCTCACAGAGGACAGAGAGAGAAAGCCTAAGGTTATTGATCTATTGGCCTGGTGAAGAGGCATAATAGCCTGTGAGAATGAAATCACTGATAAATGCTATTAGACAGTCATCTAAATAAAATGCCCCAAACCTAACAATCTTAAAATTTTGGTTCACAAGTAAGCTGACCAGTTGCCAGTTGGGGAGACTCACATAACTCACGAATAATTGAATTAGAAACGTTTTTCGCAAGGCTGCACTTTTCCATGCCACGTTAGTTCCTGCCGCTACCCAACATTAGCTCTGGGGCTAATGTTGTGCTGCCTCTTGGTCGTCCCCCACTGTATTGTGCTTGTTCCTATCTCAACCTTCCCTCAAGGCTGAGATGAGCATCTCATCTTCTCCCTCTTTTGCCTGTGGTCCAGCCAAGCCCTGCCTCAGCACAAATGTTATTTCACTGGTCATCTCCTTCACTGGAGGCTCTAAGCTAGTTTTGTCCACATTTATGGTCTCAACTCCTCACTACAGCTGCTGGCTGCTGTTGTTTTGTTCACTCAGTGTCTTTCTATCTTCTCCTGATGACATCACCTCTTGCTTCTTTAAGAAGTAAGTGTACATCGCCCATTCCTTGGATGTACATTCCAAGAATTCAATTTATTTATTTATTTATTTATTTTTATTTATTTATTTATTTTTTTTATTATACTTTAAGTTCTAGGGTACATGTGCGTAACGTGCAGGTTTGTTACATATGTATACATGTGCCATGTTGGTGTGCTGCACCCATCAACTCGTCAGCACCCATCAATTCATCATTTATATCAGGTATAACTCCCCAATGCAATCCCTCCCCCCTCCCCCCTCTCCATGATAGGCCCCAGTGTGTGATGTTCCCCTTCCCGAGTCCAAGTGAGCTCATTGTTCAGTTCCCACCTATGAGTGAGAACATGCGGTGTTTGGTTTTCTCTTCTTGTGATAGTTTGCTAAGAATGATGGTTTCCAGCTGCATCCATGTCCCTACAAAGGACGCAAACTCATCCTTTTTTATGGCTGCATAGTATTCCATGGTGTATATGTGCCACATTTTCTTAATCCAGTCTGTCACTGATGGACATTTGGGTTGATTCCAAGTCTTTGCTATTGTGAATAGTGCCGCAATAAACATACGTGTGCATGTGTCTTTGTAGTAGCATAATTTATAATCCTTTGGGTATATACCCAGTAGTGGGATGGCTGGGTCTTATGGTACATCTAGTTCTAGATCCTTGAGGAATTGCCATACTCTTTTCCATAATGGTTGAACTAGTTTACAATCCCACCAACAGTGTAAAAGTGTTCCTATTTCTCCACATCCTCTCCAACACCTGGTGTTTCCTGATTTTTGAATGATTGCCATTCTAACTGGTGTGAGATGGTATCTCATTGTGGTTTTGATTTGCATTTCTCTGATGGCGAGTGATGATGAGCATTTTTTCATGTGTCTGTTGGCTGTATGAATGTCTTCTTTTGAGAAATGTCTGTTCATATCCTTTGCCCACTTTTTGATGGGGTTGTTTGTTTTTTTCTTGTATATTTGTTTGAGTTCTTTGTAGATTCTGGAAATTAGCCCTTTGTCAGATGAGTAGATTTCAAAAATTTTCTCCCATTCTGTAGGTTGCCTGTTCACTCTGATGGTAGTTTCTTTTGCTGTGCAGAAGCTCCTTAGTTTAATTAGATCCCATTTGTCGATTTTGGCTTTTGCTGCCGTTGCTTTTGGTGTTTTAGACATGAAGTCCTTGCCCATGCCTATGTCCTGAATGGTACTACCTAGATTTTCTTCTAGGGTTTTTATGGTATTAGGTCTAACATTTAAGTCTCTAATCCATCTTGAATTAATCTTCGTATAAGGAGTAAGGAAAGGATCCAGTTTCAGCTTTCTACTTATGGCTAGCCAATTTTCCCAGCACCATTTATTAAATAGGGAATCCTTTCCCCATTTCTTGTTTTTGTCAGGTTTGTCAAAGATCAGATGGTTGTAGATGTGTGGCATTATTTCTGAAGGCTCCATTCTGTTCCATTGGTCTATATCTCTGTTTTGGTACCAGTACCATGCTGTTTTGGTTACTGTAGCCTTGTAGTATAGTTTGAAGTCAGGTAGCGTGACGCCTCCGGCTTTGTCCTTTTGACTTAGGATTGTCTTGGCAATGCGGGCTCTTTTTTGGTTCCATATGAACTTTAAAGCAGTTTTTTCCAATTCTGTGAAGAAACTCATTGGTAGCTTGATGGGGATGGCATTGAATCTATAAATAACCTTGGGCAGTATAGCCATTTTCACGATATTGATTCTTCCTATCCATGAGCATGGTATGTTCTTCCATTTGTTTGTGTCCTCTTTGATTTCACTGAGCAGTGGTTTGTAGTTCTCCTTGAAGAGGTCTTTTACATCCCTTGTAAGTTGGATTCCTAGGTATTTTATTCTCTTTGAAGCAATTGTGAATGGAAGTTCATTCCTGATTTGGCTCTCTGCTTGTCTGTTACTGGTGTATAAGAATGCTTGTGATTTTTGCACATAAATTTTGTATCCTGAGACTTTGCTGAAGTTGCTTATCAGCTTAAGAAGATTTTGGGCTGAGACGATGGGGTTTTCTAAATACACAATCATGTCATCTGCAAACAGGGACAATTTGACTTCTTCTTTTCCTAACTGAATACCCTTGATTTCTTTCTCTTGCCTGATTGCCCTAGCCAGAACTTCCAACACTATGTTGAATAGGAGTGGTGAGAGAGGGCATCCCTGTCTTGTGCCAGTTTTCAAAGGGAACTTTTCCAGTTTTTGCCCATTCAGTATGATATTAGCTGCGGGTTTGTCATAAATAGCTCTTATTATTTTGAGGTACATTCCATCAATACCGAATTTGTTGAGTGTTTTTAGCATAAAGGGCTGTTGAATTTTGTCAAAAGCCTTTTCTGCATCTATTGAGATAATCATGTGGTTCTTGTCTTTGGTTCTGTTGATATGCTGGATTACGTTGATTGATTTGCGAATGTTGAACCAGCCTTGCATCCCAGGGATGAAGCCCACTTGATCATGGTGGATAAGCTTTTTGATGTGCTGCTGAATTCTATTTGCCAGTATTTTATTGAGGATTTTTGCATCGATGTTCATCAGGGAGATTGGTCTAAAATTCTCTTTTTTTGTGTGTCTCTGCCAGGCTTTGGTATCAGGATGATGTTGGCCTCATAAAATGAGTTAGGGAGGATTCCCTCTTTTTCTATTGATTGGAATAGTTTCAGAAGGAATGGTACCAGCTCCTCCTTGTACCTCTGGTAGAATTCAGCTGTGAATCCATCTGGTCCTGGGCTTTTTTTGGTGGGTAGGCTATTAATTGTTGCCTCAATTTCAGAGGCTGCTATTGGTCTATTCAGGGATTCAACTTCTTCCTGGTTTAGTCTTGGAAGAGTGTAAGTGTCCAGGAAATTATCCATTTCTTCTAGATTTTCTAGTTGATTTGCATAGAGGTGTTTATAGTATTCTCTGATGGTAGTTTGTATTTCTGTGGGGTCGGTGGTGATATCCCCTTTATCATTTTTTATTGCGTCTATTTGATTCCTCTCTCTTTTCTTCTTTATTAGCCTTGCTAGCGGTCTGTC
The DNA here is from genome assembly GCF_002776525.5 of Piliocolobus tephrosceles. Classification (NCBI taxonomy): domain Eukaryota; kingdom Metazoa; phylum Chordata; class Mammalia; order Primates; family Cercopithecidae; genus Piliocolobus; species Piliocolobus tephrosceles. The sequence continues at coordinate 62,934,209 of NC_045437.1, forward strand.
AATTTTGTTGATCTTTTCAAAAAACCAACTCCTGGATTCATTGATTTTTTGGAGGGTTTTTTGTGTCTCTATCTCCTTCAGTTCTGCTCTGATCTTAGTTATTTCTTGCCTTCTGCTAGCTTTTGAATGTGTTTGCTCTTGCCTCTCTAGTTCGTTTAATTGTGATGTTAGAGTGTCAATTTTAGATCTTTCCTGCTTTCTCTTGTGGGCACTTAGTGCTATAAATTTCCCTCTACACACTGCTTTAAATGTGTCCCAGAGATTCTGGTATGTTGTATCTTTGTTCTCATTGGTTTCAAAGAACATCTTTATTTCTGCTTTCATTTCGTTATGTACCCAGTAGTCATTCAGGAGCAGGTTGTTCAGTTTCCATGTAGTTGAGCGGTTTTGATTGAGTTTCTTAGTCCTGAGTTCTAGTTTGATTGCACTGTGGTCAGAGAGACAGTTTGTTATAATTTCTGTTCTTTTACATTTGCTGAGGAGTGCTTTACTTCCAATTATGTGGTCAATTTTGGAATAAGTGTGATGTGGTGCTGAGAAGAATGTATATTCTGTTGACTTGGGGTGGAGAGTTCTATAGATGTCTATTAGGTCCGCTTGGTGCAGAGATGAGTTCAATTCCTGGATATCCTTGTTAACTTTCTGTCTCGTTGATCTGTCTAATGTTGACAGTGGAGTGTTGAAGTCTCCCATTATTATTGTATGGGAGTCTAAGTCTCTTTGTAAGTCTCTAAGGACTTGCTTTATGAATCTGGGTGCTCCTGTATTGGGTGCATATATATTTAGGATAGTTAGCTCTTCCTGTTGAATTGATCCCTTTACCATTATGTAATGGCCTTCTTTGTCTCTTTTGATCTTTGATGGTTTAAAGTCTGTTTTATCAGAGACTAGGATTGCAACCCCTGCTTTTTTTTGTTCTCCATTTGCTTGGTAGATCTTCCTCCATCCCTTTATTTTGAGCCTATGTATGTCTCTGCATGTGAGATGGGTCTCCTGAATACAGCAGACTGATGGGTCTTGACTCTTTATCCAGTTTGCCAGTCTGTGTCTTTTAATTGGAGCATTTAGTCCATTTACATTTAAGGTTAATATTGTTATGTGTGAACTTGATCCTGCCATTATGATATTAACTGGTTATTTTGCTCATTAGTTGATGCAGTTTCTTCCTAGCCTCGATGGTCTTTACATTTTGGCATGTTTTTGCAATGGCTGGTACCGGTTGTTCCTTTCCATGTTTAGGGCTTCCTTCAGGGTCTCTTGTAAGGCAGGTCTGGTGGTGACAAAATCTCTAAGCATTTGCTTATCTGTAAAGAATTTTATTTCTCCTTCACTTATGAAACTTAGTTTGGCTGGATATGAAATTCTGGGTTTAAAATTCTTTTCTTTAAGAACGTTGAATATCGGCCCCCACTCTCTTCTGGCTTGTAGAGTTTCTGCCGAGAGATCTGCTGTCAGTCTGATGGGCTTCCCTTTGTGGGTAACCCGACCTTTCTCTCTGGCTGCCCTTAAGATTTTTTCCTTCATTTCAACTTTGGTGAATCTGGCAATTATGTGTCTTGGAGTTGCTCTTCTGGAGGAGTATCTTCGTGGCGTTCTCTGTATTTCCTGAATTTGAATGTTGGCCTGCCCTGCTAGGTTGGGGAAGTTCTCCTGGATGATATCCTGTAGAGTGTTTTCCAATTTGGTTCCATTTTCCCCCTCACTTTCAGGCACCCCAATCAGACATAGATTTGGTCTTTTTACATAATCCCATACTTCTTGCAGGCTTTGTTCATTTCTTTTTCTTCTTTTTTCTTTTGGTTTCTCTTCTCGCTTCATTTCATTCATTTGATCCTCAATCGCTGATACTCTTTCTTCCAGTTGATCGAGTCGGTTACTGAAGCTTGTGCATTTGTCACGTATTTCTCGTGTCATGGTTTTCATCTCTGTCATTTCGTTTATGACCTTCTCTGCATTAATTAGTCTAGCTGTCAATTCTTCCACTCTTTTTTCAAGATTTTTAGTTTCTTTGCGCTGGGTACGTAATTCTTCCTTTAGCTCTGAGAGGTTTGATGGACTGAAGCCTTCTTCTCTCATCTCGTCAAAATCATTCTCTGACCAGCTTTGATCTGTTGTTGGCGATGGGCTGTGCTCCTTTGCAGGAGGAGATGCGCTCTTATTTTTTGAATTTCCAGCTTTTCTGCCCTGCTTTTTCCCCATCTTTGTGGTTTTATCTGTCTCTGGTCTTTGATGATGGTGACGTACTGATGGGGTTTTGGTATAGGTGTCCTTCCTGTTTGATGGTTTTCCTTCTGACAGTCAGGACCCTCAGCTATAGGTCTGTTGGAGATTGCTTGAGGTCCACTCCAGACCCTGTTTGCCTGGGTATCAGCAGCAGAGGTTGCAGAAGACAGAATATTGCTGAACAGCGAGTGCACCTGTCTGATTCTTGCTTTGGAAGCTTCCTCTCAGGGGTGTACTCCACCCTGTGAGGTGTGGGGTGTCAGACTGCCCCTAGTGGGGGATGTCTCCCAGTTAGGCTACTCAGGGGTCAGACACCCACTTGAGCAGGCAGACTGCCCCTTCTCAGATCTCAACCTCCGTGTTGGGAGATCCACTGCTCTCTTCAAAGCTGTCAGACAGAGTTGTTCGCGTCTGGACAGGCCTCTGCTGCTTTAGCTGAGCCCTGTCCCCAGAGGCGGAGTCTACAGAGACAGGCAGGTTTCCTTGAGCTGCTGTGAGCTCCACCCAGTTCGAGCTTCTCAGTGGCTTTATTTACCTACTTAAGCCTCAGCAATGGCGGGCACCCCTCCCCCAGCCTCGCTGCTGCCTTGCGGTTAGATTGCCGCAGACTGCTGTGTTAGCAAGGAGGGAGGCTCCCTGGGCGTGGGACCCTCCCGGCCAGGTGTGGGATATAATCTCCGGTGTGCCGGTGTTACAGCGCAGTATTGGGGTGGGAGTTACCCGATTTTCCAGGTGTTGTGTGTCTCAGTTCCCCTGGCTAGGAAAAGGGACTCCCTTCCCCCTCGCGCTTCCCAGGTGAGGCCATGCCTCGCCCTGCTTCAGCTCTCGCTGGTCGGGCTGCAGCAGCTGACCAGCACCGATTGTCCGGCACTCCCGAGTGAGATGACCCCAGTACCTCAGTTGAAAATGCAGAAATCACCGGTCTTCTGTGTCGCTCGCGCTGGGAGATGGAGACTGAAGCCGTTCCTATTCGGCCATCTTGCTCCGCCCCCCAAGAATTCAATTTATAACACTAAGGACACTTTTGGTGGTTTCCCCAGTGGAATGAAAGTGGCTCAAGAGGGGACACTGTGTCTATAGGACTCACCACTGTGCCTTCCATATCCATCTCGCTGCCTGGCACATAGTAGGAACTCAAGAAATGCTTAAAGGAGAAAATGAATGAATGAAAGAGGTCAGAGATTCCTCAATGGCCAAAGATGGAAAATTCACTATTCAGATACAGAGATACAGTAAGTTCTCACTTAACATTGACATTATTAATATGTTCTTGGAAACTGACTTTAAGCAAAATGATGTAAAACAAAACAAGTTTTACTGTAGGCTAATTGATATAAACAAGAGCTAAACTCCTATGCCCTATTTCTGGTCACAAAAACATCTCTAAACTTCTAAATAAAGATGAAAACAGACTGGGCATGGTGGCTCATGCCTGTAATCCCAGCACTTTGGGAGGCCAAGGCAGGAGGGTCACTTGAGGCCAAGAGTTTGAGACCAGCCTGGGTAAAATAGTGAGAATGCATCTGTACGAAATAGAAATATAAAAATTAGCCTGGGTGGTGGTGCATATATGTAGTCTCAGCTACTCAGGAGGTTGAGGTGGCAGGATCCCTTGAGCCCAGAATGTCAAGGCTGCAGTGAGCTATGATTGCACCACTGCACTCCAGCCTAGGTGACAAAGCAAGATCCTGTCTCTTAACAACATCAAAAAGATCAAAACACTTCTTTCTTTTTTTCTTTTTTCTTTTTTTTTTGAGACAGAATCTGTCTCTGTCGCCCAGGCTGGAGTGCAGCGGCGTAATCTCGACTCACTGCAAGCTCCGCCTCCCGGGTTCACACCATTCTCCTGCCTCAGCCTCTCAAGTACCTGGGACTACAGGCGCCCGCCACCTCGCCCAGCTAGTTTTCTTTGTATTTTTTAGTAGAGATGGGGTTTCACTGTGTTAACCAGGATGGTCTCCATCTCCTGACCTTGTGATCCGCCCGTCTCAGCCTCCCAAAGTGCTGGGATTACAGGCTTGAGCCACCGTGCCCGGCCTATCAAAACAGTTCTAAATATTAAACATCAAAATAAATGTGATCTATACATACATTTAAGAAAGGTTAACAAAAACAAGTAAAATACTTACCCCCTTATTCCAGTTCAGAGTTCAGAGTTGAAGAGTTGCCAGAGTCTGTCCCAGCAGCTCAGGGTGCAAGGCGGGAACCAGCCTTGGACAGAACAGCATCCCATTGCACAGTCACACACACCCACACTCACTCAGACTGGGACCACTTAGACATGCCAATATGCCTCATGGGCACATCTTTGGTACTAGGAGGAAGCAAGGGGACCTGGAGGAAAGGCATGCAGGTATGAGGAGAGCATGCACACTCCACAACGACGGTGGTCCTGGCCAGAAATCAGTTGTTTATCATCAACCTTATAATGAAATGACATTGAACAAAGATGTTATTTGAGGACCGGTGGTAATTCAGGCAAAACTTTGCATAGACAGAGCAATGCTCTTCTCATCCACATATGTTGAAATGTTTCTTCTCTGTATTTCAGTTTGGTTGCAATGATTAGTTCAAACTTTAGAGCTGAAACCCTTTGTAGATGAGAATGCCCAGGAGATAGTCCAGGAACAGACAATGGCCTGAGCTTCATTGCGAAACAAAACAAAAGGATATGCCAGGAAGTTAGGGCTACAGGCAAGAAAGGAAGGGTCAGGACAGAGGATGTGTGGGTGAGGGGACATTCTTGCAGTGCTCTGAAGGCAGAGTCTTCGAGGTTTAGGGGTGTTCATCTAAACCTTAGGCTGTAGTGAAACCACTCTCCAGCATCCCTCTCAGTTGGCTAATTTTGTTTACATTTTTTGCATAATTATGCTTTTCCAATTTAGTGACTGGAATTCAAAGGGCTTCTCTCCTTCCATTGTTTCCCTAGAGGGCTATTTGGAAGAGCTATGAATAGCAGGATGGGGTCTCTCTCTCCTGATTCTACCCTACTTGTTTTCCACACTAGAGAGGCCAATTGGATCTTTATGTGAAGGTTTCTACACTCTCTGGGTGTGTCTCCATTTTCCATAAACCTTTTTAAAAACAAAAACCAGGCCAAGGATGGAATGGTCAGAAAAGTCACAAATCACTTGCCCTTATTTCAGCTGGCTCAGAGCAGGCCCTGAGCTAAAATGTGGATCACCTTAGTGTCCCCAGCCTCCTTTTTAGTGCCCACTTCTCCTTCCACTTCCACCCACCTTTCTTCAGGTCCCCAGAATCTTCACAAGAGCACTAATTCTCCTTTTAAATGATAGAGAAAATATGTGTTGCTCCTCAGGGGTAGTTGCAATTTAGCCAGGGACAAATTCTTTTTTTGTTTTGTTTTGTTTTGTTTTGTTTTGTTTTGTTTTGTTTTGTTTTGTTGAGACGGAGTCTCGCTCTATCACCCAGGCTGGAGTGCAGTGGCCGGATCTCAGCTCACTGCAAGCTCCGCCTCCCGGGTTCCCGCCATTCTCCTGCCTCAGCCTCCTGAGTAGCTGGGACTACAGGCGCCCGCCACCTCGCCCAGCTAGATTTTTGTATTCTTTTAGTAGAGATGGGGTTTCACCATGTTAGCCAGGATGGTCTCAATCTCCTGACCTCGTGATCTGCCCGTCTCGGCCTCCCACAGTGCTGGGATTACAGGCTTGAGCCACCGCGCCCGGCCAGGCAGGGACAAATTCTTAAGCCAAAGCCATGAGTTTCCAGGTGTGGAATGTAGGCAATAGGAGAGGGTCAGAGCCCTTCCTAGAGCTCCTGGGCTTGTACGTGCCTGTCAATCAGCTATGCTTCTTATAGGATAAGAAGCACATATGCCTTCTTATAGGATGTTTCTATGTGTGATTTTATTATTTCTGAAAGAGGTGACTTCTTACCCAGGCATGCTTACCAATCCTTGGACACAAAATCCACCACTTTGGAGCACAGCAGTCTTACTTCTTCAAGGAAATATCCCCTGTAAGTTTCATGTCTTTCTTTTAAACTTTAGTAGACAGGTGTTTTTGAGAACAGAGACTACTTCTTTTACATATTTAGCTTCCCAATGTCTAGGACAGAGCCTGGCACATAGTAGGTGCTCAGTAAATGTTCAGTGAATTAGACTGAAGTGACTCTAACCACACCAGTATAACCAGCCCTTGCTATTCTGTTTAGATGCATGCTATATCTGCTGGAAATGTGCATAATAGAGGAGTTTATTTTCTCTACACCCAGCAAAAAATCCAGAGGTAAGGTCTATTCAGAGGCCTGCTGAGGACATCAAGCAGCCAGGTTTTTTTCCCATTGTTTCACTGCTCAGTCCTCAGTGGGTCAGAGTTGTCTTGTCTCCCACAACGTGGCTGCCACAGCTCCCGATACCATCTCTTCAGCAACTGCATTCCAGGTAGAAGGCAAGGATCAGAGTGTTCTTTCCTAGTTTATCTCTATCCATCACTGGGACAAAATCTTCTCCAGAAGCCTCAGTATACTTCCCCTTACACTTAAGTGGCTCAAAGTGAATCACACAGTCCCTCTACACCAATCACAGTGCAGGGGAATGGGGTCACACTCGGCGACTCCCACAATCTGAGTCCATCCTGGCCCAGAGGAGCAGTTGCTTTTCCCTAACACCATTTGGCTGAGTGCTCAAGCAGAGTGGACAGAAGGGGTGTGCTTGTCTGGTAAACAACCAAGAGTGTCAGCTGAGTTTCAATCTCAATCATACCGCCGGTCTGCTCAGGCTTTTTATCAACAAATATTAATCCAGGCTCTACATTCAGAGGCAAAGAACCAGATAATAAAGACGGAGACTTTAAGAGACTCAAGACTGTATTATTATTATTAATCAATGCCTTTGCAGAATTTACAGGGGGAGTTGAACTACCTTGCTACAGTGTAATTTTCTTTTAAAGAAAATTGTCTTAAATTGTTTTCATGATGTTAAAGATCTTACCCAAATTTTCTTCTCTATTTAAAGGGGAAACAATACAAACTTTACTCTGAGCTATACTTAATCAATGTACATGTTTGAGTACCTGACATTTTGACTGATATCAGATATTTAAGATTTGAGCTTATAGACTTTACAATGCAACTTTTTATTCCATTCTAGATTCAATAGGTGGGTATAGATGCAGAAACCCAAACTGATGCCAAATTTCAGTTTTCCTGATATGCTTTAAAACAACGAAGCAATCTATTTTAGAGATAAATAGGCTATTTGAAAAAGCAGTAATTTGTTGCTCTAAGTGGGAGTATAGATGAAGCATGATTGGCCATTGATCAATTTTGATGGGTACAAGAAGATAATAGTACTTAGGGATTTGTTATATTATTCTATTTATTATAATAAAAAGAAAAAATGTAAAAAAGTATTTTTTAAAAAACAGCAATAATTATAAAAATTAAAATTGAATTTTATTCCATGCAAAACTTCCATACTGGTGAATAAACTCCTTCAATGTGTGAAATGAAAGATTTAGAGTTCTAAAGGAACACTGGAAGGTAAAAACAAATTATCCAGATATGCAAAGATTTTCCCACAATTTCCGTTTGTTTTATAGCTCTAGGAACATAAATGTTAGAAAGATAGTTGAACTAGAGTAATGTGAGAATGTACCAATCAATTCAAATGTGATCATTTGGAACACTGGGTTATACAAAGAATTATCATGGCAGAAGAATAGGGGAAATCCACTGCCTTTTTCATTTGCTTGGGTTAGGGGAGAAGTGCACGAATTCAAGATTTAATGTCTGGCTTAGAATTTCACCCAAAACTTGTAAGACCATTGAGGAAAATCTACTTTTTGCTAGTTCCATGTGTTGCTAAAAGTGTAGAAGGAAATAATATGGTTCTGTACAAGCATGTAACAAAGGAACCTGACCTAGGTGCAGGCCATCAAAAAGGCTTCCAAGAAGAAGGGGTAACTGAGATGACAGCTAAAGGAAGGATAGGAATTAAGTATATAATAGATGGAGGGAAGGGGAAGGAGAGTGTTGCAGGCAGCATGTTCAAAAGTCCTGGGGTGGAAGAAGGCAGCAGGCTTCTCTAGGAACTACCAAAGGCCCGGGTGGCTACAGGACCTGGACTGAAGACAGACAAGTAGGAGATGAGGCTTCATAGGAGAGCAGAGATTCAACCATGTAGGGCCTTGGAGGCCATGTCGAGTGAAGCAGAGGAACAGAATGATGGGAGAATGGGCTCTTTTCTGAAAGTGGGTTCAACAGACCTAGACCAAGAAGATGGAAAATCAGTAAGAGGCTCCCCGGAATGGTGTTTGGCCAGTGGATTTTTAGGGTAGTTATAGGCCTGAATCCTGATTTTAGTTGTTTTCTGGATGCTGGGAAACAGTTCCCCTCTGGCACACCCCACCTTCAGTAAGGCTGTGCTGCTGGCCACTACAGCTGAGATCACTTTGAGTGGCAAGGCAGGCCAAGTAATGAAACACTTGGGGTGACCAAAGAGCCAGGGCAGGAGCTGAAGCAAGGAGTATGAGATGTCAATTAGAATCTCTTCCGGATGGAGTACAGATGTAACTGGGTGATACCTGAATGTGCAGTCAGTGCCAAGTGGAGGCCTGGGTCGGTTTATTTGGTTATTGGGAAAAGGGGTGGCACCAGAAGATTGGAGGACTAGAGGACAGTTGGGTGAGAGCAGTTTAGTTTCTTTGAGTCTCTGCTAACTTTTTTGGATATTTGTTGGAAAATGCAATTTATAGAGGCTATTTGCTCTTGGCTATGGAATACATTTGCTGTTTCTTCTCTTATGCATAGGATACATCTGTGAGATCGTCCACAGGAGATGAATTCCTGGTGTAAAAGAGTCATGTGAATATTGTGGAGCAATTATCCTGAGCCAGGGGAGCAGGCTAATTAGCCTTCTGGGAATGTCCCAGTTACAGCACTAACAGCTGGCTTGGTGTGAGTATTAGCTGTAAAATGTCTGCAGAGGGAGCTGGTGACTGATGCCCCCAGAGGAAAAAAGCATGTGGAATCAGAGAATGCTGGCATTGGATGAAACCTTGGAACCATGAGGACAACCTCCCCACTGGCCGCTGAGGACGATAAAGCCAAGAGCGATTTGTGTTTGAGTGAAGGTCGCAGCCTATCAGTGGCTGAACAGGGACCAGAGCCCTAGTTCCTTGAGTCTTTGTCTCCAGTCTTTCAGTCAGGTAACTGCACAGCATCTCCTCAATCCCCTCACAACCTAGACCTCCTTCTTCCAACAACCTTTTCAAACATGGGGCTTTCGGGGTCTTCATTTCCTCTCCTAAAGAACGTAACAAGAACACTAAAAGTTGAACAATCTTGTGAAGCACAGAAATAGAGGTGCTACGAATGGAAAAAAAAAGTCAAAGTGAGTTGAGGTTGCTATAAACTAACTTGGGCTCTGAGTGAAATAAAGTGCAATCTTAATTTTTTCCTTGGCTCATTTTCTCCACCTATTTTAGTGTTATTATCTTTTGCTTGGTTAACTGCATTTTTGTAAGGTATCTCAAACTTTTATGAAGCAAAGTTGAATGGACAAATATGAAACACAAAACTACATCTGTCGGCATGGAGCAAGAAGAAATACAGAAAAGGAATACAGTTCCCATCTGCTGGGTATAGGCACCATTGACATCACTCTTGGGGTCAAAGATCGATGCTGGGAACTTTGGTTTACTTCTTGTTTCCCACTTTCTTGCCATTTACATGGCACAGAATCTCCTTTCAAATCCCACATTTTCTATACACTTTAAAACGTGGGACTGCTTAAGACTTCAAGACAAATAACCAATGGAGTGGAATGAAGATCTCAAAGAGAGAGAGAGAGAGAAAGTACATACAGTGTATGAGAGAACTTGATCTATGAAAACGATGCTAATATAAATCAATAGGGAAAGGACAGACTGTGTAGTGGTGGTGTTAGGAAATCTGAGTCACTATATTTTAAAAAACAAAACAAGATTCATACTTTATACCAATACAAAGGAAAACTGCAAGTGGACCAAAGACCTAAATGTGAAGAAAAACCCTACAGCTAATAGAAAAAAATGTAGACGAATGTAATTGAGAACGGGGTAGAGCATTCTAAAAAGATCCAAAACCCGCAACAATGATGGACAGAGATAGGTGACAGATTAGGAAAAGAATTACCATTACAAACAAAATATTTGTTATGACTTAACTGACAAAGGGTTTATACAGGGCATGTGAAAGAATTCCTGCAAATCAAGAAGAAAAAGACAAAAATTCAAAACAATAATGGGCAAGATATAAAAAGGCAAGTCGCAGAAGAGAAAACCCAAATTGCTAACCTGTATATGAAGACATGACAAAATATATAGTAAGTGGAGAAATACATATTAAAGCAGCAATGACATATGCTTTATTCTCATCAAATTCATAAAATTAGAAATGTGATAATGTCAAGTCTTTTGGAGGGCAGGCAGTGTATGAGGAAACAAACTCTTGTGTGCTGCTGGTGGGAATGTGGTGTGGACATTCTGGGGAACAAGGTGGCAGTGCCTAGTTAACTACTGCACATAAATCTTACTTTGTACAGCAAAATAACCCTTGAAAAATTATCACAAAGGTCCTGTACAGCAAAATAACCCTTGAAAAATTATCACAAAGGTCCAGAAAAGTACAAGTATGCACGCATATCATTGTGTTGCTTTCTTGGCAGTCAGGAGTTGGAGGCAAATTAGGAGTCCATAGCCAGAGAAACTGTGTAGCAAAATAATATGAAATATAGAATTTGATATATCATTAGAAGCAAAAAACTAGATGCACAAACAAATATTAAAAACATAATGATGGGTAAAAAAATAAGAAAAAGAGAAAAGTTTTTCTTAGCACAATATAGTGTATGTAAAGTAAAAATACATACATGCAAAAATAGCAGATAATTTGTAAGGAAATGCACAATTTCAAGGATAGATATCAAACACTCAGGGTGTAGCCTACCATGGAGATGGAGCTAGGGATGGGGGTAGTTATTCAGGAGGACCTGGAATACATTTAAAAATGAAACAAGTGGCCAAGCGCAGTGACTTAGGCCTGTAATCCCAGCACTTTGGGAGGCCAAGGCAGGTGGATCACCTTAGATCAGGAGTTTGAGACCAGCCTGACCAATATGGTGAAACCTCGTCTCTATTAAAAATACAAAAATTAGCTGGGTGTGGTGGTGTTCACCTGTAATCCCAGCTACTCAGGAGGCTGAGGCAGAAGAATTGCTTGAACCCTGGAGGCGGAGGCTGCAGTGAGCCAAGACAGTGCGTCTGCACTCTAGTCTGGGCAACAGAGCAAGACTCCATTTCAAAAAAGAAAAAGAAAAAAGAAACAAGAGCAGGCCATGGCATGAGTCATGATTGTGATACATCATGAAATAAAACTGACGATTCAATTAGCCCTCTGTAACTGAGGTCCAACACAAATATAGAAAATAAAGTAAAATAAAATAAAACCGTCAAAGGATCTTAAATGTTCCTTCTAACTCTAAGAACTGCAGAAAAAATAAACATGTGATGTTAGGTTCATTGGAGACCCCCTTTTTCCTCTCTAGTTGTTTATTTTCTTATTAGTAATAACTTGAAAAAAAATTCTAATTAGGGAGGCAAGAGTGCTAGATATCTTCCAATATTGTTTACTCCTTCTTCTGTAGTAAAAGTAGCCTTTATTATAGCTAGACATGTGCTCATCTGGAATAAAGATGACTTTTTTAAGACTGCCTTGCAGCTAGGAGTGGCCACTAAGTTCTGCTCAATGGCTTGAGGAGAAACAAGGTGTTTCTCCTCTGAAACATCGTTAATGGTAGAAGCATAAACTTTCTCCCTCTTCCTGCATCCTGCCAGCTGCAATGTTGGCTATGGTAGCTGCAATGTTGGCTATGGTAGCCAGCCACCTTGGAATATGTGATTCATTCTGTCAGTAAGCAAGAATTTGGTACTTAAATGGAAGCATAAACAAAAACACAAAGCAAGAAAACTGCTATGTATTGTCCAGGCACAGTGGATCATGCCTGTAATCCCAGGACTTTGGGAGGCCGAGTCATGCAGATCATTTGAGGCCAGTAGTTTAAGACCAGCCTGGCCAACATGGTAAAACCCTGTCTCTAGTAAAAATACAAAAATTAGCCTGGTTGATGGTGCACATCTGTAGTCCCGGCTACTTGAGAGGCTGAGACAGGAGAATCGCTTGAGCCTGGTGGGTAGAGATTGCAGTGAGCGAAGATGGGCCACTTCAGACTCTGTCTCAGAAAAGAAAACTGCCATCCATGTATTATTGAGCTGTATGAAATTGACATTTTTCTTTTTGTTTTCTTTTTGATTTCTCAGAAGATGAAACTGACATTTTTATGTCAACAATGACCAAATATCAGCAATTTCATATGGGTTAATCTAATGTACAGATTCATTTGCAATAAGTATTAAAATACTCACTTTTCTCCCCTCATTCTGGGAAAAAGGATGCTCGCCTGGGAGCTTCTTGAGATCATGGACCCCCTCTTTTTCAAACATTTTTAGTGTTCCTCTAAAACTTCTTTTTTAACTAGTGATGTTAGATGCATAAACAATGACACCCTAAGAGGGTGTCCCTCAGTAGCAGTCCCTGAGACAGGATTCAAGTACGGGTAGTTTGGGGAGATGATTCCAGGAAATGTTTATAAGGGCATGGAGAAGTGAGCTGGTGGAGGCAGGGCAGCCAATATACAGGGGTTACTACTTAGCAAATTTCAATTGTTGGCAAGAGGAGCTTACCCCACTGGGGAGCTCTGGGAGACAGTGTAGAGCATTGCTGGTCTTTCTACCTGAGGAGCCAGGGAGCTGGAGGGAGCTGGAGGGAGCTGGAGGGAGCTGGAAGGAGCTGGAGCAGTCATTGCTGCAAGGTGCTGGCGTGGGCAGGCATCAGTTCTTCAATACTTCCAGCAGACAGGTTCCAGCAACCAGAGGAAGCCTCCCAGACAAAGAGGTTCAAATGCTGGTAGTTCTGGGTGGGCAGCCAGTATTGCAGTAGTAAGGCCCTAGAAGACATGAGTGCAACTCCAACCATGAATGCTGCAGGTTAATTGATGGTTTTGCTGAGACCTGGAAAGTCATAGGTGCTCAATAAATATTTTTTTAATAAATTAATAACCTGAAAATTCTCTGATAAGAAAAGTTGCATTCAAGTTTCACTATCATTGAAAAACAAAACAAAACAACCTTGTGTCCTTATTTGTACCCCTCATAGACCCATGTGAAAATTTTCCAAGGGTATACACGTAGGAGCAGAATGTGTCCAGCTGTCTAACTTTTATAAGTCCGAGGATGTATATAGATCCTGGCACGAGTAGTTCCTTAACATTAATCAAAAGTGAACTTTTGTCAACATCATAAATAGCACAAATACACTTGACAAGATCAGAATATACCAGTTAGCAGAAATCAAAACCAAAGCTCACAGACTGACAAAAACAATTCCTTGGAGTGGGTTAACTCTGCAGAGACAGAGCAGAAGGAGAAAGAACCACAAGAGCCTTGTCCTTAACAGCCAGTGCCTGGGACTTGGTCCAAAGGTACCAAAGTGGTAATTCCAGTTTGGGCACTAATTCCCACTGGACCTTAAGCAGGTCAGTTCACTCCAGTCGGCAAAGTAGAGAGACTAATAAGGGCCTCTCCTCAAGGGCAATAAGGAATAAAGTTTGGAAAGCACTTTAAAATGAAAGCTCCTGTTACAGTTTGCAGAGAGGGAGGCATTCAGAAACACAGCCTATAGGCTTAACACAGACAAAAAAGGTCAGCATATCCCAGCCTGCGTGCTGATCTAATTAAACCCTGGGCAGCCCTCGCCACTGGCCAAATTCAGATTTCTGTCTCTGCATATAATGTCTAGAAACTACAGATGGATATGAAAGAATCTAAGTTTCCTTCTGCTGAGAAATTAAAATGCAATACTCCTTTGAGTCTCTGTGTATGTCCATGTGTATGTGCACGTATGAGTTGTACTATAGCACCATCCCTCACTTTATAAAAATCTTTGGATTTTTCCTATACTTCAAACACACTCAGGGAAGCAGATAGCATTGTGTTTTATCATGGTAATAACAAGCACTAATAAAACATAATGGTGATTGCAACTCTATGAACAATACCCTCACCAGAGGCATCAGTCTCTTTAAACTTATGTAAGAGGGCAGTGCTTTCCGGAAAATATTCATTTATGTTATTTTTGTTATGGAACTCCACAACCTTGCCTTATTATTTTGTTTTGTCTGGTCCAGAAACATTTAATGGATTACTTGAGACTTCTTTTCACTTTTACTTTTCTTTTGAATTTTACTTGTTAAATTCAGGGATTCCTAGCACTCTAGTGATTGCTCTGCAGGACAGACTTCCAGGACTTTCTACTTCAGGTGAAAACTGTATGTTTCACATTTGCACATAGAGAAGCTTGCCAAAACTATTCTCTAGAGAGAAGAAATTTAAGTATCATCTATTCCAAGGAACATATTCTATATATTGCCAGTGGAATTATTTGTCTTTTTTCCAGGATAAAAACTAACCCAAAGACATTCTGGCTTTATTTAAATCATTCACAAACAGAGACATTTATAATGGTTGCTACAGTTCTGCACTATTGAGCAAAGTGCCTTGTTGTTTATATGCCTGTGTTTCTAGTCCTACTATGAGCTTCCAGAAGGAACTGACCAAGTATAAAAATACTAGTAATATGAGAGTGCCTTATTACATTAGCTATCTCCAAAGTAAGCTTAAATTTGCAAAACATTCGAATAAAGATGACTATCACCTGGTTGTACCATGAGTTATTGAGTCTTAGCAGAAGATCACTAATTTATAATGATAAATTTTTCAGTCCAGTTGTGAATATTTTTCTGTATTTAAAAAAACCATTTTTCCTGACAGAGCAGTAAAACCAATTTATTTGTTCAACAAAAATATTTTAGGAAATTACTTTGTGCCAGACAGGGAGGTTTAGCATAAAAATGGAAACTCTCTAAAAGGATTGAATGGAAATTACAGAACTGAAAACTACAATATTAGAAATGAAAAATTCATTCAATGTGTTTAACTACAAGACTGAACAGCAATCTTTACTGATCCTGAAGAAAGGATCAGTAAATTTGAAGGCAGTTCAATAGAAATTATTTAAACCATAAAAAGAAAATGAATGAAGAAAAACAATAGAATGTTTTAGATGTGAGACACTGTTAGATGGTCTGATATACATGTAACTGGTGTTAAAGAACAGGAAGGAATAAGGCAGAAGAAACATTTACAGAGATAATGGCAAAGGTTTAATCCAAGGTTAATGAAAGACATTAACCCACAAATCAAAGATCAGACTCTCCCAAGAGTTTCCTATCCTCCCTAGAATAAATTCCAAATTCATAGACTAAAAGCTGCTTTTGATTTGGCTGTGGTTTACCTCTGCAACCTCCTTTTCCTGCAGACTTTCCTCAGTGAATTCATTCTAACTCATCTTTCAACTCTTCTTTTAGATCTTTCCCTGGCAGGTGCCTCTGGATACTCAGATTTCAGTTCAAATGTCACCTTCTCTTGTCTAACTCGTACCTCTCTAGTTGTCAACTCTAGCCCCATTCTCACCTCTCTTTTACTCTCTATTTAATTATTTTGGGTTTTTTTCATAGCACATATAATTATTTGAATTTAATTTATGTTATGAATTCACTATTTTATTCTTCACTCATTAGAATGTAAGCTTCTTGAAAGCAGGGAATATGTATTTTTCACCATTGCGTAACATCAATTCTTAGAAAAGTGTCTGGCACATAGGTAGAAGGTCATTGTAGTGTGTGTGTGTGTGTGTGTGTGTGTGTGTGTGTGTGCTTGTGCATGCACAGTTTCAGAAACTATTGGAGCCTGTCAAAATTCTGAGTAGCTCAGCTCACATTTACTGATGCAGCTCACTCTTCTAGCTCATCTGCACTTTCTCCTTCTGATTCTCATGTTGACAGGACAACAGAACACAGAACATGATATTATCACAATATTTTTACCACAGTAAACACTTAAGGTTACCCCATCCACACAGATGCTGATGAAAATCAAACAGAAGAGAGAATATGAAGCAGGGGGTGAGTGGTTAATTTCTTTTAGACCTGCTGCTTGAACTTACTTAGACTCCTCTTAGATCTGGAGCTGACTTTTTTTGTGACATTCCTTTCTTCTGATCACTTTTTCTACTCAGAGCTGAGTTGGGGTCAAGAAAGGAAAAATAAACTAGTACTTAAATAAAATAGCATACATTTGAATAGGTCTCTTAATTTTTCTAGGTTTTTATCTCTGTTAACTCTATTTCTACAGCATCTGTAGGAAGAGATAAGTGGGCCAATCTAAAAGGATTTCTACTGAAGTTAGAAAACTGAGGTTCAGAGCAGTTAGGTGACTGAATTAGTCTGTTCTCACACTGCTATAAAGAACTGCCTGAGACTGGGCAATTTATAAAGAAAAAAGGTTTAATCGGTTCATGGCTCCACAGGCTGTACAGGCTTCTGCTTCTTGAGAGGCTTCAGGAAATTTACAATCATGGTGAAGGCAAAGGGGAAAGAAGTACATCTTCACATGGCCAGCAGTGACAGGGGAGGTACTGCACACTTTCAAACAACCAGATCTCATGAGAGCTCTATCTCAGCACTAGGGCAATGGTGCTAACCTGTTGGAAACCGCCCCCATGATCCAATCCCCTCTCACCAGGCCTCACCTCCAACACCAAGGATCACAACTGAACATGAGATTTGGGTGGAGACACAGAGCTAAACCATATTAGTGACTTTTGCAAGATCTCACAGGAAAAATGTCTGGGTTCCAGGTAGCTAAAGTTGTCTTCTAACATTTTCTGCAAATATTAATCTCACATTTTCAAACTCTAAGTCTTAGGTTACCTGCTAAGGATGTTTTCATAGATACGACAATTGAAAAACAGAAAATCAAAGATTTCTGAGGGGGAAAAACAAATATCAAGAAATAGTCTTATCACAGGGTCAGAACTAAGACCTTAACACTCTCGAATTTCTTATTGCCCTTGTTTCTAATATGGTCACCATTTAAGCTTATTGTCTCGTTTCCTTCTAGAAACCAAAATGCCAGATCATTATTTCTATCATTTCTTATACTCTGCTAATCAGATAGTTTAGTGTTTTTAACCAGAAGTCCATGCAATTTGAAGACATAATATAGAGGAAATAAACTCCCAAGTCCCCTATGAAAGGGGAAAATTAAGGAAGTCATCTTGGTGAACATCTTGCTTCAGATGCCATCTTACTACTTTTGTTTGTGATCTTACTGTTGCCTTAATATCTCTGAAACTTAATCATTGTCATTATTGAGCTATCAACCCTAATATAAAATTCTTGTAGTTCTCTGGTTTTCTCCACCTAACAACTTTGTGTCTTTACCAAACTTCTCATTTTATAAAGGATGATGTGAGACCTTTTCAACTATGGCTTCAAGGACCGATGAAATGACTAGGTTACCTGGTACTGTTCCAGATTATCCTCTAAGTTCAACCTAACATTTTTCCTGGGTAAGATTCAGCCAAATACCTTGTCTGATGAGAATAATACTGTGCACATGGAAAGGAGATAGAGCAAAGAGCTTCCAAATACAAACCAGCATAGGAAATAACTTACATACATGTAATACAAAGATGTTCATTTAAAAATTACTTAGTGAGAACCTATTCCCCACTTGACCCCAGGCCAAATTCTAAAGACATAAACATAATAAAACACAGTCTCTACACTCAAGTTCGTAGTGAGGAAAACCTACTGAAACTATCCAAATTCCAGGAACGGACTTTGTAGCTAAAGAGTATTTATGAAGGTCCTTTGTAATCTATGAAAATGCTAAGTAAATATGAAGCCTATTTTGAAACAACCACAAAACATTTGTAAAAATAAAAACTTTATTATTCAAAAACTTATTTTCTGATCTTTTTGCCTCAATCTTATCTAAAAGGCATTTCAGACTCCTGAGTTCCTCTTACCGAATGGAAGAATGGCCAGTTCAGATGGTTGGTAACATATAAACACTTTCTGGCATGTAATATCCACTCAACAATTTTTGTTGAATGAATGTAAACAGGTAGAATTTGAATAATAAACTGAGATGGGATGGGGCATAGGAAGGCAAGATATGGAAATGGAGTTTCACTGAGAGTAAATATACACAGCAGAGGTTTTCCTACTTTCTTGGGGCCATAATCCCATGAGAAAAATCGAAGCTAATTCTGATTGCTCCAAACATTTTATGTATCAAGCGGAGACTTTATGATACAGGACCTTGACAACACTTCAGGATTGGTTAAAAAAACAAAACAAAACAAAAAAACACAACTTTTCTGTCTGACTTTCTTTTAGGAAAGATACTTCTAATTTTTTCTTCCTTTGTTTTATTTTTAATTGTAGGATTTTAAATACCTTATTCGTTGGGCTCATTCAATGTGCTCTTTTTGTTGTATAGGTTACATAGGCATCTCAGAGGCATGGAGATATTTAGTTGAATGAATAAATAGACCTAGAAAAGTATCATCTTATTTTGACAAAAGAAGAAAGGTGAGAAAGGCAGGAAAACTCATGGAAATTGATGCTAATAGTGGCCGCAAGGAAGGTGAGATTTATAGTTCATGGCCATACCAAGGAATTAAGTTACAGATCATCCTTCCATAGGCACAGTAGGTGGCACCTCCACTAGAACAATTATAATCATTTCTGAGCATCAATCTCCTAAATTCTAGAGATGCATGAAAAGATTAGGTAAACTCAGTTTTCTAACTTCAGTATAAATTCTTTAAAATTTGCTACTTATCTCTTCATATGAATGCCACAAGCATACAGTTAATAGAGATTAAATACTTGGAAAAATTAAAAGACCTATTCAAATGTATCCTATTTCATTTAAGTACTAGTTTGTTCTTCCTTTCTTGATCCCAAGTCAGCTGTCGGTAGAAAAAGTGGTCTATGAGAAAGGAATGTCACAAAAAAGTCAGCTCCAGATCTAAGAGGAGTCTAAGTAAGTTCAAGCAGCAGGTCTAAAAGAAATTAACTCCTCATCCCCTGCTTCCTATTCCCTTTTCTTTTTGATTTTGATGGGCATCTGTGTGGATGGGGTACCTTAAGTTTGCTGTGATAAAAATATTGTGATAATATCATGTTGTATATTCTCTTGCTCTGCTGTGATGGTTAACACTGAGTGTCAACTTGATTGGATTGAAGGATACAAAGTATTGATCCTGGGTGTGTCTGGGAGGGTGTTGCCAAAGGAGATTAACATTTGAGTCAGTGGGCTGGGAAAGGCAGATCCACCCTTAATCTGGTGGTCACAATCCAATCAGCTGCCGGCAAATATAAAGCAGGCAGAAAAACGTGAAAAGGTGAGACTGGCCTAGCCTCCCAGCCTACATCTTTCTCCTGTGCTGGATGCTTCCTGACATCAAACACTGGACTTCAAGTTCTTCAGTTGTGAGACTCGGACTGGCCCTCCTTTCTCCTCAAGCTTGCAAACAGCCTATTGTGGGACCTTATGATTATGTTAGTTAATACTTAATAAACTCCCATAAATATATATATGTTAATACTTAATAAATTCATATAGATAGATAGATAGATAGATAGATAGATAGATAGATAGATAGATAGACAGATAGATAGATAGATGGATAGATAGATAAAATTCTATTAGTTCTGTCCCTCTAGGGAACCCTGACTAATACACCTGCCAACATGAGAACCAGAAGGAAGAAGAGCAGATGAGCTGGAAGAGGAAGGTGTATGAGGAAATATGAGCTGAGCTATTCAGGATTTGACAGGGCCCAATAATTCCTGAAACCTTTGATGTCTGTTTTATACAGGCACCCACACACACACACACACACACACACACACACTGACCTCCCACTGTGTGCCAGTTAAAATAATGAAATCCCAGAAGGGTTAACTTGACTGAGTCTGAGAAAGCATTACTAGATATCCAAGGACAAAGAAAGAATAAAACTATTTTTAAAAATCTGAAAAGGTTAAAAGCTCTGAGAAAAGAGTTAAGATATGTCTTAAGAATTCAAAAGCCCTCAAAGCTAATAAAGGGAAGAGTGAGTTGACAGTGACAACAAGGCAAATAGTGGGCTTGAATTGCAATCTTTAGGTTCCAGGCTTAGGACTCTCAGAAATTTCATAGCTCCTTGGTTTTGAAATAATGTAAACAATGGCCTAGAAAGACATTCCTGAGAAGTAAACTGGACTGCAGAGAAGAAGCTGGACCCAAGGCTCAGGCTAGTGTTAAGACTGTGCAATCTGCTTCTCTGTGAAACTTTCTTGGGGTGAGAAGTTTACAGACAACAACTGGAAGAACTCTGTCTATAGAGAGGCATGGCCCAATTGCTGCTTCCTCTTTTCTCCTGTGGGCAAGTTTCACCAGTCTCAGAGCCCTGCTCTTCATCCTGGCAAATGGGGTGATGGCTGTAGTTCCTGTCTCAGTCTTATTGGTCTATCACACCCTGTCAGCGACCTAGGACATGGTAAGCACTCAAGCAGACCATAGTTATTTAATGCTGATGCAGGGACTGCCACGACTTAATAATATATTAATGACCAATATTTCATTACTGTGGGTTTGGGGACAGTCAGCTTTAATAGCAGGAGACTAAACCAGAGTGACTGAAGAGCAGCAGAGGATCTCCAACAGCACTGGTGGCAAAGGTCCACAGTGAGACAGCCGCAGGGCAAAGGCAACTGACTTTCTTTACTGAAAAACTACTTTGTGTCAGAGAACCCACTATAAGGAGTCATAATAGAGGTGAAGTTTCTCATGCATGGAGAGACTAGGAGTGGATGGCTGACCCCAACATCTTTTTTTTTTTTTTTTTTTTTAAAGAAACAGAGTCTTGCTCTGTGGCACAGGCTAGAGGGCAGTGTCATAACCATAGTTCACTGTGGCCTCGAGCTCCTGGGCTGCACGTATCCTCCTTCCTCAGCCTCCTAAGTAGCTGGAACTACAGGTGTGTGCTACCGCATCCAGCTAATTTAAAAAAAATTTTTTTTGTAGAGACAGGTTATCACCCCCTTGCCCAGGCAAGAACAGAGAGCCATGTTCTGGCATGGTGGCACAGTGGCTCATGCCTGTAATCCCAGCACTTTGAAAATCCTAGGTGGGAGGATTTCTTGAGCTCAGGAGGTCAAAACAAGCCTGGGTAACATAGCAAAACCTTGTTTCTACAAAAAAATATTTTAAAATGTAGCTGAGTGTAGTGGTGCACGCCTCTGTCCCAGCTACTCAGGAGACTGAGGCCAGAGGATCTTCTAAGCCTGGGAGGTCAAAGCTGCAGTGAGCCATAATCACACCATTGCACTCCAGCTTGGGAGACAGAGCAAGACCCTGTCTCAGGAAAAAAAAAAAAATGTTTAAAGAAGACAATTAATTTAGATATTTCAGGATTCCCACAAAATATCAGCAGCTAATAAAATCCTGTACTAGGCCTTACCAAGAGAAAATAACATTTACCCCTATATTTGATGCCTCTCCCATAAAGTCTCAATTTTCTATTGCTATTTTTAAAAATGATGCCATGAAAATATAAAGCAACTGAAATGAATTATGAGTCCTTTTGGGGGAGGAGAAGGGGGAAAATCTTTCCCCAGAGGGACATTTTTTAAAGTTCCTCTTTCTATTTGAAATGCTTCCTGACTTGAAGGCTTGCACGAATTTCACAATTAGATGGGTGCAGGGAAGAACAGTTCTGCAGAGTAGCAGAAGAACGTTTCTTGCAAATTAAAAAATTATTTGGTTCTGTCGCTAACCTTATTCAAAACTCACTCAACAGTTTACAAAATGCTGGTTACTTTTAGTTATTTCTTATCAGTGTTCTTATGCATAGAAGTGTATAAAATACACTGTATAAAATTATGAATGCTAATTGCAAGATTTTCATGTTCTTAATATTAACAAAGATACATCGCAAGCCATCTTTGTTAATCAGCAAATTAAACCTATTATACCAAGTTGACTTCTAAGATTTGTCAAAGTATAATTTTTTTAACTTAAAAAACTTAACTCTCATAAAACATATAGTGAGCACATGTCAAAAATTTACTTACCTCAGTGAGAGAAGAAGCAGAATGACAAAGCTGGAATAAAGAAGAGTATGACAACCATCATGTGGATAGTCATTTGAAATAATTTTGGAGTAAGAGTGCAAAGTTAGACACCAAACTGGTTAATGTCCTACAGGGCAATAAAGCCATAACCGTCTGGGTTACCTTTTTTTTTCTGGACAGATGTCATTAGCAATGTAACATTTTCTGTGAGATAACATCAAACTTTACAAAGTCTGAGCCTTAATTAGTAAGATACACAATGTTACCTCCCCCTAGAATATCGGATGACTTTTGGGCAAGCAGATTAAAAGGTACACATTAATCTTTTTTCTTTATTTTCAAGATTTGGATAACACTTCTTAATGGATCTTAGAAAAACATGCAGGAAAGCCCAGAATTCTCCAGGAAGAGTCCAGTGTTCCCATCTTTATTAATCTGGCTTAGCTGGCATTTGTATTGTCATGGGAGAGACTCGGGATAAGGACAACATAAATAGGAAAGCTTGATCAAGAATTCCCTTAATTCACAGTCACTGCCTAAATGCAGATATTAACACTTAAAGTCAGCAGATGTGAAACTAAACAGGAAGCTGAGCCCAGCCACTCTCACAGCTCGCTGCTGTTTCAGGTCTCCTGACATGACAGTGCTCACATCATTTGCGCCAGAGAAGCCCCAGCCTCACACAGCACCCTCCTTAACCCAGTGCTTCTCCCATCCACTCATTTCCCCACCACTGGGGACCCAAGCAGCCTACTGCCTCTGAATTACCATACTTATCCTCACTCATATTTTGGCTTTGTTTCACTGTTCCCCTGGATTTTATGGTTGCATTCATACTGCAGTATAACCAGTATAAATCAATACTTAATGATTTTGTATTTTTTCACACATTTTCTGTGGACAAAGCCCAGTGACAGGTCTCTTTCACCTCTTTCTTTTTCAGTTCACACCAGGACCTGGCCTGGTTGTCACAGATATATCCACGAGAGCTTAAATTCTTATAATCTGCTAATTCTTTCACAGTCTGTCTGCAAGGCAGAGCACTCTGGACAACTTGAACTACAGGTCAGATATGAGTCTCTTCATGAGTAGCTTAAAATAAAATAGGATGGAGAAAAACAGCAAACCACAAACACCGCCCCACCTTTGTTTTCTTAAGCCACTGCTAAAGAATCTGCATACAAGTTAAGCTTGTGAGACAAAGTTTAAACTCAAGATGTGTGCATTAGGGGGCAAGTAATTGGTACCCACTGAGTTGGGCCTTCTTGGAGTAGGTAGCTTTTCACACCCACTGGGAATGTCTTGTCTCTTTTTCACAGCCACCTAGATCTTATTTTCAAAACTTAAATCTCAGTTTCTTAAGAAGCTTCCAGTGGTTTTCCATCCCCCACAACCTCCTGTAGCACTCATGGTAGGAATCAGTTGCCTGGTATTACGCACATGCTATATGTTGCCAACAGTCTCGAAGCTTGAAGCACGACTCACAACTCCTAAGCAGGATGGCACGGTTTGCATGGTCCTGGTTGCATCTTGTACTTCTTTATATATAAGAACCCTCACAGCTCTGTGTTGGAGCTCAATACAAATTGCTTTATTTTTTTGAAGTTAGACCTGAGCTGAGCTATTAGGAAAAGAAGGATGAGGTTTAGATAAATGAGCAGAAAAATAATGAAGCAAAGGCATAACGGTAGAGGAGTGCCTGGAGGAAGTTAGGTGTGGCTGTGCCGAGTTGCAGTAGAGATCCACTTATCCTAGAAGGAGAGTCAGCCAGAATGTGAGAAAGGAGGAAAGGTAGCTTAAAAGGGATCGCGGGAGCTTGAGGGAAATATCACACTCCGCTTCATAGCGCCTACTAATGTGTTAATGAGCCCTTAGTGGTGTTTAATGAATAAGCGAATAAGTGACTGAATGAACTAATGAATAAAATATTTTTAAATCTCTCTCTCTCTCAGTTTTAATTCATTTCAACCTTGCTTTTTAGTCAATGCTATACTCTCCAAAATAGTGTGAGAGGCTTCATGGTTTGCTGTGAAATGATATAATAGACAAATTTCACCATATAAAATGGGATAAATATGTGGTTTTAACTTACGCATTGATTGCTTTTCTTTTGGTCTAACATTATTATGCATGTACAAAATCCTTAGAAAATACTTCCTAGGCCCCTCAAACTATAAAGCTGGCAACACAGCACCCAGGCCGACTTAAAATAGCAATCAGATTAATTATATTGCCTTGAAGCAAAGATGTGACCAAAACATTGATTAGTTTCCTTTATTCCAAAGATTAGTTTAAATTTTTTTTTAATTAGAAATAATTAAGTCTGAAATGTTCCTAATTCATGCAAGGAAAATGCCCTTTAAAAAACAAAATATCTGTAGGTTTGGTTTTTTTTAATTAAAATGTCATGGGTTTTTTTCCTCAATTTTACTGTAGAATTCACACTTCTAAACTTCTAGGAAAGAACCTATACTCCGAGGAAATATTTCAAAATCATTTAAAATTAGATAAAAATCAGCAAGTGTAAAAACGTCCCCATGACTGTCTGAAAATACAATTCCAATGTTAAGATTGAAGGCATGATGATTTGTTAAAATGGCACAGGGGAAGCACATTATTCAGTTACTTAATGATGTAAAGAGGACTTCTCCTGATCCTTTAAGCTCATTTCTATAAAGTTTACATTTTAGTTGGTCGAAGTCAGCCCTGTGCACACTGCCAGCAGCCTGAATGGTAAGGTGTCTCCAATAAAATGCATCCCATGACCCCTGGAACAATGCAGGGTACATAGGTAGGTCCTCAATAAAAATCACTAAAAACTGAGTAAATGTGATTCAAACATGGAGAAATAGTGGCAACAAGATGGCCAGACACAGTATGTGGAGTCGGGCAGGCAATGGCATGCCCTTGTTATGCTGGTGTCCTCCATAGCACTTATATTCTGCCACGTATAGTTGGGAAACTTTACGTGTGCGCAAACCATTTCCTAACCCAAGTTTCAGGATCTTTGAAGTCAAGGCCACGTTCCAGGCCTCCTCACATTTCCCACCATGCTCAGCAAGCTGGGAGGTGAGCAGGCATCCATCTGCAAGCCAGGTTCAGTTCTGCCTCTGGCCAAGCACCGGCTGCCCATCTCACCAAGTCACTCTGTAGTCATGAGACAGGGGCTGAAAAGAGGATATAATTAAAGGGTCAGGAAGTAAGGAGAGAGTGTGGTGTAAACTGAGTAAGCAAACTGGTCGGGACAGTAGGTCGGAGGGGAAAAGCCACCTGGGCCATTAAACTGTAACAAAATGAAAATCCAGATTCATTATTGTTCTCAGTAGTTTAAAAAACATGTTTTGGGAATAACCATTTTTATAGAGATGAGAGGGGCAACATACACTAGAAGAACCTTTCTCATAGGAATGAATTTGTTTGTCCTTTTTAAACAAAGAAGCCAACATGAGTTAGTAATATAATCTTGCAGTTAAAAACCAACAAATTTCCACCAAAAAAAAACAAAACAAAACAAAAAAATCCCCAGCAATATAATATATTTCTGTCCATCTTTTTAGCCCTCTTGGGTGACAGAGGAACCAGCTGCCCAGAGAAGAAGACTTGGGGGAGTGGGTAAGGGTCTACCCTCACCCCAAGGACAGCATCACAAGGGGTTCAGGGTAAGGGGAGACAGGAGGTGGAGGCACTTTCTGTCTTTTCAAACTGGGCACTTCTCATCTGGTCCAGTTCTTTGGCAAAGATAAGGACACCAACCGGGACCTCGCAGTTCCTCGACTAAGCACAAAGCTTCCTTAGATTAGTGACCAAACTAATTTTTATGACATGTCATTCCAGTAAGGGCATGGCTGCATTTCACAGATGGGCTTCCCCCAGATAGCGACTGTTGATTGGCCGAGTTGGGATCTGGCTGGATTAGGGAAATTTAAGCTGACAGCTGGTCTTTTTGCATGAGAGCATAAAGCCCCTGTTGTTGGAGGCAGCAATGGGAGCTGGTCAGACCTCACGGCCAAGCAGGAGGGCTTGCTCTTAGCAGAGGCCAACACTTCTCAAGCTAAGATGACTTTTAAAAAACAACGATTGTGCAAGTACAGTTACACTGTACATGCCCAGAGGATCTCAGGTCCTGCCCAAAAGACCAGAGCAGATAAGAAAACAACCCAGTAGAACATATGGGAAAAGGGAAAAAAACTTAAAGAAGCCCACGTCTAGGTGGAAATCCCAGAAGTCCTAATCACCAAGGAACTTGGCCTCCCTAGAGTAATGAGTCACCTCTGAGTCTCCTCTGGAAGATTAGTTCACATTATCAGTGAGTCCTGAGAACAGGGATTTAAAATGTTTATTTGCCCAAGGAAAGACCTGGATGTATTTAGAAATACAACTACTAATAAAAGTACGTGTGTGTGTGTGTATGTGCACTCACATGCAAGGATGCTCTCATGCCATTGTGCCGACAGAGAGCTTAATGTGCATTAATGCGTCCAATCCCGCAACTGCCCTATAAGAGAGGCACCATTATTTTCTTCTTTTTATGGAGGAAGAAACTGAGGCTTAAAGAGATTAGGTAACTTCTGGGCTACTCTGGGAGCCTAACCAGTATTAATAGCAATGGTTTCCAAATTATAGATCACAACCCATTAAAGATCATAAAATCCATATAGTGGGTCGCAAAAAGGCTTTAACAGAAAAGAAAAAAAAAATCAGCTTGCTGATGTAAAGTAAGAGAAAAATTGATTCATGGGGCCGGGCACGGTGGCTTACGCCTGTAATCCCAGCACTTTGGGAGGCCAAGGCAGGAGGATCACGAGGTCAGGAGATCGAGACTATCCTGGCTAATACAGTGAAACTCCATCTGTACTAAAAATACAAAAAAAACAGCCAGGCATGGTGGCCGGCGCCTGTAGTCCCAGCTACTAGGGAGGCTGAGGCAGGAGAATGGCGTGGGGAGGCGGAGCTTGCAGTGAACTGAGATCACGCCCGCCACTGCAGTCCAGCCTGGGTGACAGAGCGAGATTCCATCTCAAAAAAAACGAAAAAGAAAAACTGGTTCATTATCCTTTCCATTCAGTGATATAGGTGCTATATGCTGTGGGTTACAATATCAAATATAGTAGCCTGAATAGTTTTGCCTGTTTTTGAACTTTGTATAAATGAAATGATGTAACATGTATTCCTTTGTGTCTGGTTTCTTTTATTCAACATTTTATTTGAGAGAACCATCAATATTATTATTGTAGTTCATTCATTCTTGTTATTGTGTTATATATGTATACAACACACATATTGTATATCGTGTAACTACACACAACTTTTTTAACCAGTCTCCTGCCAATGATATTTGGGTTGTTTCTACCTTCTTACTATGATAAACAATGCCATGAACATTTGAGTATGCGTCTTTTAGCAAACATACGTACACATCCCTATTGGCTATGTACCTGGGAGTAGAATCGCAGGGCCATGGGGTATGTGGGAGTTCAGTATTAGTAGACATTGCTAAATAGTTTTTTCCGAAGTAGTTATAACCAGTAATACTGGTTAAATGTACCAGTAATTTAAGTGTTTTTCTTTCTGTGACAATTTCTCTGGGAAAATGCTTTCTGCAAGGTGCAAGTACAGAAGTGTTTATGAACACATCTGCTCCCTCATCCTCTTGTCCTTCCTAGTCCCACCCTCCATCCATCTATAACACTGAGTGACTGAGGAGGTGGGGGCTTGGATTGCTTTTTCTGACATAACTTCAGAGCAGAGCAGGAGTGTGTGCATATTGGATATGCAGTAGCAGACTGCCCTGTAAGGGAAGGTCCCACTCTATGACCGGAAGGATCCCCCTTGACACTCCTGTGACTCCTCGCCCCCACTAGTCAATCCTGTGCTACTCAGGACACTACGGAGACCACCCTGGCACCCCTGGCCACTGCCAGCTCCTTGTCATCTAAAGTCTACCTGATTTATTAGAGCATTAGCTGTCCTGCAACCCTCTCCTTTCAGAGGAAAGACATGAGGTAACAGGGACAATGACCTACAATCTCCCACTACAATCAACCACTAGAATCTAGTGAACACTATGTTTGTAATGAAGGAAAAGGTAACAAAATGCAAGAGAGACTGAACCTGTAGTCCCTGAGAGGACTGTCTTCAGAAACAACGGACAAACAGAAAACACATACAAGTCACAGTGGCAAGGCAGTTGAGGACTGGGGAAGGCCTCTGCATTTTATGTGCTGGACAGTGATGAGGACACCTCACATCATTTGCCCAGCAGCAGTCTCCCAGAGGCACAGAGCCACCCCATGTCGACCCCCATAAAGGCCTTGCTCTCACTTCTCTCCCTGACATGAACACCCAGCCCCACTCTGCCCACACGCAAGAACTGCCCATCCAGGCAGCCTTTTCCATACTCCTTTCCCCATAGGCCTAGAGTCCTTGCAAGGAGGACATTGAGTGTTTGAGGTCACAGGCAGGGTGGTGGTGTGTGGCTGTGGAGCTTGTGGCCTATTGGGGCGAATGAGGGCTGCCATCCATCCAAGCATCTGTCATCCCAAGGGACTGTGTCATCCCAGAGCTGGCCCCTACTCTAATATACACAAAGGCACCACAGGATGGAAGGGCTCTACTGCTTCCAGTTCTCCCATAAACTGCCCCCTAATCCCCTTCTCTACTCTGATTCTGGACTTAGAAGCTACCTCCAACCAAAGACAGGAGTGACTACAGAGCAAGAGACATTGAGACTTTGACTCAAGTTTGGTAGACCCGAGCCACATGTGGCATCCAGCACTTGGAACACAGCTAACCCGAGCTGACATGTGCTGAAAGTGCACACCACACAGTAGATTTCAAAGACTTAGTTTAAAAAGAGTTTTAAAAAGAAAATATCTCATTATTTTTATACTTTATGTGTTGAAATGATAATATTTAGAATATACTGACTAGAGAAAATACATTATTAAAATTAATTTCATACATTTAAGTTTACTTTTTTTAATGTGGCTATGAGATAATTTAAAATTATATATGTATCTCACATTATATTTCTTTAGGCTAATGCCACTCTAAAGCTAGACCACGTGGGCTCAAGCCAATTGCTTGCACTTTGGAAATAGCTTACTTCCTTTGGGTCTCAGTTTCTTCCTCTGTAAAGTAGGAATGCTAATGTACCTCCCTGACATTGTTGTTAGAAATAAATGTGTTCATATATGTGAAGTGTCAAGAATTATACCAAGCACAAAATACATGTTTTCTAAATGTCAGATACGACTAATATTAACATTGTATCCGGCTCTCTATGAGAAAAAAACAAAGGTGACAGCTTGTAATGCTCTTCTCTACCATGGTCTCCAGGGAAACCAAGCATAACCAACCAAACATAGGGGGAAATCAATTCTTTGCACTCCTGGGACACTTACAAGATTAATGATGATAAGTCAGGAATGCCTGTCCTTTGATATAGGTGTCATACACACAGGAGTCATGCTGCCCTTTTATGATGAGCTCGACCCACAGTTTTTTTTTTAAGAGACAAGGTCTCACTATGTTGCTTATAGTCTTTTGATGAAACCAGATCGTGTACTATTCTTCCCAACCCAGAGAATACTGGGAAGAATTTTCCCTATGGTGCCAATTAGGCCACAGATCAATAGCTGCTATGAAAATATGTCCCCATTTCTAGTTAAAATAATTGCTACCAATGTTTTCAATTTATCAGAACCCTGATGTCTTTTTTTAAAAGTCATGATTAAACTTGCAAATAGATAAACACGTTAAGATAGAAATTGAAATCCATTTGGAACTTAAGAATATTTAATCTAAATCTTCAGCTTATATGTATGTAATAGTCTGTTATGGTTTTTGTCCCCTGAACGGTTTTTAAGACCCTTGCTTTGGGCTACAATGGTGCCTGTTGTTCTCAGCTCATTGAAAAACAAGTTCTGATCTTTTCCTTTTAAAGTATTCTGTTTCCAAATGCTTGTCTTGTTTAAAAAGAAAAAAAAGAAAGAAACCAAAAAAAAAAAAAAGCCCATATCCTGGTGCCATGAATTGGAGGCTGCATTTTTCTCTAGTTAATGGCACACTATTTACTTTCTAGATGTGTAAATGAGTAATGAGTCCCTGGGGGGAAAGATAGTATTGAAGAGCAAATAAATTCCATGGATAAGATCCATAGAATTTTAAAAAATGATTATAAACTCATGCTTTCAGCTATTAATAGTAAGGGTTTTGTTGCAGAGTAAGAACACTGAATTGAATTATACAAGTGGGGAAAGAGAAATGCATTTCCATAATTCACTTTGAATTACAGAGGTTCAATTTCTATGTTCCCTTGTTCTGGTTTCAAAAAAACAATGTTAAATATAAGGAGAATGATTCTTTGGAGAAGGCAAAGTTCTTTTCTATGAGATTTATAAAGCCTGGGTGTGTTTTTTCCCCCCACTCTGGGCATTGCAAATTGTTTCTGTGATCCTGGTAAAACATCTCCAGAGACTTACTAGCAACAGGCATGGCTAATTAACACAGCCAGGGAATGTGGCGCCTTCCCTGGATTTCTGAGCCTTTAATCCAGAGCAAGGCCCACTCTTCTTTTCGTGTCCCCAAGGCCATTAAATACTTATCAGAGATCCAAGAACTTTAAATCTGGGCCAAGAGGCAAAGCCAAACAAGGAACATTGAATTGGACACTGTCCCTAAACCTCCAGAAATTAAGATGTGTATGACAACTCAGAAAACATGGTTTATGGAAAATGTTGAAAAAGGTAGACAAAGGAAGCCCTAAGGAAAATGAAGACAGATTTGTAGCGTGACTTAATAGGGGGTAGACGGATGATGAAATGACCTATCCAGGTCCCATCTAACCTTATAGCTATGCCACAACTGTGGCAGAGCCATTATTTTTATTTATTTTTTGGTCTCACATAAATTTAACTTCATCATCCTAGACTAAGAGGCCTTGTTCCCACAAGAAATGCCATAACAAATTAGTATATGTGAATCCTGGGTCATATCATGTTAACATTATATGTGACATATAATATTAAGCTGCAAATAGAAACTACAGAAGCACTATCCCTACCTGGATGTTTGTTGAAAATCAGAATACCATTATTCTAGTGAAACGCTAAAGAAATAATTTGTCGTGTCTCTATTGACAGAACAGAGAGTGATTCCTTTTTTGGGATTTTTGTAGGCAATGGAACAAGTTAACCGCAGAGGCAGATATAATTTTGCAGTAATCCCCAAGGTGCAGTCCCCAGTTCTATGCTTGCTCACCTCTGTTCTCTCCAACACAGAAGGCCAGCTTGTCAACTTTAAGAGGGCACAAAGCTGGGAAGAATAATAACTAAGCTTGATGACAAAATCAGAGTTTTGATTATAGAGTTTGTGTTAAAGGGGGTACTTACAAAACTGTATTTAACAAGCCTAAATGCAAAGACATTCAGAAAGTCATCTTCATAAGGACTGGTTGAAGGTGATCCACTTGGCATCACTGCTGTGAAAAGGACCCATGGGCTTCTGTGTTTTGGTTGAGGACAAGCCCAATATGCATCAAAACATGATGAAGCTGAGTTAATATAAGGATAAAACTCTAGTGTAACAGCAAGAGTCCCACTTACTTTGTACTCATTAAACCACATCTGGAATATGGCGTTTTCCTTTTTGGGCCACTGAAAACTGAGGAATGAGCAAAAGAAAGTGACCAGAGTATTCTACAGGGAATAGAAAGAAACAGAAATGAAAGGATTTTTTTTTTTTTTTTTGAAATAGAGTCTCACTCTTGTTGCCCGGGCTGGAGTGCAATGGCGCAATCTCGACTCACTAACCTCCACCTCCCAGGTTCAAGCAATTCTCCTGCCTCAGCCTCCCAAGTAGCTGGGATTACAAGTGCTTGCCACCACACCCAGCTAATTTTTGTATTTTTAGTAGAGATGGGGTTTCACCATGTTGGCCAGCCTGGTCTCCAACTCCTTACCTCAGGTGATCTGCCAGCCTTGGCCTCCCAAAGTGCTGGGATTACAGGCATGAGCCACCGCACCTGGCCAAGAAAGGACTTTTACGTTGACACGAGAATTGTCTTCAAATATTCCAAGAGGCATCAATTGCACAGATAATAGTAAGACCTACCTGGGAAAAATGTGTGCTTTGTATTAATAGCTGAGTATTAACAGGAATGCAGCAGGTCCCTAAGACACATCCTTTGTATCTCCTTAAGTAGGGTCCTAGCATTATAAGTAGCCTTGTCCACCCAGAATTGTAAGTTTCTACCTCCATGAACTCCCCTCATCTGCTCTTGCTAGGCTGCTTTAAAGCCTTCAGAGGCTCTTCTCAAATGAAGCATTTTGACAATATACATCTCACATGAACTGTAATTTCTAGCATGAAAAGAATTTTCAGAAATTTTAAATAAACATGTTTTCTGAAATTATTTGATTATGAAAAAACTGATTTAGTTTGTAAGAGAATATTTGGAAATCTTTGGAAAATCTACCGATAAACTGCTTGCAAATGTACTGGGATTTTGTTTTAAGGTCTATAATTAATTAAAGTGATAGAATGCTGCTGGTCGATATTTAGTTAACTGTTTATTAATTTCGTGTTTATGAGGTTGTTATATATGTATGTGTATAATTGCTATATATATTATAATACAAATACGTTAGGTCTTGTATTTTCATAATCCTTTTCAAAGCGCACAGGTCCTAGTCACAGAACTCACAATGACAAATTGATAAAATGGCTCTGCTTATTTCAAGTTGATAAAAAGTCTGTTCCATTGGTAGCACTCAGTATTTGACAAATCAGTTAAAATACTGACTCATCAAATAGCAATTAGAAATTTCTAGTTCTTTTCTCTGCTCAAAGCTCAAAAGAGGGAATTAAAAGATGAGTGGGAATGCGAGGGGAGGGGCAGCAGCTGTCTTCGAATTTCTGTGGATCCTGTTTGCCAAGAAAAGATACATCCTAATTTGGTTTTTAATTGCAGGTGTGATTGTCCCCAGCGCTGCACCAGAGACATTACCATGTTAATAGCAGGAAGTGTACTGGGATCAGAGAAGCAAGGTCCCATTTAGCGCAGAAGTTGAGTCACAGCTTTTCTAAAAAAAAGAGGATTCTAAATATACTGAAAGGGGGGAACTAGCTGCTGGATATTGGGAAGGGTGCCTTTTTGCAGGTCTTTCTGAAAAAAGGCAACAGATTAAGCAGTGGATCAAAATATAAGTGAAAGACTCGCCCACCAAGTTAAAAAGCAAAAAAGAACCGAACTAAACTAAAAATAGCTCCAACCCAGAGATCAAGAG
Organism: Piliocolobus tephrosceles; assembly: GCF_002776525.5. Lineage (NCBI taxonomy): Eukaryota > Metazoa > Chordata > Mammalia > Primates > Cercopithecidae > Piliocolobus > Piliocolobus tephrosceles. The sequence goes on from NC_045437.1 coordinate 62,967,812, forward strand.
GACTATTTTGTCCAAGGAAAGAATAGAAGTGGCCCGCTTAAACTCCGCCAAGCCACTAGCTTCAAGTGCATCATTGTGCCAATAGCGGAGGGTCTGAAAGGCTTCATTATTAAGAAGTTAATGCTTGACAGCAGCCGACTCCACCACAGCAAAATTGCCAGCCTCCGAAAGACTGCCTCCTATGAGTCTTAGGTTAATTACTCAAATCTCCAAATTATCCTTCAGGGAACAAAATGAAGCATGCAGAATCAGAAGCAGATCTGTAGCTTAGATTATGAAAAGGGAGTGGGTTCCTTTCCATTTTAAAAAATGATTATTTCTATTGTAGGAACCACAGAGGGGAAAGGGAAAAAAAACAAAACAATAAAACCTGCCCCTGTATCAAGCAGGCAATAAATGGCTGGCAACTGTACAGCCCAAGGGGAGAACAAAATCTGCCCATATAAATATTCACATGAAAGTGTTGTCTGAATCTCCGAAACAAGTCACCCCAAATCCAATTGCTTGAGAAGAATGAGGGTGCTGAAATGGAGACAAACACCCCAAGTCTTGCTGCTGAAAAATATATTCACTAGCTGCCATTTTCCAAAATAGCTGAATGTACTCAATCAAGCCACCTACTATCTACCGAAAGTACAGTAACTACTTAAACATTATTTCTCCCTCCATGTGCACATATATTTATTTCCTAGCCTTATTTCCCATTTCAGGAAGCAAATCCATTTTTTAAAATGTTTTTTATTTAGAACCGCCGCCACCAAAACATTTAATTTTTTTCCTGCATCCCCCCTCCCCAATCAGCCATGGCTGTCAGAGGCTCCCAAAACTTTCTAAGAGAAGTATTTATCAAACAGAGATCTCTGGGCATATTTTTGGAAGGGGAGGGGGCTCCATGAACTATAAGAAAATTTAAAAATTTTTTAATTTAGTATTTTTGTTATGACGATAATTTTATTTTTATCACTTAGACAGCATTTCTATTCTGCAGTGGTGATTTGCTGTATCTCATGACTTTCATGGAGGAAGACTTCAATATTTTAAGTCAGTGTTTCTCAAACAAGGGTCTGTGGATTTACTCTCAGGAATAGGAGAAAATTTTATTTCTTTAAAAGGACCCTTTTAAAGAAATAAATGTGTTCACACATTTTAAAAATTGAGCTACAGGGGCATTAATATCTGTTTCACAACCAGCAGACCCTTCATCACCAACACGCATCTGTGAACCCTAAAGCAGGGTAATTGGGCTCATTGGTAAGGACTTCAGGTATTATGTAAGAATTCTTCCTAAAATCAGACCAGTAGATGTCTGCTCAGTCCTGGGTTGAATCAACTACAGATAAAATGCCTGATACAGACACTGCCTGGTACAAAGCCTGGTACAGACTTTTCATGTTAATATCATATTTAGTTTTATTATTGTTACTTGGATTGCTTAGATCTCCTTATCCTCCTTCTCCCCTCCAAGGCAGACCTGAATATTTACAGACCTGTAGGTTTCTCGCATGGGCTGAAAGAGGGCTTCCTCACTCCCTGGCACACACCACTCTGCTTTCTGGCTCTACGAATTTAACTACAGACTGTCACGGTCTGTCACCGTGTCATTTTGGGATCTGTTCCACTTTCCAAAAGTCTGTCACGGACTTTTGGAATGATGTTCTGACTCTAACGTAGATCAAGGTGAGTGAAGAAAACTGTATATTCCCTTTATAAAAAACAATTTTTAAAATCTTCTATGGATATGTGAATTGCCAAACCATAGTTCTTGGGTGCAGTTCATTGATGCATCTGAAATATTTGCCCACCATTACCTCCTGAATTATTTTGTTGGGCCATCTGGAAGAACAGATCTGTGAGCAAGACTGCACCGCCTCAAAATGACCAACAAAGGCAGGCAAAAGTGGAGCTGCTTTTGCTCAAGCTTGTGGATGAACTATTTGTAATTATTCTGCCCTAGAAGCCCCGGTTATGTCAAGATGCTATTTGATATGGGTGAGTCAGAGATCCCAGTTGCCCTTTCTTGCAGCCTGAGTTTCTAAGGATTCCTCTTGGCCTGTGCAAAGCTGAAAATTGATAAGAATGGCACTACCATGTTCTTTGTTTTAAAAGTGGGTGATTGGACAGAATGCTGTTTGCCAATGAACAGGTAGAGACAATCTGGGATAGCAGCAGGAATGGAATAAATGTCATTTTTGCGTATTCTTTGGCAATGATTATTGAAACTCACCGTCATTCCTCTCTTCTGTTCTATGCTAAATTAATGATTTGATCTTAAGACCAGATGACATAATCTCCCTTCATTGTCAGGATACACTAGATACAAATCAAGAGCTGAAAAGCTCATATAACAATGAATTCACCTGTGTTCCATTATCTCAAGCTGCTGACTACTTTGTCAGTAGTTGAGCTGGGTGGGGATTGGCTGAAGAATCAGATCTTTTTGGTTTACCTTTGAATTAGACTTTCTTGGGGCCCCAGAATGTACAGAGTTATGCAGTTGCTCCCTGCTTATCAGTCACTCCCCTACTGCTGTTTTTCTCAGAAAACCTCATGGTGGGGATAAGAAACAAGGGAAGAATTGTTGGGCCAAGTGATGTGTCTTTGCATTTGGGGCTATTCCAGAATCCAGTCCTTCTAGCCACATTGTGTTGTCCTATAAAACTTGGCCAATTTTGGCTGGGCACAGTGGCTCGTGCCTGTAATCCCAGTACTTTGAAAGGCCGAGGCAGGTGGATCACTTGAGGTCAGGAGTTCAAGACCAGCCAGGCCAACATGGTGAAACCGCATCTCTACTAAAATTACAAAAATTAGCCAGGCATGGTGGTGGGCACCTGTAGTCCCAGCTACTCAGGAGGCTGAGGCAGGAGAATCACTTGAACCTGGGAGGCAGAGGTTGCAGTGAGCCAAGATCACGCCACAATACTTCAGCCTAGGTGACAAAGTGAGACTCTGTCTCAGAAAAAAAAAAAAAAAAAAAAAAAAAACTTGGCCAATTTCTCCTCACACAGAAAAGTCTCTCCATCTGTACCCAGCTACTACCTGTATCCAGACCAGGTGCATGCCTAGGTATGGAAGCTGTCGTGACTCCCTGCTCACCTATTAAAAGCTTATTTCTCTTAGAATTAAGTTCATCAAGGGCTTATTGCATCCATCTTACTCCTTTTTCCCTCTATCAAAGCATATTTTTAATTTTGTTTGTTTTCATTGTTACCAAAGGAGTGATAGTCTTTAGCATGCTTCTACATCCTGACCAGAAGTCTCAGAGGAAGTAGATTGTTACTAGAACATATTGCTCTGGACTGGCGCATCACTCTGTGACCTAGATATCTGAGAGGCAGTCATTGGGGAAGACCATTACTCACAGCAGGGGGTTATTTTATGTGTGTACAGACTCAGAGTAATCACCTCAAGCTTTCTCCTGTCTGCTTTGCATCTCTTGCTGAAGTTACCTCTGTACCTTTCCATATTTTTCCTATATCCAGTCATTTTATGATAGCAGCAAGGTAAGTATGTAGGTTTAGCTAGCTATAAGAGCCCATAAAAAAAATCTGATCCAGCAGAAACAATTATTTATTGATGTGGTGGGAGATGTTGGAAAGTTTGAATGTCTGCTTCTCAGATACTGCACTCTGGTCCTGAAGCAGCTCTTATAGCGTCTTACAGAAACTTTTCAGGCCTCAGCCTCCTGGTTTCTAATGTGAGCACTTGCACTAAATGATCTCTAAATACCTTCCAGTTCTAATTTTAGATAAAGTAGCTCACGACTCTACGAAAGATGACCAAGTCGATAAAATTGATTTAAAGTAATACATGTCATTGTTCTTTAAGTCACCCCAGTTCTGATCTGGCTCAACCTATGGCTAGAATTGGTCTGGCCTGGTCATAGACTAGAGGCTTCTTCCTCTCTGGCCCTGTGGATACAGAGTAGGCAGTCTTTTAGTCCTATCAAAAAAAGTTCTTGCTACACCAGGTGCAAATCAAGAGATATAAATTATTCTATTTTAGTTTGAACCTCTTTGTATCAGAAACATCAACTTAAATACTTTAGCATCCCTTTAAGTCTTCAAAAATATTGCTATGGTTTGAATGTGTGTGTCCTCCCAAAATTCATATATTGTAACCTAACACCCAATGTGATAGTATTAAGAGGTGGGACCTTTAGTGGTCTCCACCCACTTGAACAAAATTAGTGTCCTTATAAAAGAGACTTGAGGAAGCCTCTTGGCCCCTTCTGACATGTGAGGACACAGCAACAAGGTACCATCTAGGAAGCAGACAACAAGCCTTTACCCAACATCTAATCTACTGGTGCCTTCATCTTAGACTTCCCAGTCTCCAGAGCTATGAGAAATACATTTCTGTTGTTTATAAATTATCCAATCTAAGGTATTTTGCTCTAGTAGCCTGAACAGACTAAGACAAATATCATTTATGCTCATATAAGCATAAATAATTCATTTAACATCATACCATTAACACTATAGTACCCCCAAGATGATCCAAAACGTAGATAAATTTGTTGGTGATAGATTCATAAAAGACTCTTCAAGGAAGACATGGAATAAGAGTTGCATCTTGAATATTTCAAGGATTTTGTCACTGTGGCCAACTGCTACGCTTTCTCACACTCTTCCTTCTCCTGTGAATCCTCAATTCTGCTGTGACTTGATGAAATTCTCAATAATCAAGTAACAGTAATGTTTTATTCATTATTTTATGAGCTTTACTTTCTTAAACTTAGGTTTGGAGGTATGAAGGTTTGTAACATAAATAAACACGTGCCACAGGAGGTTTGTTATACATATTATTATATCATCCAGGTACTAAGCTCAGTACCCAATACCTACCTTTTCTGTTCCTTTCCCTCCTCCCACCTTTCCCTCTCAAGTAGACCACAGTGTCTGTTGTTCCTTTCTTTGTGTTCATAAGTTCTTATCATTTAGCTCCCACTTATAAATGAGAACATGCAGTATTTGGTTTTCTGTTCCTGTATTAGTTTTCCAAGGATGATAGTCTCTAGTTCCATCTATGTTCCCACAAAAGACATGATCTTGTTCTTTTTTATGGCTGTGTAGTATTCCAGGGCATATATACACCACATTTTCTTTATCCAGTCTGTCACTGATGGGCATTTAGGTTGATTCCGTGTCTTTGCTATGGTGAACAGTGCTGCAGTGAACTTTCATGTGTATGTGTCTTTATGGTAGAATGCTTTATATTCCTCTAGGTATATACCCAGTAATGGGATTGCCGGGTCAAATAGCAGTTCTGCTTTTAGCTCTTTAGGATTTGACATACAGTTTTCCGCAATGGTTGAACTAATTTACACTCCCACCAACAGTGTATAAGCATTCCCTTTTCTCTGCAACATCACCAGCATTTGTTATTTTTTGACTTCTTAATAATAGCCATTCTGACTGGTGTGAGATGGTATCTCATTGTGGTTTTGATTTACATTTCTCTAATGATCAGTGATATTGAGCTTTTTTTCACATGCTTGTTGGCTGCATGTACATCTTCTTTTGAGAAGACGTCTGTTCATGTCCTTTGCCCACTTTTTAATGGAGTTGTTTGTTTTTCTCTTATAGATATTGGACATTAGATCTCTGTCAGCTGCGTAGTTTGCAAAAATTTTCTCCCATTCTATAGGTTGTCTGTTTACTCTGTTGATGGTTTATTTTGCTGTGCAGAAGCTCTTAAGTTTAATTAGATGGCATTTTTCAATTTTTGCTTTTGTTGCAATTGCTTTTGGTGTTTTTGTTGTGAAATATTTTCCCATGCCTAGATCCAAGATGATATTGCCTAGGTTGTCTTCAAGGTTTCTATAGTTTTGGGTTTCACATTTAAGTCTTTAATCCATCTTGAGTTGATTTTTGTTTTGCCGTAAGGATGGGGTTCAGCTTCCATCTTCTGCATATGGCCAGCCAGTTAGCCTGCCACCATTTATTGAACAGGGAATCTTTTCCCCATTGCTTGTTTTCATCAGCTTTGTCAAAGATCAGATGGTCATAGATGCGCGGCCTTATTTCTGGGCTCTTTGTTCTGTTCCATTGGTCTTTGTGCCTGTTTTTGTACCAGCGCCATGTTGTTTTGGTCCCTGTAGACATGTAGTATATTTGAAGTCAGGTAACATGATTCTGCCACCTTTGTTCTTTTTGTTGAGGATTGCCTTGGCTATTTGGGCTATTTTTTGGTTCTATATAAATTTTAAAACAATGTTTTTTAGTTATGTGAAGAATTTCATTGGTAGTTTGACAGGAATAGCATTGAATCTGTAAATTGGTTTGGGCAATATAGCCATTTTAATGATATTGATACTTTCTATTCATGAGCATGGGGTGTTTTCCCATTTGTTTGTGTCTTCTCTGATTTCTCTGAGGAGTGTTTTTTAATTCTCATTGTAGAGATCTTTCACCTGGCTGGTTAGCCGTACTCCTAGGCATTTTATTTTGTTTTTGGCAATAGTGAGTGGGATTGCCTGTCTGATTTGGCTCTCAGTTTGGTTGTTGCTGGTATATAGGAATGCTAGTGATTTTTGTACATTGATTTTGTATCCTCAAATTTGCTGAAGTTATTTATCAGCTGGAGGAGCTATGGAGCTAAGACTATGGGGTTTTCTAAATATAGAATCATGCCATTTACAAAGAGAGATAGTATAACTTCCTCTCTTCCTATTTGGATACTCTTTATTTCTTTCTCTTACCTGATTGCTCTGGCTAGGACTTCAATACCATGTTGAATAGAAGTGGTGAAAGAGGTCATCCTTGTCTTGTGCCAGTTTTCAAGAGGAATGCTTTAGGCTTTTGTCCATTCAGTATAATGTTGGCTCTGGATTTGTCATAGATGGCTGTTATTACGTTAAGGTATGTTTCTTCAATACCTAGTTTAGTGAGAGTTTTTTTTTTTTTTTTAACATGAAGGGATGTTGAATTTTATCAAAAGCCTTTCTGCAGCTAATGAGATAATTATGCAGTTTTTTCTTTAGTTCTGTTTATATGATGAATCATATTTATTGGTTTGCATATGCTGAATGAACCTTGCATCCTGGGGATGAAGCCTGTACTTGATCACAGTGGATTAGCTTTTTGACGTACTGTTGGATTTGGTTTGCAAGTATTTTGTTGGGGATTTTTGCATCAATGTTCATCAAGGATATTGGCCTGAATTTTCTTTTTTTATTGTGACTTTGCCAGATTTTTGGTATCAAGATGATGCTGGCCTCACAGAATAAGTTGAGAAGTCTTTTCTCCTCAATTTTTTGGAATAGTTTCTGTAGGAATGGTACCAGATCTTCTTTGTACATCTGGTAGAATTCAGCTGTGAAGCCATCAGGTCCTGGGCTTTTTTTGCTTAGTAGACTATTTATTACTGATTCAATTTCAGAGCTCATTATTGGTCTGCTCAGGAAATCAATTCCTTCCTCACTCAGTCTTGGGAGGGCATATGTGTCCAGGAATTTATCTATCTCTTCTAGGTTTTCTGGTTTGTGTGTGTAGAGGTGTTCATAGTCATTTCTAACGGTTGTTTTTATTTCTGTGGAGTCAGTAGTAACATTCCTTTTGTCATTTCTAATTGTGTTTATTTGGATCTCTCTTTTCCTCCAAATTAGTCTAGCTAGTGGCCTATTTTATTAATTTTTTTTAAAAACCAACTCCTGGATTCATTAATCTTTAGAAATTTTTTGTGTGACTTGATTTCCTTCAGTTCAGCTCTGATTTTGTTATTTCTTGTCTTCTGCTACCTTTGGGGTTGATTTGTTCTTGCTTCTCTAACTTCTCTAATTCTTTCAGTTATGAAGTTAGGCTGATAATCTGAGATCTTTCTAACATTTTAATGTGGGCATTTAGTGCCATGAATTCCGCTCTTAACACTGCCTTAGCTGTGTCCCAGAGATTCTGGTATGTTGTATCTTTGTTTTTGTTATTTTCAAAGAACTTTTTTATTTCTGCCTCAATTTCGTTATTTACCCAAAAGTCATTCAGGAGCCTGTTGCTTAACTCAATCATATGGTTTTGAGTGATTTTCATTGTATTGACTTCTATCTTTTTGCTCTGTGGTCCAAGCATGTGTTTGGTCCTATTTCCGTTCTTTTACATTTGCTGAGGATTGTTTTATGTCCAATTATGTGGTCAATTTTAGGGTATGTGTCATGTGGCAATGAGAAGAATGTATATTCTGTTGTTTTGGGGGTGGAGACTTCTGTAAATGTCTATCGGATCCATTTGGTCCAATGCTGAGTTTAGGTCCTGAATATCTTTGTTGATTTTCTGCCTCAATGATCTGTCTAATACCGACAGTAGAGTGTGAAAGTCTTTCACTATTACTGTATGGGAGTCTATGTCTTTTTGTAGGACTCTAAAAACTTTCTTTATGAATCTAGGTGTTCCTGTATTGGGTGCATATATATTTAGGAGAGCTAAGTCTTGTTGGATTGAACACTTTACCATTATTTAATGCCCTTCCTTGTCTTTTCTGATCTTTCTTGGTTTGAAATCATCTGAAATTAGGATTACAACCCTTGCTCTCTTCTGTTTTCCATTTGCTTGGTAGATTTTTCTCCATCCCTTTGTTTTGAGCCTGTGAGTGCCATTACATGTAAGACAGGTCTCTTAAAGACAGCATACCATTGGGACTTGCTTTTTTATCCAGCTTGCTACTCTGTGCCTTTTAAGTGGAGTATTCAGCCATTTACATTTAAGGTTAGTATTTATATGTGTGGATTTGATCCTGTCATTGTGCTGTTAGCGGGTTATCATGTTGGCTTGTTTGTGTGGTTGCTTTACAGTGACACTGGTCTGTGTGCTTAAGTGTGTTTTTGTATTAGCTGGTAGCAGTCTTTCATTTCTAAATTTAGTGCTCCTTTCAAGATCTCTTTTGTAAGGCATGTCTGGTGGTAATGAAGTCCCTCAACATTTGTTCATTTGAAAAGGATCTTATTTTCTTCCACTTAGGAAGCTTAGTTTGGCTGGATATGAAATTCTTGGTTGAAGATATTTTTTCTTTAAGAATGTTCAATATAGGCCCCCAGCGTCTTTTGGCTTTTAGTGTTTCAGCTGAGAGGTTCACTGTTAGCCTGATGGGGATCTCTTTGTGGGTGACCCACCATTTCTCTCTAGTTGCCTTTAACATTAATTCTTTCATTTCAATCTTGGAAAATCTGATGATTATGTGTCTTGGGGATGATCTTGTGTAGAATCTTTAAGGAGTTCTCTGTATTTCCTGAATTTGACTGTTGACCTCTCTAGCAAAGTTGTGAAAGTTTTCATGGAGGATACCCTGAAATATATTTTCCAGATTGCTGCTTTCTCCCCCTCCTTTTCAGGGATGACAATGATTCATAGATTTGGCATTATTTCAGAGAACCAGTCTTCAAGTTCTGAGATTCTTTCCTTAACTTGTTTTATTCTACTTTTAATACTTATGATTGCATTGTGAAATTCTTGTATTGTGCTATTCTGCTCTGTCAGACCCATTAGGATCTTTTCTTATACTGGCTATTTCGTCTTTCAGCTCCTGTATCACTTTATTGTGATTCTGATTTTCCTTGGACTGGTTTTTGCCATCATCCTGAATCTCAATGATCTTTGTTCCTATTCATATTCTGAATTTGATGACAGATTCCAGCCTGTTTAGCCTGGTTAAGAACTCTTGTTGAAGAACTGATATGGTCATTTGGAGGACATATGACACTCTAGCCGTTTGAGTTACCAGAGTTCTTACATTGGTTCTTTCTCATCCTTGCATGTGGGTGTTCCTTTAACTGCTGTGTAGATTAAGTACAATCAATACACTTCTTTTTTGGATGTTTTCACTGGGAAGAGGCTTTGTGTAGGGTCTTTATTTGAAGCTGACTTCTTGTCTCTGGTTTCAGAGGGGAGTTTATTAATGAGGTATTTTTGTTGGTGAAGCTTTGGGATGTGATCCAACAGGTGACACTGAGGCATATTGTTCAGTTGGTAGACTCTTGCTTGGTTGTATGGCTCCCCCATGTTTCCTCACAGTTGCAGCCACGTTCCCTCTCAGTTCTCTGAAAGTGTGGGTTCCTTTCCCTCTTAAGTGCTGGCTGTAGTTCATGATTTGGCACTCCTGGGCTGCCCATTGCAGCTCTGGGGCAATCTCCATGTTTATGTTCCTTCCCCAGCTGAAAGGCAGCAGAGGAAGAGATCTTAGTAGTAGTTGTGGCCAAGGATCATTTGCTTGACTCCTGGGGGCTCCACACCAGAGAAATGCAGGTCAGCAATTGTTCAGTGCAGTCAGCCCAAGATGCAGGGTTTGTGCTGTGGGCCCAAGGCAAGCGTTTCCTATCTGGTGATGAGTTGTGTGAGGGTGTGGGACCTATGGGAGAAAAACTGGTCTCCTGCCATTGGGTTGACTACAGCTTGTTGGTGATTTGAACAGGCACTTAGGGTCTTTCCTCCTTCATTAGTCTGAGGGTGGCCAGGAAACTTTCACTGAAGAGGCAGTGGCAGAGAGGCTTTCAGTTGCCCCTGGAGGTGCTATCCGGGGAGTTGTTGAGTTGGTACTGGCTGGATAGCTCTGGCAGGTGGGTGGCTGTAGGCCCAGACTTGGAGGACCTGCCAGTGAGGAAATATGGGAATGAGCACACACTTAACAATCTAGCCACTTTTCTTTAAGACTGCTGTGGTGTGCTTGGGAACCACTCCAGTCCTTAGTCACCTCAGATTTTCCAGAATCTGGAGGTGTCACCAGTGAAGACTGAGAAATAGCAAAAGATGGCAGCCTGTCCCTCCCTCTGGGAACCTTGTCCCAGGGAGGTATGGACCTGTTGCCAGCCCAAAGGCACCTGTAGGAAGTGGCTGGAGACCCTGGTTGGGAAGTCCCACCCAGTGAGGCCAAACAGGATTGGGAACCCACTTAGAGCAGCATCTGGCTACGTTTTGGTAGAGCAGCTGAGCTTTACATTTTAAAAAACACATGTGCACACCCTATATCATAGACTGTCTTTTAGTGATAGGATATTGCAACTGGCTACGGATCTGGCCCAAAATAACATTGCCCATGGAATTCAACCAAGTTAGCAAAGTCATGGCTCTGATTTGTGCTGGAGTGAGTGAATGACTGAGGTAAGCTTTCAACTGAAATTTGACTGTCGTTTAGTTCCTTGTAGAATGTGAGAATTTTTGGAGATACTCTGAATAAAGGAAAGTCTTCCAAGGTCAAATATTTTTGGAAAGTGCTCCTCCACTCCTGAAGATTCACAATAGACATTAGCATATACGTGAATGGTTCTTCAGTAAAGAAAACCGCTTCTCTTTCTGTTTGTTCAGCCCAACAGTTCTTAACATAATTTCATTATATATATATATTTTTTTTTCCTCATTTGGAAGCATTAGAATCTTCTGAGGTTACATTAACCTGATAAACCCTGAGCAGGAAGTTATGCATGGAAGTGAGACCAAGTGTGTCTGGACAAGACTTTATTCCACATGTGAAGGTTCCTTCATTCAAACACAGGAGGAGACTACATCTCTCTCTTCCTGGTGACATAGCTTAGAGTTATATTTTGTTCAGATGTAGAAATTGATAGAGCCAAAATAAACAAAACTCCAGATGTAAATAAAAAAGCTCTTGAGTTGACTCCTGTTCTGTTTCAAAAGCAAAAATTCCTCACTTAATCACTTCTGTAAGTAGCTATTCCTACCTGAGCTTCCCAGGGGAATAGGAAACCATTTCGTTATCTGTTGTAGTCTAAAATCCCAGAGATATAATTTATGAGCTGTTCCAGAGGCCAAGAACAAAATTACTGCCCGCAGAAGAGGCAATGTTTTAAGAGCAATGAAATCCATACTCTGAAGAAAAGGGGAAAAGCAGATTCTAAGAGTCTTAGGGCCTATTAACAAAATATATTAAGTGCTAGTGGACCTGAGGTGATGGCTAATGTTACAGTTAGTCTAAGTCTCCTATTGATGTTTCTGTGTTTGGACTAGTTGGGTTTTTTCCCATGTCACTTTCTTGTATTTAACCTTGACTCTGCTGTTGACCTAACCTGAGCCTTGCATACTTTCTGCTAAGTCATGAAAAGGTTAAGAATTTATAAAGAGAAGACAAACAAGCCTCTAAAATTGGTTACTGAAATGGTTACTTTCCTGTTAGGAATTTTGAATCTCAAACAAAATGAGAAGAGTGGGCTTCTATATGCCAGGAAGTTTGTAGGTCTACAACATGTGAAAGGCACAGAGGGAAAATCTACAGAAATGGGACCAGCTCTCAGTTTTTAGAGGGCCAATCTGATTCTATCAATAGCACAAATATTTCTGGACACATATTCTCAAATGAATTAAACACATAATGACAGGGTATTAAGTTGCTTAGATACAAGCAATTTCGAGAGGAATGGGAAAAGGGAGGCATGGAGAATGTATCCATAAACACAGCTCTAAAAAATACAAAAGATCGCTTTGGTTTCTAAGAGGTAATTATTTAATGGAAATATTCATGAGAACATAGCCCAAGGATTGTTGTAAAAATATAAAACTTACCTTAATTATCATAAAGAATCTATTCAGTGCCATGAATGCAGAATGGCTATTTTTATGAACAAAGCCAAAAGCAATTTAATTTTCTCTCTTTGAAAACAGAGATTCGTATTTGAGTACCTGATTTAGCCTGGGTCCTCAGCAAGCTGCTGAGAGAACTGCAGTGAAATTCATGGGTTCATTAGAGAGTGCTTATTTTAATAATAGTAATCCCCTTGCTTTGTTTATACTAACTATTCTTAATATGTAAGAAGGCCAAAACATTACTGGATGATCAATTACCAAGCCTCAGAAACAAGTGAAATAGGTGAATTACACGGTCTAATTTTTTTGAAAGTGTTTCCTTTACAAAATTCTATAATTCTTTAATTCTGTAATGAGAAATATGCCACCTTGGGTTAATGTGTTGATGTTTATTTAAAAGTAAACAAAATAACCATTACAGTATATTAAGCCTTTTTTGTCAATTGAAATATGACTTAATGTATTACTGCAGTAAACTGTTTCAGTTACTGAAACTCAGGGGAATGAATTTACCAGATCCTTTCCTAAAACCAGGTTTTGACAGGGAAGGGTGGAGTGATCTTGAGGACCATGAATGGTGAGGAATTCCCAGAAACAGGAGGTGAGAACATCTAAGGCCATCTTTCCTGCTTCACAGTATTTTTCCATCCGTGTTTTTTATAAATATTTTTGTCCCCCCTTTATAAAAGTTGACTCTAAAAATTCTCTAAGATTGTAGAGCAATTGTACATTTTCAGAACCATCATATTCTCAAATCTTCCCAAGTAGCAGCAGTATTTTCACCCAAGAAACTCTTTAGATCCCCTTAGTATCATTCTGTGCCTGGGGTTGTCCTCATTTCTGGACACTGCCATTCATTCAACAAATTCAAGGATGATAAGACACTGCTGTAGCCCTCCCACCTGGGGTGTGGAAGACAGTGGGTGAGACAAACTCAATAGCAATTCATTGCTATCTTTATAGGCCCAATATCTAGTTATCTCTGAAACTATGGTATGTGGCTCTTTGAATGTTCTATTTTGTCTTATTTTGCTTTGGAAGTGCATTCTTTCAAGTCTAATTAGACTATCTGTGGCTTAAAGAAAAATACAAAGTTTTTCCCAGGATACTTTGGGCTTTCATGTTCACCATCAAATTAACAAAAAACAAACACACACAATTCTAAGGAATTTATTTTGAAATTTAATTGTATACACACTTGCATATAATTTCAACTTCACAGTGAGTTGTCCCATGGGCATTTTCTGCAGAAAAAAATTTGGAAAGACCAAAGAATGTTTGTGCTTACTGGCTAGATCCAGTTCCCTCTGGGAGGACATTACAGCCTCCAATTCATGTGAGATGCTAGGCAGGCTGGGACTGGGGACACCCAGGAATCCTCTGGCTGAATTTCCTGGTTTGGAGCTCATTTGACAAATGTGGTTTCCATTTATGAAACTGCGTAGAAACCATCCTGGATTTCAGATTCTGCTAATGTCAAAAATCACAAAACTGAGAAAGAGGAGGAAACTTGAGACCTGCTTGATTGATGAAGAAACCAGGGCTCAAGTAATTGCATAACCAAAACCATCCACTGAGCCCAGAGCTAACAAAACTTGCTCATGCAAACCAGCATCAACAAACCCCAGAGCCACGCAATTTGCCACCCAGACTTCTGGTTAATGCCCAGCAAAGAGGCCTTGATTCCTGAAGGTTGCAGACTGATAACTCCAGTAAGACCAAGAAACCTTGTGTAAGTACCACTCACCAACTGATTGTAGTGCTGGAGCTCCCAGAAACCATGTAGATAAGGAAAGTCAACTGGCAAATAGCAAACTGCCTCAATGATATTTGAAAATTGATTTAGTGTTATTATAATTCCCTGAATAACCAAAGATCGTCTGGTTAAGGGTAATCGCTACAGAGGGAACATAGGGTGTTTTAAAAATTATGTCACAAGCTGTAATTATTTTAACTCTACTTGTAAAATTAGATTACATCCCTGATTTTACATATCTTATTCTTCCTTTCTGCATGAGAACAAGATATCTTTAACTGTCCTTAGGACTGGAATGATTTTGGTGTGAACTAAATAGAAAGGTTAGAAGAAGAATAAAGAGAAGGAAGAGAGAGGAGGAATTGGGAGATGAGAAAGAGGAGGGGGCAGAAGGAAGGGGAAGGAGAAAGAGGAAAGGGAAGGAGAAGGAAGAGGAGGAGGAGAAAGAGAAGGAAAAGAGAAAGAGAAAGAAAAGAATAACAGCAACAACACCACCCAGGAGAAGAGCACTAAAGGATGGTAGAACCTCCCTGCAATACTAAGTAAGTGTAAGTAGAGTGATTTTTTTTTTAATCCGTATATTTCCATTTTTTCAGTCTTCACATCTTAATGCTGAGACATCAGATGGGTGAGGAATTCAACTGTGGGATAGTGTCTATGAAATTAGGGTAATGTATTATTTGTCAGGGGTCTGTGAGAGAAGTAAATAGCAATCTAGATACTCTAATATTAATTAGAGATGAAGATGATACAGATGGATTTTGAATTTGATTTTTTTGGGTCCTTTGGATAAAGACGCAAGAGAATCCCTCAGGCAATTGCTCCTTATGTTCCTCAAGGATTTTTCTCACGTGGATTCTAAATCAGGGTTTATCTTAGCAAGGAGTCTCTAAAATCTTGGATAATTTAAAAATGTTCTGTAAGATAATGTTTCCCATAAGTTTCCAGCAGATAAATTAAAGGAATGCTCCAGAAGACAGCTCAGGTAGTATGAAGCCAGCGAAATTTGGCTGTCCAGTCTTTTTTCTCACTTAGACTCATTTCCTGGTTTCAGACAAAATTCCCTCCTCTTTCCACTTAACTAAAGAATCCTGGTCGGGCGCAGTCTCAAGCCTGTAATCCCAGCACTTTGGGAGGCTGAAGCGGGCGGATCACGAGGTCAGGAGATCGAGACCATCCTGGCTAACACGGTGAAACCCCCGTCTCTGCTAAAAATACAAAAAATTAGCCGGGCGTGGTAGCGGGCGCCTGTAGTCCCAGCTACTCGGGAGGCTGAGGCAGGAGAATGGCGTAAACCCGGGAGGCGGAGCTTGCAGTGAGCCGAGATCGCGCCACTGCACTCCAACTCCAGCCTGGGCGATGAGCAAGACTCCACCTCAAAAAAAAAAAAAGAATCCTATCTGAGATTGCCTGATGCAGAGTTGATAGTATCTTTTCATTATTTTCTTAGTATCTTTTATTTTGTTTTTGCTTTTTCTTTTTCATTTATTTCATCTCTTAAAATTTTTGTTAATCTTGAAATTTTTAGCATTTTAATAGTTGTTTTTTTTTTTTCTTTTGTGGTGGTTTTTTGTACAAGCATCATGAGAAATGGCTAGAAATTGAAAGGCTTATCCCTATCATAGCCTGGTTTTAATCTTATTTACTCCACGTTTTCCCAGTATGAATGCTCTGTTAAAAGAGTATTTACAAGCAAGACAGCACAGTGGCCCACCCAGGAGTGACACAAAGCCAGGGAACCTCCCCCACCTAGGGAAGCGGTGAGTGAATGTGCGACCCCGGGAAACCACGCTTCTGCCACAGATCTTTGCAATTCTTGGGTCAGGAGATCTCCCTGTGAACCCAACAGGGCCTTCAGTTTTGAGTCGGAGGGACAGAGTTAGGTGGAGTTTCGGCAGAGCTCAGGCGTGCGTGGAGACCCTGAAGTCTTAAGTAGCTGCAGCTCCTGCAAAGTGGGAGGTTACACTCCCACACATATTTCTAGGAAAGAGCCTGAATTCCGGGAGCTGAGCAGCAACAGCCCGCAGATCCTACTTCCACACAAGGTAAGACCAAGATAAGACCCATTGGCTTGAAATTCCAGCCAGCTACCAATACCGGCATTGCAGCCCCATAAAAAGAAACTCGGCAAGGGGGTGACATCTTGGCTGTTGCGATGCCTTAGTCATTCCAGCTTTCAGGCTTTGGAGAGTCTGAGCCAATCCAGGGTGGAAGGGATCCCCCAGCACAGCACAGCCACTCCACCAAAACGTGGCCAGGCTGCTGATTTAAGCAGGTGCCCGATCCCGTTCCTCCTCACTGGGTGGGAACTTCCAACTGGGGCCTCCAGTCACCCCCGCTCAAGCTCTCCAGGGGACAGAGATCTAAATTCCCCCAATATGGTACGCCCAGAGGGAGCGGGGCGGGGCCGGGGGGATGGGGTGCTATTGTTGCTGTTTGGGTGACCATAGCCATTCCAGCCTTTGGGTTTCATAGTGTCTGAGGCGACCACAGGCTGATTTTTTTTTAAATTTATCTTCTCTACTGATTTCCTATTTTAAATTTCATCTTCAACTTTATGATTTATTTTCTTCTGCTTATTTTGGATTAATTTGCTCTCCTTTTTCTAGTTTCCTAAGGTGGAAGCTTAGATGATTGATTTTAGAACTTTCTTCTTTTCTAATATATGCATTCAAGACTGTAAATTTCCTTCTAAGCACTGCTTTTACTGCATCCTACACATTTTGATGACTTGCATTTTTATTCTCATTTAGTTCAAAAATATTTTAAATTTTGTCTTGAGATTTCTTTGACCCATGTGTTACTTAGAAGTGTGTTCTTCATATATTTTGAGATTTTCCAGCTATCTTTCTGTTACTGGTATGTAGTTTTAATTCCACTGAGGTCTGAAAGCAACCATTGTATGATTTGTGTTATTTTAAGTTTCTTAAGGTTTGCTTCATGGCCCAGAGTGTGGTCAGTCTTGGTGAGTATTCCATATGAGCTTCAGAAGAATGTGTATTGTGCTATTATGAAGCAGTCTATAGATGTCAATTACATGCAATTGATAGATGGTGTTGTTGAATTCAGCTATATGTCCTCAATGATTATCTGCCTGCTGGATCTGGTCATATCTGATAGAGTGATGCTAAAGTCTCCAACTATAATAGTGGATTCATCTATTACTCTTGGCATTTCTATTAGTGTTTTCCTCATATATTTTGATGCTGTGTTGTTAGATGCGTATACATGAAGGATTGTTATCTTGAAGAATTATCCCTTTGTCATTACATAATGTCCCTCTTTATCTCTGATTAGTTCCTTGATCTGAAGTCTGCTGTATCTAAAATTAATACATAGTTACTCCTTCTTTCTTTTGGTTAGTATTTACATGGCAAATCTTTCTCCATCTCTTTACTTTTAATCCATAAACTTCTTTAATGTGTAAAGTGGGTTTCTTATAGATAACATATAGTTAGATCTTTTTTAAAAATCTATTCTGATATCTTTATCTTTTAATTTGTGCATTCAGACCATTGATATTGGAGACTTTTTGTAATGGGGATTTTATTGGTTGTGCTGAGGATCAGTACACAGGCATTTCAATTTGTACACAACTCTTAACATACATACTGAAAATCTAAAAAGTCATGCATTGTAATTCTTTTTTAAACAGTTATTCCAGTGACCTTACAGCTTACAATTTAGAGGCAAATAGTCCTTAAGAAAATATCAAGTACCAGTATCTTCAATGTTGATAAGCTGTTACATAAGTCCCACTAATTCACAACTTAGTATCATATACACCACATACTCAAATTTTCAATCTGTCCCATTAACAAAGTTTTTACGAAAACAGGACTACCATAACCAAAGATGTTACAGAGGGCACACAATTCTGACAGGGAGAGTCATGATCAAGGAGTGATTTTCTTTAGGAAACAATCTATTAAGAAACAACAGGAGAACGGAAATAATTTAAAATGTTCAGGACATTAAATCAGGGCTGTGACTCCACATTGCCACTTGGCATGCTTTGTATTACAGGATAAAAAAAAAAAAAATCTATGGAATGTTAAGGTGATATCCAAGACAATCAAAGCCTATGTAATTCAAAATCCTATACTATTTTCTGGTGGGATTCTCTCCGTCTTGAAAATGTCCCTATAGCTACTAAAAACTTGCATTTACAAAATAGTTAATAAAAATATTTCTCTGGATTGTACAAGAAGGGAGACAGGGACCACTAGCAAGACATGGTATATGATGTTAATCAGACTGGGCTTCTTTCTCTACTGCTTCATCAGAGGTTGGACTCTCCTTGGTTTAGTTTCTCCATTTTCTACAGGTAAATCATCTTTAGTTTTTAGATTAACCTGTTTTCCCTTTGCTCCCCTTTTCCCTTTTGTTTGCACTTTATTTTGTCTGAAGGTTTATCTTTCCCTCTGCCTTTTTTGGCCTTGTTTCCACTTTTGCAAGAGTAAGTTTAGTTGACAACGCACCAGTCTCCACTTGGGCTCTTCCTTCACCATCCCTTCAGTTGAGCTCACCTTCCTCTTGGGCATCTTGACATGGAAAACACGTGCCGGGTGCCTGTGGGCTGAGGCATGCCTAGAGCCTTCCTGATGCTGGGCTGCCTGGCTGGTGCCACTTCTCCTGCCCTGGACCATTGATATTGAGAGTGATTACTGATAGAGCTGGATTAATATTTCCCATATTTATTACTGTTTTCTGTTTGTTGCTTTGTTCTTTTTTCCTATTCTTTTCTTATACTCTTTTCCTGCCTTTCCTGGTTTTAATTGAGCATTTTATGTGATTCCATTTTCTTGCCTTTCTCAACCATACTTCTTTCCTTTTTTTAGCGGTTGCCCTAGAATTTGCAATATACATTTACGATTAATCCAAGTCCACTTTCGAATATCACTATACTATTTCATGGGTAGTGTACTTTATAATAACAAAAGTACACCATCGTGGCTCACGTCTATAATCCCAGTATTTTGGGAGGCCGAGGCAGGCAGATCACGAGGTCAGGAGATCAAGACCATCCTGGCTAACACAGTGAAACTCTGTCTCTACTAAAAATACAAAAAATTAGCCATGCGTGGTGGCAGGCGCCTGTAGTCCCAGGTACTCAGGAGGCTGAGACAGGAGAATGGTGTGAACCCGGGAGGCAGAGGTTGCAGTGAGCTGAGATCGTGCCACTGCACTCCAGCCTGGGCAACAGAGCAAGACTCCATCTCAAAAAAAAAAACAAAAAAACATAATTCCTCTCTCCTATCCCTTGATACACATAATACATACATAAATACATTGTTGCTATTATGATTAATAGGAAAGATAAAAGTTTTTATTTTACTTTCACTTATTCCTTTTCTGATGTTCTTCCTTTATTCATATAGATCTAAGTTTCTGATTTATATCATTTTCCTTCTCTCTGAATAATTTCTTTTTTTGACAAGGTCTCATTCTGTTGCCCAAGCTGGAGTTCACTGGGCACAGTGAACACAGCTCACTGCAGCCTTGACCTCCCAGGCTCAAGTGATCCCCCGACCTCAGCCTCCTGAGTAGTACAGCCATGCACCACAATGCCCAGCTAATTTTTTATGTTTTTTGTAGAGACAGGGTTTCACCATGTTGCCTAGGCTCATCTTGAACTCCTGAGCTCAAGCAATCCACCCACCTCGGCCTCCTAAAGTGCTGGAACTATAGGCGTGAGACACTGCGCCTAGCCTTCTTTCAATATTTATTACAAGGCAATTCCACTGACAACAAATGCTCTCCATTTTTGTCTGAGAAAGTCTTCGTTTCTCCTTCACTTTTTAAAAGTTAATTTCACAGTGTACGGAATTCTACATTGCTGGGTTTTTCTCTCAGCACGTTATATATTTCACTCCATTCTATTTTTGCTGGCAAAATTTCTGAGAAGTCAGATATAATTCTTGTATTTGTTCCTCTACCGTCACCAGTAAGATATGTTTTTCCAGCGACTTCTTTCAAGATTTTTTTTATCTTTTATTTTCTTCACTTGAATACAGTAAACATCTAGGTCTAATTTATTTTGACATTTATCCTGCTTGATATTTTCTGAGCTTTCTGGATTTTTGGTTTGGTGTTTGACATTAATTTGGATAAATTCTCAGTCATTATTGGTTCAAATATTTCTTCAGTTCCTTTCTCCCTTCATTCTCCTTCTGGTATTTCCATTGCATGTATGTTATCCCTTTTGTAGTTGTCCCATAGTAATTGGATATTTTCTTCTGTGGTTTTGTTTTTTCATGTCTTTTTCCTTTTGCTTTTCAGTTTGGACATTTAAATTGAGATAGCCTTAAGCTCAGAGATTCTTTCCCCAGCCACTTATAGTCTACTGAAGAGCCCATCAAAGACAGTCTTCATTTCTGTTACAGTGTTTTTAATGTCCAGTATTTCTTTTTCATTCTTTTCTAGAATTTCCATCTCTGCGCTTACATTGTCCATCTGTTCTTGTATATTGTCTACTTTACCCATCACTTCCCTTAGTAGAGTAATCATAGTTGTTTTAAATTCAGTCTAATTCTGGCATCCTTCCCACATCCAAGTCTGTATCTGATGCTTGCTCCCTCTCTTCACACTGTGTTTTTGCTTTTATTATGCCTTGATAACCAGACTTGATGTACCGGGTAAGAGGAACTGCTGTAAATAGGTCTTTAGTAAGGTGGTAGTAAGGTGTGAGGAGGGGGTAGTGTTCTACAGTGCTATGATTAGGTCTCAATCGTTTAGTGAGCCTGTGCCTCTGTGAACTTCACAAATAATCCTTAGTGACCCCACCCGGCTCCATCCTCAGGTGGGGCAGGATGGGTAATTGGGCTGATACTGCATATTTTCCTTTTCCCACGTGGAAGACTGGAGGGGGCCGGAATTGAGTATTTCCTTTCCCCAAGGTCAGTTAAACTCTGCAGAAACGAAAACAAAAACAAACAAACAAACAAAAAACCCACAATAGTTTCAGCTCTCATAAAATAGGTTATCCTGAGGGCAGGCTTTGTTAAGAAGAACAGAATCCCCTGGCATTTTTCAAAATCGTTAACTTCCTCCTTCCCAGGCTGGAAGCATGACATAATTTTTTACCATTATTCACTGTGAAGACCTGGTTGAGCTCCTGGAGGTAAAACTCACAAAAATACGGGAGATCTCTCTCTAATCCTCAGTCTCCCTAGACTTTTTAACTCTCAGACTTGTCCACCCTGAGCCTCCAACAATTTTTCAATCATAATTTAGGTTTTCCTACCCCAGCACTGGTTCCCACAGAGTTTTCTGCTCTAGAGTTTCTGCTCCAGTTAAATTAAGATTCTCAGTATTTATCTGGAGAGAACATTCTGTCCGATTTTGAGGGCAATGATTTTCCCTATGACCTCACTTCTCCGATGGATCTAAGAAGAGTTAAGGGTTCTTGATTTTTTCAGTTTGTTCAGTCTTTTACTTGCTGTTAGAATGGAGTGATGACTTCTAGCTCCTTAGAGGACAGAATGGAAGCAGAAAGACTTGAATATGTTCTTTCTTCCAGTTTGGATAGTAAACTCACCTGGTGATGTTTTCAAGATGGCTGCCTAAGGGGACAGTTTGAGGCCATGAAAGAGAGAAACTAAGAGACCCATATAAGCACCAAACTCATGACCCTTGACTTATCGTGGTCTAGCCAAATGAGTTTTCAGGTAAAAACAAAACAAAATCTTTGTATATAATGCCTTTAACTGTGATTTATCATTAGAGATTCAGTTATTATGGGATCATTAGTTTCATCATCAAATTTAGTCAAAGCACTTGCCATGGCCTTTCTCTCTGGTTCAGCTGTATTGAATTCCATTTTGTTTTTCCTAACTAAAAAAAAAAAAATCTCAACCATGACTAGAAAAGGGGAGAGAGGAAGAAATCAACTGCTGAAACTTTCTAATAACTGGGCAAAATTCAAATAACTTTTCAGATTATAAAATACATGTATATTGCTGGCTTGATTAAGGATGTGTGTACTTTAAAGCTCAAGGACTTGAAGTTGTAGATGACAGAAAAAAGGGGTGGATGATAAGCCTGTCTCTGCTTGTTCTATTTTGAGGTCTGATACCTGGCACTTTCTTTGACTATGACAAATTCTTATGATTCAGGTTTTAACTCAGCTTCAGAGCATTTATGTTTCTTATGTTGGAAATTTGTTTCCCTTTCCTGTCTTCTTTTACTCAGCTTCTGATTCCTACATTGCTGTCTGACAATACAGCAGGAATGATAAAAAAAAAAAAAAGAGTTACACTTTTGAAACTCTGTTGCCTAACTATTCTTTACAGAAACTGGGCTGGTGACATATTCTCTGAACATCACTCATAACACTGGATTGCCTCTCCATGAATGATCACTTGCAAAGATTGGGCTTTCCTAGAATTAACCAAAATGTACCTGGAGCTTCTATGTGGCTTATTTATTTTTTAATTGAGATAAAATTCACATAACATAAGATTTACCATTTTAAGTGTTTTACAGTGTACAATTTAGTGGTTTTCAGTACATTCACAAGATTATGCAAACATCACCACTATCTAGTTCCAGAACACTTTTCTTCACCATATCAGGAAGCCCTAGGCTCCTTAAGCAGTCACTCCTCATTGCCCCTTTATTCTAGCCCCTGGAAAACCATTAATATGCTTTCCATTTCTATAGATGTGCCTATTCTGGACATTTCATAAAACTAGAATCATACAATATATGGCCTTTTGTGTCTTGCTTCTTTCACTTATCATAATGTCTTGAAAAGGCACCCATGTTGTAGCATGTATTGGCACTTTTTTCCTTTTAATGACTGTAATACTCCCCTGCATAGATATACCACATTTTATTTATCCATTCATTAGTTGATGAACATTTGGCTTGCTTAGACCTTTTGGATATTGTGAATTGTGCTGCTGTGAACATTCATGCACAAGTTTTTTTTTGGAACATCTGTTTTCAATTCTTTCATATATAAAGCCTAGCAATAGAATTTCTGGGTCATATGGTAATTCCATGTTCAACTTTTTGAGGAACCTCCAAACTATCTTACATTCCCATTAGCAATGTATGAGATGTATCCAATTTCTCCACATCCTTGTCAATACTTATTAACTTTTGTTTTCTTTCTTTTTTTTTTCTTTTTTTTTGAGATGGAGTCTCGCTCTGTCACCCAGGCTGGAGTGCAGTGGCCGGATCTCAGCTCACTACAAGCTTCGCCTCCCGGGTTCACGCCATTCTCCTGCCTCAGCCTCCTGAGTAGCTGGGACTACAGGCACCTGCCACCACGCCTGGCTAGTTTTTTGTATTTTTTAATAGAGACGGAGTTTCACCACGTTAGCCAGGATGGTCTGGATCTCCTGACCTCGTGATCCGCCCATCTCGGCCTCCCAAAGTGAACTTTTGTTTTCTTGATTATAGACATTCTAGTGGCTGTGAAGTAGCACCTTGTTGTGATTTTGATTTGTGTTTTCTTAATGATCAACAATATTAAGCACTATTTTCATGTGCTTACTGGCCATTTGTATATCTTCTTTTAGGAAATGTTCATTCAAGTCCTTTGCCTATTTTTTAACCAGGTTTTTGATCTTTTTGTTGTTGAGTTGTAAGAATTTTTCATATATTCTGGATACTAGATCCTTAGCAGATACGATTTTCTCCCATTTTGTGGGTTGTCTTTTCACTTTCTTGATAGTGTCCTTTGAAACTTTGATACGAACAGGAGGCTAGAGGGTGGGGTCCCTGGCGAGGGCTCCACCCTCAAGTCTGGACCTACAGCCCTAAATGAGAGCAGGCATTCTTGTTTTTATGCCCAAATGTTGTATTTTGGCCCACCATGTCCCCCTATCCTGTACCCATGTAAAGCTCAAACCCCAGGCTCCATGAGCAGAAGAGCAGCAGAAAGGCAGAGCAGCAGAGTGGCAAGACAGGGAAGGAGAAAAGAAAGGAAGTATCTGAATGTCGGGAGGAGAATGTCGAGAGCAGTTTAGCTGGGGACAGTCATAGATGAGTTAGGTCATGGGACAGCCAAACTCCAGGGAAAGATCATCTTCCCACTCCATCCCCTCTCCAGCTCCCCATTTCATTGAAAGCCACCTCCATCACTCAGTAAAATCCCTGCATTTATCATCCTGATTCTTCTTGGATGCTGGACAAAAATTCAGGACCCGCGGAGTGCAGGAACTCAAAAAGGCTGTCACACTGACTCTTCACTGTTTAACACTTAAGCCATCCCTGGACAACAGGGTTAAAGGAGCATTGCAACACCCCAGCACTGCTGTGGGGCCAGAGCCCAAAAGCACTCACCCCAGCTCACCTGCATGCTCCTCCTTCCTTAAGGGATTTGGGTATGGTGATCAAATAAATGAGCCGTATCCCTGTCATACATCCTGCAATGGGGTCAGAGAACTTTTCTGTTTCTCTTTGATGTGTTCCTATGTGAAATTTGAATTAGAGTCTTTAGTCTCTTTATCTCTCCATCTTTTATAAAAATGCCTTTGTCCCCTCTCACTTCTCTTCACTCACTTCAGGTTCTTTGATCTCCCTTATACTATATTCTCCAAGGGCCAGAAGAAAATGCTTTAGGATCAGTTCTTTCACACTGGGGTACATTCACAACATGTCAATAACAGATAAGGCCTAATGACTTATTCTCCCATTCAAGGTATCAGAATCTCAGTAGTTGTCAAAGAACCAAAGGAATTTTTGAAATCCCAGGCATGGATAAGCATAGTCGGCTGGAAGCATGGATGCCTTGCTGTTGCTTCTGCAATTGCACTAAGTTAACACTTCCAATTCTACTTAAAATAAATATTTTAATCCTCGGTCTAAGGTTTAAAAGTCAATGATGCACTCTGTGAAACTTCCTACTTTGCCTCTGGAGTCCTTGTGGGCAGCCACTGTGCCAAGCACATTAGTAATTAAAACTCCATGTGTTCTGTTCTTAAACAGTCTGTAGTTCTGGTGCTTTTGGAAAATGAATTATCTCCCTGAGACTTACCTGTAGGACTCCTAAGATAACCTCCAAGGTATCATCTGTATGTTAGTCAGATATGCTTTCAGAGCACTATAAACTCCACTGAACATGATTGCTTTTTTCCCCCAATATTTTTGAATCAGGTTGTTCTGGGGTTGAAATGAATCCACTGCCTCTTAGCTTTCTATGTTCACACAAGCATTCTTTTGGAACTTCTGTGTCACTCTCTAAATATGATTCTTCATTTTAGCATCACTGATGTTGCTGACAGTTCTAGCAATTATGCTTGAAGACAAAAACCTTAATTAACCTAATCAGCCTGCCGTGGGGCTGACAGGTATGCTGTGCTATCACTATGGTTCGTGATGTACAATCTGTCACGAATAGAGCACTTTTGCAGCTGCTCTGGCAGGGTCACCGGCCGTCTGTGCCCCATTTCCTTCCAGGCAGCTCTATGACCTTCAGTAGCCAAAGCCCAGTGATTCGCGAAGTGGTCACAGTTGTGCCAGGAGCTCAGTCTCTGTGGGTTTTGTTTGGATGGCAGAGAATCGGAAGGCTCCAGAAAAGAACCACATGGAAGTGTTGTCTTTATACAAGGATATCAGGAAAGGATTCTGCCTGCATGGAGGTAGTGAAAACAGACTCAGGTCCAATCTTTCCTTTCCCAGGCCCAAGCAAGTAGGATTTGGCCAATATGTTTCTAAAAATAAATAAGCACCGTTTAGCTGCTCACCCAGTAGTAATGAGAGAGGATACAGAACTATCTAATAAGACAAATCTAAAAGTTGAAACCCAGACCAGCTTAGCAATGAATATTTGGAAATAAGAAATTTTTAAATTACCATTATTAGCATCAAAAACATGAAATGCATAAGGGTAAATCTGATAAAATATGTGCAAGATACATGAAATAAAACTATAAAACGTGGTTGAGAAAAAATAAATTTTGAAATAAATGGAGAGATATATCATATTAATGAGTCAGAAGACTCAATAGTGGTAAGACATCAGTTCTTCCTAAAATGACTTATAGATTCAATGCAATCTCAATTAAAATTCCAGTAGGCTATTTTGGTAGAAATTGATAAATTGATTTTAAAATTTATATACAAGTACAAAGGACCTAGAATAAGCAAAACAACTTTGAAAAACAAGAACAGCATTGAAGGACTAATGCTCTCTGATTTTAATTTATAAAGCTACAGTAATCAAAACAGTGTGGCAATGGTGTAAAGATAGGTCAACAGAACAGAATGGAGAGTTCAGAAATAGACTCATACACATATGGACAACCAACTTTCAACAAAATTACAAAGGCAATTCAGTGGAGAAAGAACAGTTTTTTACAACAAAATATGCTGTAATAATTAAATAACCACATGAAAAAATATAAATTTTGATCCACATTCTGCACGACATACCAAAGTTAATTTAAATGGATCATAGGCCTAAAGATGAAACCCACAAATACAAAACTTTCAGAAGGAAACACAGGAAAAATCTTTGCGATCTTGCGTTACACAAAGATTTCTTGGATATGGCACCGAATGTATGACTCATTTTTTCAAATTGATCGTTTGAATTTTATAAAACTTAAAACTTCTGATTTTTGAGTATGTTGTTAAGAGAAGGAAAAGACAGGCAACAGACCAGGAGAAAATATTTGAAATCATATCAGATGTCATAAATCTGATAAAGGACTTGAATCAAGACTCTATAAAGAACTCTCAAGCTCAATAGTAAGAAAGTAAACAACCCGATTTCAAAAATGCACAAAAAAGATTGAATAGATGATAAAGCCCAAAACATTTAAAAAGAGGGTCATTATCATAGTCAGTGTCAAGAAAGAGCACACTCATACTCAGCCCTTTAGTACCATTGTCTAGAACAGCTGAAGCAGGAAACTTCACAAGTAGCTCTGACTTCGGAGAGTTTTCACCCAAGCCATTGTTTCACCTAAATGTCCTCAGTCTTCCCAGAGAAGATAGAAAGATAGCAATAAGCACGTGAAAAAGTGCTCAACGTCATTAGTCATTAGGGAAGTGCAAATTAAAGTTGCAATGAGATACCACTGCACACTTATTAGAACAGCTAAAGTTAATAAGACTGACCACACCCAAATGATGAGGATATGGAAGAACTGAAACTTTCATACACTGTTGTGTATGAATAAAATTTGGTATGTCCACTTTAGGGAAGAGTTTAGCAGTTTCTTAAGAAGTAACTGTATACTAACAGATATTTCCACACCCATGTTTATAGCAACACTATTCACAATAGCCAAGAGGTGAAGCATCCTAAATGTCCACGGATGGGTAGATGGATAAACAAAATGTGATATAAACAGACAATGGAATATTATTCAACTTTATAAGAAAGAAAATTCTGTCACATATTACAACATGAATGAACCTTGAGAACATTATACTAAGTGAAATAAGCCAGTCACAAAAAGACAGATACTGTGATTCCACTTATATGAAGTATGTAAAGTTGTCAAATTCATAGAAACAGAGTAGAATAGTAGTTACCAGGGGATGGGGAGGAGGAGGAAAACGAGAGTTGCTGCTTCATGGCTATAGAGTATCTGATTTGCAAGATGAGAAATCTGAATATCTATTATAAGTCACAACAATGTGAGTATACTTAACACTTCTGAACTATACACTTCAAAATGGCTAAAATAGCAAACTTAAATATTTTTTGTCACAATAAAAAATGCAAAAAAAGGTTAAACATATACTTACTATATGACAAAGCCATTCCACTCCCATGAGAAATGACAGCATGTTCGTATAAAGACTTGTACACAAATGTCCACACAAGTCTTACTTGTAATAGCCAAAAACTAGAAGCAACCCAAATGTCCATGAACAGATGGATGCATTAACAACTTGTGGTATAATGTATGGGTTTCTTTCTGGACTTTCAGTTTTGTTCGTAAGTCTATTCTTATGCCAGTGCCATACTGTCTTGATGACTACAGCCTTGTAGTAAGTTTTGAAGTCTGGAAGTGTGAGTCTTCCAGCTTTGTTCTTCTTTTTCAAGATTGTTACTTATTCCAGGATTGCATTAAATCTATACATCAATATATCACCAAAGGAAGAAATCCAGTAGTATCTCCCAGGAACCTCTCTAAGTATTAAATAAGCTCTTTTACATTGAATCACTCTATTAATATGAGCCATTTTCTTTTTACTTTGTCCCTAAATGGAATTGAAAATGACAAAGCCCCAACTTCCGGATAATCCCCCTCATGGACTTAAAGAACTTTCTTAAATTGACTTTTATCTTTCTCGTTTTGGATGATTTATCTCTATTACTTTCCTATTTCATTAAAAACCTAGTCTTTGACATGTAGTCGTCATCTTTGGGTTTCCCTTGTGTATTTATTCTTTCTCACACTGCTATAAAGAAATACCTGAGACAGGGTAATTTGTAAAGAAAAGACGTTTAATTGGCTCGCTGCTCCACAGGCTGTACAGGAAGCATGGCAGAATCTGCTTCCGGGGAGGCCTTGGGGAGCTTTTACTCATGGCAGAAGGCAAAGTGGGAGCAGGCTTCTTACATGGCAGTAGCAGGTCCTAGACGGGGGGGGGGGGGGGGGGGGGGGGGCACACACTTTTAAACAACCACATCTCGTGATAACTCACTCATTCATTATCATGAGATCAGCACAGGGAGGATGGTGCTACCTTATTCATGAGAACACTGCCCCCATGATCCAGTCACCTCCCACCAGGCCTCACCTCCAATGATGGGGATTACAACTGAACATGAGATTTGGGTGGGGACACAGATCCAAACCATACCACCTTGGAATTGGTCAGAAAACAACATGTTAATAAAGAACACATTAAAATAGACCTCTGAGGTCCAATTACCAGAGTTTCTTCTTTGTAGCTGTGTTGCCTTGATTTGAAGCCTTTAAAGATAAGGATAATCTGAGAGGAGCTCTGGCAAATCCAGCTCAGATCCTGCAATGTTACTAAAGAACATCCAGAGAATACTAAACTGATGTCTGCCAATCCTGGCCCTGTCCAGGCTTGTTTCATCTTTCTGGAGAAGCCTTTTGACAGCTTTGGGCCATAAAAGTCACTGGGCTGTAAAGGGAGTTGGTGAGACAAGGAGATCTGCACTAATGGGGACATTCTCTTAAAGTTTTTGTTCTTCCTTTATCCACAAAGCTGCAGTGTCCTTACTATCTGTCCTGTGTCAACAGAAACCACAGAACAAAGCAGGCTGCCTAACCAGGAGGCTGGAGTAGCAGAGGGGCAAGCCCAGAGCTGGCACACTGAAGGGAGCTGCATGGACAGAAAATAAGCCCTTGTGAAGCAAGAATACCACCCCTGCCTCTGCTATGTGGGATTTCAACTGAAGCCATGAGGCAATTGTGCAGAAATGAGAGGGCTTGTTGTTGGCTAGAAGTCACCAAAAATAGAAGATTCAAGAATGCTAATGTGCAAAGCATGATGCTGAAGTCCAAAACATTTAAAAAGAGGCCCTTCACATAGTCAGGGTCAAGAAAGAACTCACCCACACTCAGTCTTTCAGTACCACTGTCTAGAACAGCTGCAGCAGGAACATTAACTGCAAGCAGCTCTGACTTTGGGAGCCTTTCCACCTAAGCCATTGTTTCACCTGAAGGTCTTCAACCTCCCCAACCCAGAATTGCACCATCCCTTGCTCAACCTTCATCTTAGCCTTAAGGAGATGAACTGCAGTCTGGGATGTGACCTGACAGCTTTGCTTGGGAAGATGCACTCAGAGCCCACTGAAACCTGGGATCCCTTCTTTCCCCGCAGGGATTTGCCAGGCTTCCATGGTCCTACCACACTGTAGGCAGACCCTAAGCTAGTCTGAGGTGGGACGTTGCCTCTACCCTGGATCAGCGGGCTCTGAGCAAAACTTGGAAGTTTAATTTCAGTGCCCGTCCTGCTGCCCAGCTACTTCCCCCTTTAAGGCCTCAGTTTCCTCAATGAAGACATTAGTCTAAGTCAGTTGTAAAGTGCTTGGCTCATCATGAGTTCTGTGATATTTGAGAAGTGCCGGGCTTGGCAATTAGTGCCAGGCTATTGTCTGGCTGCCCCAATCAGCTTGATTTACACCCTAAGCTTCTGACCTGCTCCCACTTTCCCTACAAAACATATTCCTCTTATGGGCCTTTCTTTCAGAGTCTTACTCAAACTATTCCAGTTACTTATTACCAATGCCTTCTTCATCCTGTCAATGGGTTATCCAGGCAAGAAGTAGATCAGAATATAGGAAATATCACTCTTTTGACACGTATGTAGTTGAAATCCATGCACCTACATTATGATAACAGTGCTTCACTGAGGGAGTAGGCCTAACCTAAAAATACCTACAAAATCCAGGGAGACTGACTTCAGTATTTGTCATGGACCTTCAGCACACTGAATCCCAAATTTCAATAATGGCTTCTCAAACAGGGAGAACTGTTCTAAGGTGACCTAGGAATGCCAGGCATACAAATATGCTCAAGACACAGAAAAGACATTAAAATGGATTTGCCGCTACCAAAATTCTGTGTTCTGCAATGCTAGGTGTGCCCTTTTAGTCCAAGAACTAACACTGCAGACTGCAACTAGAATGTGGTCCCTGGTCATGTCACTTCCAAGAAATATCAGATTTAAGAACTAAGCAGTACATGTAAGCTGAGAAGGGATTAAGGGTAAGGGATGAAGGAAGGAGAGTATATAAGGCACGTCACCTCCTGTACCTTCGTACAAGAAAGAACTTGCTGTTCCCCATTTCATTAATCTAATTAACAAATATTTCTAAGAGCCTTCCAAATGCCAGTCTCTGTTCTAAGCACTGAGAATACAGCAGCAAAAAAGGAATAAAAAGTCCTTCCCCTCATTGACCAAGCATTCTAACTGGGGAGGTAGAAAATAAACACAACACATAAATAAAATACACAGCGTGCTGGCAGTACCATGGAGGATATAAGGCAGGGGTGGGGGGAGCATCACTATTTTAAGTAGGGATGTCAGGGTAGGCCTGATAGGAAGGGTGACAGTGGAGTAAATCCCCAAGGGAAGGAGGGAGTAAGTTGTGTTGTGGGGACATTTGGGAGGAAGAGTTTCAGACAGAGGAATGTGCAAAGGCCCTGAGGCAAGAGCGTGACCATATTTTTGGATCAGCAAGGAGGTGGCCAGGATGTAGCACATGTGGTCAAGGGGGAACCTAGTAGTAGATGAAGACAGAGAAATAATGAAGAGTCAGTTTATGCAGAGTTCTAAAAGCCTTTGAAGGTGCCTGATTTCTGGTGAGTGAAATGAGGGACCCCTGGGGGTTTAAAGTGGAGGAGTGACCTGTTCTGACTTACATATTAACAAGATTAAACACCCAAAAGTGGGATACTTGCTATATTCTTGCCTTTGGCTTCAGTACAATAATTGACTAAAGTGGGCAGGGGCAGAAAGCCCAACAATGAGGCTGTTGCAATACTGCAGGTCGGCCCTGCTAGCAGCTTGGACCAGAACTAGAGCAGTGGAGGTGGCCAGAAGTGGTTAGATGTGGGATACAACTTAAAGGGGAGTCACTGGGTGAAAGAGATGTTAACAAGAGAAACTCTGGCATTAGAACATTGAGAGCAGCCTCCTTGACCGCTTTAGCTGTTCTCTGAGGGTGGGAGAATTATGCATAAGTGTTATGGAACTGAATGTTATGTGTTTAAATCCAAACCCCCAAAGTGATGGTATTAAGATGTGGGGCCTTCAGCAAGTAATTAGGTCATGAGGGTGGAGCCCTCATGAGTGGAGTTAGTGCCCTTGTAAAAGAGATCCCAGAGAGCTCTCACACCCTCTTTCTGCCATGTGAAAATATAAGAAGTCAGCAGTCTGTAACCCAGGAGAAGTCTCTCACTAGAACTCCATCATGCTGGCACCCTCATCTCAGAGATCTAGCCACCAGAATGATGAGACAGGAATGTTAATAATTTAAGCCATCTAGTCTATGGTAATTTGTTATGACAGCTCAAATGGACTAAGACACCAAGAGAAGAGCACTTACTGATTTCCCATAAAGCAGAGGAAATTATCTAAAAAAAAAAAAAAAGTGCACCATCGGGCCAGGCGTGGTGGCTCACGCCTGTAATCCCAGCACTTCGAGAGGCCAGGGGTGGATCACTTGAGGTCAGGAGTTCAAGACCAGCCTGGCTAACATGGTGAAACCCCGTCTCTACTAAAACTACAAAATTAGTCAGGTGTGGCGGTGGGTGCATGTAATCCTAGCTACTTGGGACACTGAGGCAGGAGAATCACTTGAACCCGGGAGGCAGAGGTTGAGCCAAGATCACACCATAGCATTCCAGCCTGGAATTCCAGGCTCACTCAACAAGAGTGAGACTCCATCTGAAAGAAAGAAAGAAAGAAAGAAAGAAAGAAAGAAAGAAAGAAAGAAAGAAAGAAAGAAAGAAAGAAAGAAAGAAAGGAAGGAAGGAAGGAAGGAAGGAAGGAAGGAAGGAAGGAAGGAAGGAAGGAAGGAAGGAAATGTACCGTCAAACAGAAGTGCCACTGCAGTGCTAATGATGGCACGTGTGTTAATAGATAACAAAAGAAATAGGTTTTTGTTTCCCTGGATAGACACAGATTCATTTTACTGTTTTTGCACGTATATCCACTGTGTTTGAGACTAAATTATTCACACTTTGGGACCCCTCAGAAAGATTGCCAATGACTATGATTCCACCTTTATTTTATGGGTTTTCAGAAACAAAGCTAAGATACTCTGGGGACAAGATGCTGAAACTATCACATAAAAATGTGTTTATCCTGAACAGTTACCCTCATTGGTAATAAAAGACATTTTAAAATGTCATGTTAGCAAAAAATGCAAGATTTAACTTTCATGTTACTAAAAACTTACACAAAAAGAACTGTCTTTTTTTGCATCTTCCAAAGAGCAAGGGCCACATCTCAGTAATCATTTTAACCCTTACAACTCTTGAACAGGGCTTTCTTTGTCCACAGTAAAATTATGTTTGGGGCCCAGGTTGATTGGTGCTCACCACTCCATTCCCTTAGTTCCAAACACTACCTGTTTATCTTCAGCTTTCGTCTTTATCTTCCAATAGCTAATAGTATGGGGGAATTCATGGAACAGGGGATACACACATTTTGTCTCTGAATTAAGGCAACTTTATGGTCTTTCCAGAGGTTATTTTTCCCTACACCATATTTATATTTTCTTCTTTTGCTGATGATGAAAAAAAAAAAATGTTGCTTGCCAGGAAATGCTTGTCTTCTCATACGCCTTATGGTAGTTGTAATGAAAATAGAAATTAGAATGACCTTAAATCCCTGTACTCTATTGTATTTTTACTTCAACTACATATGGTATCAGGGACTAGGGCAGATGGAGAGGAAAGTGGTTAGAGTGATATGAATTTGGGGTAGACTTTCCAATATAAACACCTTTTGGATTTCTTCTACCACTCTGACATGAATTATTTGAAATAATTACTGTTATAACACATTTTTATTTGACCAGGCTACATAGGAGAGATTTATTTTCAAATTAAGATAGAAATGTGGGGCCATAAACAAACCTTAGAAGTGTTTGGTGCCCTTCAGAACGTTGCTGATGCCACCTCTTCGAACTCATATGGCCAATACAATACAGCAGGTCCTCGGATAACATCATTTTGTTCAATGTCATTTTGTTATAACGTTGATGAGAAAAAAAATCAATTCTCAGATAGGGCCACTGTTTGTGTGGAGTTTGCACGTTCTCTCCATTTCTGGAGCAAGTTTTTTCTGAGTCTTCCAGTTTCCTCCCAATCCCAAAGATGTGCCCATGAGGTGAACTGGGAGTAAGTGTGGGTGTGTGTGAGTGTGCTGTGCGATGAATGGCAGCCTGTCTAGGGCTGGTTCCTTCCTTGCACCCCGAGTTGCCGAGATAGGCTCTGGCCAACCTCGACCCTGAGCTGGAATTAGCAGGTAAATAATTAACTTACTTGTTTTAATTAATCCTTCTTAAATGTTTGAATAGCTCACATTTATTTTAATATTTAATATTAGAAATATTTCGGGTCTTTATTTAGAAGTTTAGGGATGCTTTTGTGACCAGAAATGACCAGAACTTAACTCTTGCTTACGTCAACGAGGCTATGGTAAAATTGGTTTCATTATACCTAAGTTCTCCTGAAGTCACAATTTCCAAGAACATATTGATATTGTTAAGTGAGGACTTACTGTATATATTGAATTCATATAGTTAATACATTTCAGAGAATCTTGCCCTCATATATACACATATACAAGCACTGACTTCTAATCAGTTGCCTTAAGGCAAGAATGGGATATCAATGGAGCTGCTTTCAATGGAAAATATTTGCAAAATAACTTTGCTTTGGAAGTAAGAGAAAGAGAAATACTCATTTTCTTTTATTTAGTAAACATTGGGGTACCTATTATGAAACAGATACAATGTTGGGATTAAAAAATAATAAATAAGACATGATTCTTCCCTTGAAGAGCTGTTACCTGAGTTGGTCTTGGAAGATGGGTAGGAACTAACAGCAAGCAAGGAAGAAAGAGTATTCCAGATGGAGGAAATATCATTTTCAATGGTACAGGAAATGTAAAAAGCCTTAGAAAGCAAGGAGAATCTTCAGAATAACTTGAGCACGTGGTTCATGTAGGAAAACGTAGATGTTGAGGCCAAGATGATTCAAGAGGTGCCTGAGTGTAATGGTCAGTAGACAAGAGTCTGGCCTGGGTTCAAGCCCTAGCTCCTTTATCAACTCCATCACTTAATCTCTGTGTACCTTAGTTCTTCATCTCTAAAATAAGGATGATAATACCTCATGGGTGCTAAGAAGAGTTCCAGACATGGTTTGCCAAGAAGAGTTCCAGGCATGGTTTGCTAGAGTTTGTCCTGAGAGATCATGAGGACCAGTGCTAAGATTGTCAGTGGAGACCAATGGCTAGAGATGTTTCTCAGATGTATTTGAAAGATATGTCACATGATTGGATTGGGGTAAGTGAGGAAGAGAACAGAAAGGAAGAGATCAAGCACGGTGTATTAGTCCATTCTCATGCTGCTAATAAAGACATACCCGAGACTGGGTAATATTTAAAGAAAGAGGTTTGATGGACTCACGTGGCTAGGGAGGCTTCACAATCATGGCAGAAGATGAAGGAAGAGAAAAGGGACATTTTACATGGCAGCAGACGCAAGAGAGCTTGTGCAGGGGAGCTCGCATTTATAAAACCATCAGATCTTGTGAGACTGATTCACTACCATGAGAACAGTATGGGGGAAACTGCCCCCATGATTCAGTTATCTCTAGTTGGCCCTGCCCTTGACACATGGGGATTATTACAATTCAAAGTGAGATTTGGTGGAGGGACAGAGCCAAACCATATCACATGGCAATCATGTTTCTCACTTGAGAAAACCTAGATGGTAGAGACAATGATCAAGATCAGAATATAGGAGGTTCTGAATATTACTTTTTAATTTATTGTGTTTAAGTTTCCCAAATGAAAATCAGATACAAGTCTCTGTTAGGCAGTTAGTAATGAGACTGTGGAGCTTTGGAAATAGCAAATATAGATTTAAAAGTTGCCAGCATAAAGAAAGTAGTTGAAATCAAAGAGAAACTTTAAAGTGAGATCATATAGAGTAGGATTTCTCAACCTTGGTGCTGTTGACATTTGGGGGTGAATGATTCTTTGTGTGCGGGTGCAGGGAGGAGGGGGGTGCTATCTTGTACATTCTAGGATGTTCAGCAGTACCATGGCCTCTACTCAACATAGGTGCCAATGGCACCTTTTAGTTGAGACAATCAAGAAAGTCTCCAGATAGTCCCAAACTTCCCCTGGGGATCAAAATCATCTTTCCTTGAGAACCACAGGTACAGAGTGAAAATGGTAGAGAGGGAAACTTGGGCAAATCACACACACACACACTGAGCCTGTTTCTGAATCCATTAATTGCAAGTAATTCTAGAAATAGAACAGATAGTGAGCAATGGGGGAAGGTCTCCTTATTCAACAAATGGTGCTGGGATAACTGGCTAGCCATATGCAGAAGAATGAAACTAGGCCCCTTCCTTATAACATATTAAAAAAGTCAACTCAAGATGGATTAAAGACTCAAATGTAAAACCCAAAACTATAAAAATCCTGGAAGACAACCTAGGCAATACCATCTTGGACATAGGAACAGGCAAAGATTTCGTGACGAAGACGCCAAAATCAATCACAACAAAAGCAAAAATTGACAAATGGCATCTAATTAACTTAAGAGCTTCTGCACAGCAAAAGAAACTATCAACAGAGTAAACAGAAAACCCACAGAGCAGAGAAAATTTTTGCAAACTGTGTATCAGACAAAGGTTTAATATCCAACATCTATAAGGAACTTAAATTTACAAGAGAAAAACAAACAAAAAAATTAAAAAGTGGGCAAAGGACATGAACAGACACTTTTCTAGAGAAGACAGTCTGGGCGCAGTGACTCACACCTGTAATCCCAGCACTTTGGGAGGCCGAGGTGGGGAGATTACTTGAGGTCAGGAGTTCAAGACCAGCCTGGCCAACATGATGAAACCCCATCTCTGCTAAAAATACAAAAATTAGCCAGGTTTGATGGCACTCGCCTATAGTCTCGGCTACTCAGGAGCCTGAGGCACAAGAATCC
The DNA here is from genome assembly GCF_002776525.5 of Piliocolobus tephrosceles. NCBI lineage: Eukaryota > Metazoa > Chordata > Mammalia > Primates > Cercopithecidae > Piliocolobus > Piliocolobus tephrosceles. The sequence continues at coordinate 63,004,725 of NC_045437.1, forward strand.
CTTGAACCCAGGAGGCAGAGGTTGCAGCCAGCCGAGATCCCACCATTGCACCCCAGCATGGGTGACAGAATGACACTCCGTCTCAAAAAAAATAAATAAACATGAAGTTAAACAAATAGACATACATGTGGCCAAATATCATATATATGAAAAAAGCTCAATATCACTGATCATTAGAGAAATGCAAATCAAAACCACAATGAGATACCATCTCACACCAGTCAGAATGGCTATTAAAAAGTCAAAAAATGGCTGGGCACAGTGGCTCCCACCTGTAATCCCAGCACTTTGGGAAGCCGAGGTGGGTGATCACCTGAGGTCAGCCTGGCCAACATTGTGAAACCCCATCTCTACTAAAAATACAAAAAAAAATTAGCCAGGCATGGTTGTGGGCACCTGTAATCCCAGCTACTTGGTAGACTGAGGCAGGAAAATTGCTTGAACCCAGGAGGTAGAGGTTGCAATGAGCCAAGACTGCGCCAATGCACTCCATCCTGGGAAACAAGAATGAAACTCTGTCACAAAAACAAGTAAATAAATAAATAGTCAAGAAATAAAAGATGCTGGCCAGGTTGTGGAGAAATAAGAACCCTTGTACACTTATATCCTTATACACTTTTGAGAGGAGTGTAAATTAGTTCAGTCATTGTGGAAAGCAATGTAGCAATTCCTCAAAAAGCTAAAAACAGAACTACCTTTCAACCCAGTAATCCCATTACTGGGTATATACCCAGAGGAGTATAAGTCATTCTACCATAAAGACGCATGCACTTGTATGTTCGTTGCAGCTCTATTCACAATAGTGAAGACATGGAATCAACCTAAATGCTCATCAATGACCGATTGGATTTAAAGACTGTGGTACATATATACCATGGAATATTATGCAATCATAAAAAAAAAGAGATATTGTCTTTCATGGGAACCTGGATGGAGCTGGAGGCCATTATCTTTATCAACTAATGCAGGAACAGAAAACCAAATACCGCATGTTCTCACTTGTAAGTAGGAGCTGCATAATGAGAACTCATGAACACAAAGAAGGAAACAACAGACACTGGGACCTACTTGAGGGTGGAGGATGGGAAGAAGGAGGGGGGCAGAAAAAATAACTATTGGGTACTAGCCTTAGTAGCTGGGTGATAAAATAGTCTGTACAACAAACCCCCAGTGACACAAGCTTACTTACATTACAAACCTTCACATGTACCATCAAACCTAAAATAAAATTAAATATAAAAGAAAATGTGATATATATACACAACGGAATACCGTTCAGCCACAACAAAAACAATGAAATTCTGCCATTTGCAGCAACATGGAGGACATGATGTTAAATAAAATAAGAGAAGCACAGAATGGTAAATACCACATGTTCTCACTCATGAGGGAGCTAAGAAAAGGTAGAGTACAATCATGGGTATTAGAGGTTGGGAAGGATGGCAAGGTGGGGTGGATGGGGAGATGCTGATTAACAATTACGGAATTACCGTTGGATAGGAGGAATGAGTTCAGGAGTTCTGCAGCATCACAATGCAGATATGGTTAACCAGAATTTATTGTACATTTTGAAAAAGCTAGAACAGAGGATTTTTAATTTTCACAAAACAAAGAAATGATCCATGTTTGAGGTGATGGATGTGCTAATTCCCCTGAATTCATTATTATATGTGGTATACACATATGGAAATACTACTCTGTATCCCACAAATATATACAATCATTATGTGTCAACTAAAAATTAAAGAAAAAAGTGGAAACAACCCAAATGTCTATCAACTGATGAAAGATAAAATGTGTTATATCCACACTATTATTGGGTAATATGAAAAAGTGCTGATGCATGCTACTATATGGATGAAATTTGAAAACATTATCCTAAGCAAAACACACACCCAAAAGGCCACAGCTGTATGATTCTGTCTATATCAAAAGTCCACAATAGGCAAATACATAGAAACAGAAAGTAGATTAGCGGTTGCCTAGGAAGGGCTGAGGGTTGGACAGGCATCAGGAATGACTGCTAAGGAAAAGGGCTTTTATTTTGGGGGTGATGAAAATGTTCTGGAATTAGATTGTAGTGGTGGTTACACCACAAATATACTAAAAACTATGGAATTATACACTTTAAATTGGTGAGTTTTATGGTATGTGAATTATATCTCAATTAAAATGTTTTTAAAAGTTGAAAATATAAAAGAAGTAACACAGATATCGTTGTGAAAGGCATTCTGAAGCAGTCAAGTGCTAAGCAAATAGTACTCATCACTGCTAGCCAAAGTTTAAAAATTTATATATGACACTGGTGAAATGGTGGGATTTTTGAGATCGCTTCTAATTATTGGTGTAATACAAAAGATATTCATCCATCTCCACTGGTGACTGGAGTCAGCAGTCACTCCTCACATCACAGGCAAATTCTCAATCTCCCAGATGATAAAACCAAAAATCCCAAGCAGTTTTACAGACCCTCTGGCTGTTTTATGAAGTACAAGTCCCACTCGCATTCTGATTTCCCTGTTCTTTCTGCTCCTCCTTTAGCCCCAAAGGGAGAAAACTGATGCTAATGACAAACTCATTTGTGGCTATTCATGAATCTTGGTTGTTACAATCACGTGAGACTTGAGGTATATATTTTGGAGTTACTTGGAAACATTTTTTAAAAGACAAACAAAAGCAAAGTCTGAACCCTGGGTCGTGTTTTCAACAGCAGTAAATAATTCCCTGTATTCTCTATACTCTCTTCTGCACCAGGCCCTTTACTCATATAGTCTAACTATATCTCAAAGGAGGTGCCTAAGCATCGAATGATTCCTGTAAATCAAGTGAACTCGCTTTAGAAAATGGCATAATCTCTTTCTAGAAACTATTCCTCACAGCCCTTTGGGGAATAATCCATTCATGAAACTGAAATATTGTTGGGCTTATTTTATATCTGTTGCTCCTCTTGGCTCTATCTGAGAGTTGGCTCTTGTTTTGCTCTCTCTCTCTCTCTCTCCCCCCCCCCCCCCCGCCCCCCCCCCCCCTCTATTTTTCTCCCTCCTCTTCCCAACCAAATGATCTTGAGAAGCAAAGATTTATTGCCTGGAACCAAGAGCCACTGCTCACTCAGCCAACAAAATCTGGTCTCCAGTTAAGGCTGAGGGCAACTGGTTATGAGTGCCTCAACCTGCTGAACCTGCAAAAGTCCCCACCTCCCACACTACAGCCTGCTCATGGAAAATTCCTGGACACAGAAGGGTCAGCCCACGGACAAGGAGTCAGCCAACCATGCTCCCCTGGGCACAAGGACCTTGGCACCTTTCCAACCACTGTCATTAAAAGTGGGGGCTTTTATGTTAGTTTTTCTTAAGTTCACGTTTCGGGCAACTCTTTATTATGATGGTGATTATTTTTTTCTCCAAGGCCAGGCCTCCACCCTCACAACTTTGGTGGAATGTGTTAATAATTTGCTCTAGGGAGATGAAAGCCTCTTTGATACAAGTAGAATAAACACATGGAACGCTGCTCAAAGGTCTAATTTTCACAATAGGAGCGTGGTTTTCTGAACTGAGAGTCGAATGGGGAGAGCAGTCTCATTCCTGAGTCACTTTCCACCCTGGTGTCCCTCCTCTGCCTCTGCAGCTCCTCCTCACTTGCCCTGCTACGGGCAATGCCTGCCTCTCCTCTGGGTCGCTCCAGACTGCTGGTGGCCAACAAAGGCCGTCATTCACCATCGTGGTGAACACTGAAGTCCTGAAACTGACCTGAAGGGCATTTTCCTTCTGGATGGTGTTGCTTTGTGTGGGCTGAGGATCTTTATAGGTGCCAGGCAAAGACCTGCTTGGTGAAACTAGAACATATTAGAGCAGAGAAGACATCATTGAATCCAACCTCTTCCTTTCATAGATGAGGTTCCCAAAGTTTTTTCCAAATCCCAGCGCAGCCTGTTCTCAAGCCCCTGTGCTGCCATATTCTCCTCGTCCCCAAGAATTGAAAGAAGTAAAACTCAGAAATGAAAGAAACCCATTTTCAGAATTGCTTTAATTTTCTTTCTGCACCTACTCTCATTTTGGGGTGCCTCTCCCTACGAGACTCCATTCTTAGTCCCCTTTGCACTTGAGGCTTGTTCAAGCTTCATTTTAATACTCATTCGTTGATAGATTTGGTTACTTCAGAAGAACTGGTTTGGGGGCAATTCATGGTCTGGTTTGGTAGAAGAGGCCCAGTTAGGGTGTCCAAAGGTCAAGGTCTAGCGCCTGTCAATTAGACTTGACCTCTGAAGCTGCTTCTTCCTCCCTCTGCGATACCTGCCCAAACCAAAACATGAGACTAAAACCTGCTCTACTCAATTTCTGGAATGGTAGAGACATAAGTAAACAATAGATACTAAAGCCATTACTTTTGTAAGTGGATGAGAAAGAGTCCTACATATTTAGAATGGTATAGTTTTCATCTAATAATCTTATGGATTTATAAACAATGGATAAATATTCCTACTTACAGTGGCTATTCTATTAACATAGACGCGTACTTACTTACTCCTACTTTAAACTTCTTTTATGCAACATAAATTCAAGGGCTTTGTTTGCATTATCATAATTTTCTCTGTATGCATTTGCAAGATTCTTTTTTGTGAGGTACCCAAATCTTCACTTTCAGGCATGTGATCTAAAGATCATTCCATCATTTATTTTGCAAAACTTGAAACATGACAGTAGTGTTCTTTTCATCCAAATTATGTAGCTTTGATCTTCATTATATCAACATTCAAATACATAGATTTTTTTTCTATCATCAAAGTCATAAAACGTTTTGGCCCAGACACCTCAAGAGATGGAGATTGGTTCCCAGGTCAGATTCCTCCTTTGTAACAATGTATCTGAGTAGCCCCGGGCCACATTCCTCAGACACCTCCTCCTCCTCCTCAGCTCCTCTTCTCCTCATCCGCCTGCCTCCACTCAGTACATACAGTCTTTCTAGAACACACAGTTCAAAGATTACTTGAGAAAAGTCCTTCTTATTGGTGAATTGTCTAATTCCTTCAGATTTCATTTCATCTCAAAAATGGCATTATTTGTGTTTCTAAACTGACACTCTTTCCAAAATTGAAATGTCCTTGAGAAAAACTAGCAGTATTTTTAATCCACTGGGAATTAGTGGCATCTTGACCCTTAATACTTGGCAGTTATGACAGTTGGAAACTTCTCCCGGAAACTTCTTACTGAAATCAGCTCCTTGGTCATTTATGTTCAACGAATTATTAATATTCTTAGATTCTACTGTAAAATCATACTCTGGCTGCATGTCCTTTGGGAGGAAGCTTCCTTCCCCAGTTATCCCCACAGAGAGATGCCCCACAACATGCTCTTCTGGGAAGGCACCATCCGGTCTGCATTTGGATGTCTAAAAAGAACATCCTAAAGACAGATTGGTGACCTCTTCTAGCTGCAGGATCTCCATTCAGGTTCTGGAAAAACCAGTGTTTTTCTTCGTGTGTGTGTGTGTGTGTGTGTGTGTTTGTGTGTGTCATCCCTACCTCTAACTGTCCACTCCAGTTTGATGAGCATCAAACTATGAATTAGCATGTGATTAGTTAGTGCTTTTCCGCAGAAACAGAGAAATCACACTGACCTCAAAGGAGGCTGTGTGAATTTATTCTTGCTTTGTATCTTGCTGAAAAGAATCAAAGCATTCTGTAAAATGTTAACACGGCTCAGCGTTTGGGATTTACAACTGTTTACCCAGCACTGTTGCTGCCACTGCTAATACGTCTTGTCACTTGCCCAAGTCTTGCCCTTGTGTGGCTTTCCTCTGACCCCATACAATATGGGAACATAAATATGATTTCTCTAATAATGGTTCCTTTGTGTTTATATCATTGCTTTTCACCCAGAGATGCTTAAGTGCACAAACTTGCAAAGCCAGGGGCTCAATTACACCAGTATCACAGTCCTGCTGGCTTCTGGAACATGGTATCACAGGCTAGTAAACTCACTGATAGCAGAATATATTTTCCACATGTAGCATTGCAAGAGTTAAGTGATTGGTCTGAGACCAGGAAGGTAGTAAAATGTGGCAGAATTCAACCTGTTTCACAACAGGCTCTGTCTGTGAAGTTACCTCTGGATGTCATCCCCTGTTAAGCACTAGATAAAATAGTTGTTGATACTATTAATTGATAACTGACTGGGACTTTCCACCTCAAGGAAATGGCAAAACAATAAGCATTCCAATGAGCTGTGTGAGCTGTATTTTTTCCTGAGTCAAATCAACTCTAGGGTTATCCCTTTGAGACAAAGTACCTTCACCTGTTCAATGTGCATTTATTAAATATCTGCTATTTGTCATTCTGCAGGGACTTATATATAACAAAACAAAATTACCTCCATGTAAGAAACCAGTTTTGTCACTGGAAAGAGAAGATATACATACATGTAAATAATAAACAATAGTTCAGTCAGTATACAATTAAATGCCAAAAGTAATGGTTCACATAATGAGTGTTGCAGGGTTCCCAAGAAAGGGAAATGAGTGGGAGCTGAAAAGGTCTGGGAAGATTCATGGAAGAGGGAACTAGGATCTGGGATTTAAAGAATGATTAAGGCCTGCACAGTGAGCTGGGGAACAAGATGGGCATGCTAGCCAGGAAGCACTACTGTACATGGCATGTCTTTAAAATAGGTTAAGAAATTTGGAAAACTTAAGTTGACGAAGGTAAAAGAAACCTGTAAAACTGAGAATCAAAAGCAAAACCCTTTGCCTTGGTAATAGGAAAAGCTAAAGCTGTCAGTGTTTGTCTGGAAACACCAGGGTTCTGAGAGTTCAGACATTTTTCTGAATGTATTTTAGTGTATTTCTACTTCATCCCAGGTGAGTGATTTGGTCAAACCAAGTCAAGAGCATTAGTGGTATTTGCTGTCTCTTTGCTGGATTGTATATATTTTGAATTGATTATCCAATTTGAAATTTGTAAAACATTCTCAGAGAGAAGCCTTATTAAAGTACTGGAAAACTTTTGGTAAAGAGAAGGTAGTGTCTAATGACACTTTTCTTTATCAAAAACTTTATACCTATAGATGCATAAAAATAAGACAGGCAGTAGAGAGAAGTGCTTCAGGATATTAGATAAGAAAATCAACGCTTAACCAACTGAAATAAAGATAACTATACGAGAAAATATTAAAATATACCATCATGGATCTTGAAGCAGAGAGGAAGGAGGGGAGACGCTGGCTTGCAGTAGGGCCCTGAGAAGATGAGGTGATGAAGGTTTCTCCCGTACCCCCCACCAGTGGCTCTGAGCCACAAGAACATAGAACTTAGAGAACAGAAAGCCCAAACACTGAACTTCAGAGATACCAGAAAGTTCTCTAAAAGTGTCATCTTCAAAAGAAGCTTGAAGATAGCATGGTGGAATGGAAAAAAAAAAAAACATGCATAGGCTTTGGAACTATTAATACATGGCCTTGAATCTTGGCTTAAATACTTACTTCATCTGTGAGTCTCAGTTCCCTCATCTTTAAAATGGGGATAATATTAGTATGGTTGTTGCAAAGAATGAATATGATCGTGTAAAGCATTTAGTAGAGAATACTGAGTACTTAATGTAAGTAAGCTTAGCAGATGCTCGCTGCGAGTAATGATGGGGATGGTGATGGTGGTGGAGAGTGTGCCTGACTGTCCTTTTGCAAATCACATTTTGGAAGATGGGTGGCTGCGTTCAGAAAGCATGGGTTAAGGTCCTCTAGTTTGACTCTGTCATGAGGAACCAGTTAGTGAGATAGTTAATGCTAAAATATCTGATATAATTGCCAAATACATTTATACTTTGGGATGTTTCCTGCAATTTCATTTTAGTGGGACTCATGTGTGACTGGGTATGTTCCCAATGAAACTATATTTTATTCCTTTCCCCACCACTCGTACCACATCTCATACACACACACACACACACACACACATTTTGCCATGCATGAAACAAGAAACAGATGATGCAAAATCCACTCATGCTACAGTCCATAAGCACAGCTAGATAGAATGTTAAGATGTGGCTTCTTTTCCTATAACTAATCTGACAAGATAACTCATTTCTGTTGCACACCTTAAAAAATTTAACATTTAGCCCTATCTGATTTCAGACATAGCCTTAACTTGTCATTTAAACTATGCCTTTTAGTAACTTATTCCTGGGCACAAATTCTCAGCCTTCCAGAAGGCTTCCTCTTTCCTTTCCTGTTGCCACCACTCTTCCTCCCCAGCTGTTTTTCCCCCTAAGGTGGTGAATGGAAAAGAGGAAGAGGAGAAGGTGGCTGTGGCTTAAGGTTTCCATGACCTCCTGGGGGTGCAGGGGGAGTCCTCTGGCTGCTGGAATCTCTGGCACAGGGATCCTTGCCCAACTGGGGAACTGTGGTGCTAGTGAACTGGTGATCTGGTCTCTCCCTCAGGCTGACCAGGGCCTGGTGGAGACCCAGAGATGCATAAGTACTACTCTACTCTAGATAGGGTGAAGCCTATTACCTACCAGTCCACAGTGAAGCCATAGCCTTACTGTTGTGAGAAGCATGAGGCTTCTCTACTGTACGGGGAAAACCAATAGGGTCTTCAGTCTTGGCCTTTGGTTTCTTTTTTTTACTTTTTGTTGAAACAGAGTCTAGGTCTGTCGCCCAGGCTGGAGTGTAGTGGTGCAATCTCGGCTCGCTGCAAGCTCCGCCTCCCAGGTTCACTCCATTCTCCTGCCTCAGCCTCCCGAGTAGCTGGGACTACAGGAGCCCGCCCCCACGCCTGGCTAATTTTTTTTTTTTTTTTTGTATTTTTAGTAGAGACAGGGTTTCACCATGTTAGCCAGGATGGTCTCGATCTCCTGACCTCGTGATCCGCCCACCTTGGCCTCCCAAAGTGCTGGGACTACAGGCATGAGCCACCACGCCCGGCCGGCCTTTGGTTTCTTGAAGGAAAGATTTAAATTTGTTCTTGAAAATCCTCTCTCAGAACAATAGCCTAATAAATAGGCCCAATATTGAACACCAGAAGCTGAATGTTATCTGGGCTTTTACAATTGACAAATTCTAATTTTTTTTGTCCAACTCCTCCCATCTCCCCACTCCTCAAGCTCCACCCACATACAGACATGCATACATACACCACTTGAGCCTGCCTATGTCCAAAGGGAGAAGGTAACAAAGTCTGAAAGCAAGAAAATAGCACGTTCATATTTTCCAGTTTTAAATTACACATGAAAGAAAACTTAACAAGACTCCTTCAATTAACCAATTCAGCCCCAGTGATATTTCTGAGATGATGTGAAAACTTGCTCTACATAGTCATCCAAAATACTTATGTGTTTTCTCTAACATGAAAGCAACATAGGAAATTATGCAAACCACTTGGAAAGAATGTGTTCCTTCTGCAGAATAGTCCCTTTCCTTTCCAGATCTAGCTTTTACTTTTAGGCCCCTGTTTATGTTTTAAAATGCCCTCACTATTAGCAGCACAATAGCCACCAAGACTTATTTTTAGAAAGAACACCACCACCCTGTATTCCAAGACTCTGCTTTACCAAGGGAGCCTTATCTGTCACATTTCATCTGTTCATGTTCTACAATAAACACCTGATTCATAGCCCTTTGGCAATTACTGTTCTAAAGGTGACCACATGGAAAATGTGAATGATTAGTAAATGATTCTCTGAGGTACATAGGCCCCAGCATAAAAAACAATCCAGCCTCAGCCGATTTCTATATACTGAACTGTGTACCCCCAAAATTCATAAACTGAAGCCCTCCATCCCAGTGTGACTGTATTCAGAGATAGGGCTTTTAGAAAGTGGTTAAGACTGGCTGAAGTCATAAGAGTAGGTTCTAATCTGATAGGACTGGTGGCCTTATAAGAAGAGGAAGAGAGAGAAAGATCTCTACATACATGTATTAAGGAAAGGCCACGTGAGGACATAATGAGAAGGTGGTTGCCTGCAAGCCATGAAGGGAGCCCTCTACGGAAACCAAATTGGCCAGCACCCTGATCTTAGGCTTTTCAGCCTCCAGAGCTATGAGAAAGTGAGTTTCTGTTGCTTAAGCTACCCAGTCTATGGTATATAGTTATGGTAGCCTGAACAGTCTAATACACCAACCAAGATGAATAGCAGCACTACTGGGTAAGACAGCTTCGCTCAACGCCACCTTCAAAGGCAGTTTGAACATCTGAGTAGCATTGTGTGTGTGTGCATGCATGCATGTTTGCGTGATGTGTGTGTAGAGATTATATTTTACTCTGAAGTATGCCCCTAGATTTGTGAACGTGTTCACTGAAAGTAAGCTTTCAGTGGTTTCCACGTGTTTATTTTAGTTGATTGAAAGAATAGAGCAGTTTCTTGAATAAAGCAGAGGAATATATCCTAGCCTAGTATCAGATGTTGCTCACAGCTGTCTCACAAATAATCTCTATGAATTTTGAAAACTTTGTGTTAAAAAATAAAGAATACCATGAATTACTTGTGCATAAGATGTTGATAGCAGAGAGAATCACTTACTTATTTGAAAAAATCGATGGCAGCTGGATACCGTGGCTCACGCCTGTAATCCCAAAACTTTGGTAGGCTGAGGTGGGCAGATCACGAGACTAGGAGTTCAAGACTAGCATGGTGAAACCTTGTCTCTGCTAAAAATACAAAAAATTAGCTGGGCATGGTGGCGCACGCTTGTAGTCCCAGCTACTCTGGAGGCTGAGGCAGGAGAATTGCTTGAACCCGGCAGGCAGAGGTTGCAGTGAGCCAAGGTCACACTACTGCACTCCAGGCTGGGCAACAGAGCAATATTCTATCTCAAAAAAAAAAAAAAAAAAAAAAAAAGGAGATACCAATTGGGACAATTAGAAAGGGAATTCCCCCTTTCTTGTCTTTAGTTTGAAAAAACATAAGTATATATACTATTGTACATTTACAGGGAACTAATCTCTTTAGCTGTTTTACCTTGACTAAGCCTCATAACAATTTGAGGAGGCAAATATTTTGCTGCCTCTGCCCCTTTCTAATCGCGTGACCTTGAGCAAGTTCCTTCAGCTCTCAGTCACTCGGCTTCCACACCTATAAAATGGGGACAATAGTACTACCTATATCTTGGTTTGTTGGAAAGTATGTAAAATCCACAGATCAATGTCTGGTACAAAGTAGAAGCTCAATCTATGATAGACATGTTGGCATTATCATTGCTGCTTTTTTTTGTAATTGTTATTTTATAGACCTGAAAGCTAAGTCTTAGAGCCCTCAAGGATCTTGCTGAAAGTTGCACAGCTAATAAGTGACAGATCTATAATTCCACTCCAGATCCATCTGATACCAAAGTTGATGCTTTTAAATCACCCACCCCTTTATCTTATCTCCCAGCCATCTATACACGGGCACCATGTGCTTACAAACACAGCACTGTAAATACCCCTCACTTACTCAAAGGAAGAGTCCTTTCTTATTAGTGAAGAGCTGGACCATTTACCCTTTCTGTATGTGAGTGAGCAGCTTAGATCACTCCCTCGGGGGAGAAATGACTGAGTGATCCTAACCTTTTTTTGTCTCACTTATAGCCTTCCTTCTCCTCACTCCACCTCCTGAATGTTGATAAATCAAAGAAACGTCAACAAAATGAGAAGACTAAATAAACATTTTCTGTAAGGATCATATGAAAGGGGAATTTTCTTTTTCGTCAAATATTTGATAACATCTTGGGCTTTTTGATGTTCCTTTCTCATACTTGGGACTGAATGAAAGTGTATGAGTCATAGACATGACCAAGGGAGGAAAAGCAATGAGTCACTTGCCTGTTTGGACCTTCCGGCCTGGATGCTCCCTGGGATCAGCATCCCCAGAGGGCTGGTCTGGCCATCCCACCTGCTGCAGCTGCCGACTGAATGGGATTTCTTCAGGAGATGCTGGGACTCCTGGAAAACAAGTGAGTCAGGGAAAGTGAAAAACATCAGAGCCTCAAGGAGTTGCCCTGTAACTCTTCCAAAAACCATTTTCTGCTATCAGTTTTGAGGTTTCTTGTCCACATTTCATCACTTTCCACTCCTGGTTGTACTGCTACAAGCTAATCACTCCTTAAATGCAGACACACACTTCAAAGACTTGCCATCCATCGTCCTCTCCTCCCCATTAATGTAAGTTACAAGTGCTTGGACTCATGCATCTTTCGACAGATAAATCTCTGTTTCCTTTACTGTTTTTATTGCTCTATTGGAATCTGTCCAGCCTGTATCCTTCTGGTACCAAAGTGCCCCCTGGTTGAAGCCCATGCTGCTGGACTTAGTCTCTGGGAGTTGGAGGGAGAAGAATTGCAGTGTCCCTCAGCCCACTGTGCTACAGACCTTTTGAAACTTCCTCTCAGTCAGCTAGTCAGTGAATCACATTTAAAACCCAAGCTCACTGTCCAATTCCCTTCAATGGGTCTCTCTCTCAGAGAGTACCATTTCTCTATGTTCACTCTGTTTTTCTCAGTGAGGACTTTGGTGCCTGGAAGCCATGAGTTTGAATTCCTACATCCTCTATTATTTTGCTTATAGACCTTGCCAAATTTATCAATCCATCTGAGACTCAGTTTCCGCATCTTGGCAAGGAGATAATAATTCCCATTTCTGGGTGTTCAGTGAGGACTTGGGGTTAGGTAAGTCAGCCAGGAGCATTCAGATACTCTTCAGTCAGCCTCTCTCAGCCCATATGATCCAATGACTTATTTTTCCCCAGGGGCAATCCCCTTACCCCCCACCACCAAAAGTGATTTTGTGACAATTTTCCATTCATTTTTTTCTCACAGGAGATCTCTCTATATTTTTTCCTCCATCTTCACCCGGATTGTAATTCTGCTGATAGCCAATTCTGAATCATCAGCAAATTATGTCAGCAGTTTATTCCCCTCACCCAAACACACAATATGAATGTAAAACAAAAGTTCTTCTGTAGCTTGTCTCACAAATGTGCTTAAAACTTCTCTCCACAGAATTTATGTCACTTGTTTATGTAGTTATGCACTGCATAATGACATTTTGGTCACTGACAGACCGATTATATGATGGTGATCCCGTAAGATAATAACACTGTATTTTTACCTTTTCTATGTTTAGGTATGTTCAGATACACAAATGCCATTTGTGTACTGTTGTGTTTCAATTACCGACAGTTTTCAGTACAGTAAAATGCTGTGCAGATTTGTAGTCTAGGAGCAATACGCAATACCATATAGCTTTGATATTGATATGTGGTAGGCTATACCGTCTAGGTTTGTGTTGCACTGTATGAGATTCACACAACAACAAAATTGCCTAACGATGCATTTCTCAGAACGTATGCCCGCAGTTAAGCAAGACATGACTATAAATCCAAACATGTAAACTGAAAAGTGCTAGAAAGGCTGCCATCATGAGCACCAGTAGTTTTACCAAAAACATTAAAGTACCCTCAGGTGATTTTAAAAAATAACACTTCACGCTCTGCTCGTCTTTTTAAAAAAGCAAACAAAAAAGATAAAGCTGTCAATACAATATACTTTCATTTTATAAGTGTTAATTGCCCTTAGGTGTGTTCACATTTGTTTTCTTTGCCTTTCTAGGGTGTTAAGAGGTATTTTCTTTGCAAATAGTTTGTTCACTGTAAGTTTGATCATCTATTTCCTTCTTTTTAGAATAGCATACAAACTTCTAACACCAAACTCTTAGACATTTATAGACAGTGTTCTCCAACAAAACAAAACGATTAAATCTGCCATTTAAATTCAGCCAACCATTTCTCCCTCCACCTTCAATATAACCTGATTTTCCAAATTTCAGTTGTGGAACAGTTTCAAATCCAACTAAAAGAACCACAAGGGAACTATATTGGGATGTATTTTTTATTTAAGTTGATTATTTTAATAGCCATGCCAAATCCACCTGACACCATTCCCCAAATAGCCAATGGTCAACAACAATGAAGTAGAGTACGTCTCCATTAACTGTTCTGCTGTCAACCTAAGGATCATTCTGTTTGCTTACGTTCTTTGTCCATAAAAAGGATCTTAAAATTACAAGCCCAGCAAACATTATTAATCCTAGGAAGAAAAAAGAAAAATTTTCACATTCAACAGTATTTCTGATAGATTACCATTTTAATTCAGAATATAAATTATGACTAAGCAAACAATTAGGCTAGAAGTAAAACATCTCAATTCATTCATTGGACATTAGCCATTACTTCTACAGAAAAAGAGAGTTTCAGGGTTGGCAAGTAGTTTTCACTATGATCTAAAACATAATCTAACAATTACAAACTGAATCAATCCATAGCAGTCAATTGTTGGTATTGACATATTATTGACAAGATCTAAAATATAAAAAAGAAAAACGCCTGTAATCTCAGCACTTTGGGAGGCCGAGGGGGGCAGATCACAAGGTCAGGAGATAGAGACTATCCTGGCTAACATGGAGAAACCCCGTCTCTACTAAAAATACCAAAAATTAGCCAGGTGTGGTGGCAGGCACCTGTAGTCCCAGCTACTCAGGAGACTGAGGCAGGAGAATTGCTTGAACCCAGGAGGCAGAGGTTGCAGTGAGCAGAGATCATGCCACTGCACTCCAGTCTGTTAGACAGAGCAAGACTCTGCCCCCCACAAAAAAAAAGGAATAAGTCATCACGCGGACCAGAGAATGCAAGTGTAAGCACCTCCAAAGACCAGGCAGATGAGTTACTGAAACAGGCTTCAGGGTGTAGGGGCCAGGTGAAAGCTTCCCTTCTACCCTCTGGAGGTTTGTTGAAAATGAACTGACAATAAACAGATTAATAAGAGAAAAGGCATACTGCTTATTTAACATGCATAGCACATGGAAATTGCAGAATGATTGCTCAATAACCCAGTGAGGTCTAGATGCTTATTTGCTCTTCTTCCTAGGGGAAATACAGATGGGGCGTAGCAATTTTAAGGCATAGTAAATGGTTTTTTGAGGGGGAGTATTAATGTACCTGGGAGACAGAAATTAACTTGTAAATGATTCTCTTTGTAATTTGAATGAGCCAGAGGGGCAGACATTATCTTGTGAAAAAGTCTCTCCAAGTGTGATTGCATTTCTCAATCTTCTTTTCTGGATTTTAGGGAGGAGATGGAAGACAACTGTGTTTCCTTTGGCAAGTCTGGTCTTAAAGTAGATAAGGGAATATCAGAGTAAAGCCTCATCCTGTGCTTTGGGAGAGACAGAAGACTGAGAGCCAGGGCAGGGTTGACGGAGAGGGAAGAGGATCATAGAGACCTTGAGGCTACGCCTTTTGAAACCACCTTTGCAAAGATTATGACAGTGAGAGAAGTCCAGCACGGCTGGCCCAATCTAGCCTCCCAGGCTGGCTGTCTTCACTCATTCCTGGGCATAGGCCAAGCTAACCATGGGAGAAATTTAGTTGATAGTTTAACTTTGAAGCAAGGATGATAATACTCCCTCTCTTAAACTGCATCTTTATTTGGGGGCTGAAACCACCTTTGTAAAACTAATGAAAGGCTACAAGATTAGGATTATGGGAGAGGCCCAAATTCTGCTAAAATGTATGCATAGTTTCTATAATCTCTTACTATTCAGGAGTCCTATGGCCAGAGGTCACAAGATCTGTGGCTTTCCCAGTTGCTCCTATAGAACACTAATATAGAACCTAAGATTGGTCTTTTGAGATGTTTTATAGACTGTCGCATTCTGGCAATTGAATGACCCCACCCAGACTCGTGACTCGTCATTCAACTGGCCCCATAACCCCTGCACCCACCCAGAGGCAGACTCAATGCACAGGATCATTTTCCACACGCTTATGATTGCATCTTCAGTCAGCAGCACCTATTCCCTAGTCCCCTGCCCACCAAATTGACCATAAAAACCCTAACCTCTGAGCCTTTGGGGAGACTGATTCGAGTGATAACTCCAGTTCTCCTGCATGGCCAGCCTTACATTAATTAAACGGTTTCTTTACTGCAATACCATGGTCTCAGTGCATTGGTTTTGCCTGTGCAGCAGACAGGAAGAACCCATCAAGTGATTACACTTTAGTTCAGCATATCAGAGCACCATATTTCAGGGTATCATTTTCTGAGCCCCTACAAGGGTGAACTGGAGAGTGTAGACCTAAGCTAACGGGCAGCTGCCACTTGATTTCAGTCATTTCATGACAAATGAAAATGCAGGCCCACAAGATTTTCTGATTTGTTGAGAGGAACAAAAAATACTAGATTTTCTTTTTTTTTTTAAGTGTGAAATCTTCCCATATTAAAGTTTTTGAGCTAAATTGACTTTTTAAACCACTTGATGCAGACCAAAAGGAAAAACATCTGGGGACAACATTTAGCTCGCCTGCTGTTAATATGTGACCTTTAATTTAGATTATATGACAGAGACTAGATGAATACTCATCGAACCTGTATCCTGCTGTTTCTGAGCACGCAGATAAATTATATTTCCCAGTCTCCCTTGCAGTTAGATGAGAAGAATATGGGTAGGAACAATGGACACTGCTGCCAAGCCTGATCCTCCACTCCCTCCCTCTCCCCTCCTCTCTGCCAGCCAGATACAGGGGAAGTAGGAGGACTCCAGGGTACTGGAAGGTGACAAAACCTCAAGGTGTAAGAAGCCTGAATGATTGTAGAGGAGAACTGCCCTGCCCACCCACCACAGCAGAGACCTGCACTGCACTGTGATGAGAGAAAGAAAGAAACTTTTTCTAAAGCCCCAAGATTTGGAGGTTATTTGCTACAACTGCTAGCAGAAACTGATTAATACAGGTTGTTAGGAATTTCTCCTTTTTATGTGTCAATGATTATGTTTTTCAGCTCTTTTGATACTGAAGCAGTGAAACCTCAAAAATAACATTTTTTTTCATGCCGAAGCAGTAGGAAAATAATACTAATAGTATGTTTTATGTCCACTTTGTTTTTTGAGATCACAAATGGGCATACATTTCCATATCAAAACTGCTTTCATTAAGAAGCTTTACTGCTGGAGAAAAGAAACCTTCCCTGGTAGAAAGCACTCTAACAGCAAAGATAGGGTTAGGTAAAGAGATGTCTGCATCCCACCACCATACCTTGGGTCCTTTCCCCCGTCAGTCTACCTTTCATATTTATGGGTCATCTAAAACCCTAGTACTTCTTGAATAGTCTGAAAGGTCGTGTGTTGAGCAGAAATCACAGTGCTTCGTTCCTCTCCCTCTTACACTTCAGTTTTTCTGTCTACACCTTCACTTTTAGATGCTTGAAACTCCTGTTTTTAACATTCATTCACCCCTAACAGAAATATGACTACATTAGAATATTTTAACCATTTTATTTAAAATCATTTACTCTTTTGGAAACTTGAATAATTTCTAAATCAGGAAGATGTGCATGAATAGAAAATAGAAAAAATAGTGCAGAAGGCAATTTTTTATGACCCCCTGTGGTTCATCCTCAGAGTGGAGAATTCTGTTTTCAACCGCAGATAATCCATTGGAACACAACACATTTTTTTTTTTTTTTTTGAAATAGCAAAACAGCCTTTGTAATTATGATAGATATTTTTCAAAAGAATTAATATACAAATACTTGAATATCAGAAAATAAGGTAGAAAACCCAGGAGTGACGTAGACTTACAGTTAGACTGGGCACCAAATGGGATGCTAAGAAAACTTTGTGGGACAGTAACAGCCTTTTTATCATGGTCACTGTGAGACCCTGGGGAGTGCATCTCAACCAGCTGTGGTCCACAGCATGGAAGAAAATGCAGTACTTGGAGAGAGTTCAGAGCAGTATCATAAATTTGATAAAAGGGGATGATAACCAGATGTCCTTAGAGAAAGAAAATCTGTAAAGTACCTAAAACATAGGGTCCAAGTAGATAAAGGGCTTTGCTTCCTCTCCTTGGAGAGAGGAAAAAATACAACAACACAACAAAGAAAAGTTGACTCAGTTTCCATTCTTTGGAGACTTGATTAGACAGTGAGCCAGTCAGTGCAGGGGGAGCGTTTCCGCAGCATTACTACCATGTCTGAAGATGATACCTGCAGTGATGTGACCAGACTGCTCTCTGCTCATCATGCTGCCCACTTCCTATTCAGATTATTCTCTACTTCTTCTAGGGATGTGCCCCTCTCTCTACACAGCTGAGTACTATCAGAAGTAACCTGCCACCTCACCTATTCACTGTTAACTCCAAAGTGGGCAGAACTGATAAACTCGGCTTGGAAAGAATTAGTGATTTTTTAAGTGGCAAATAAGTCCTGATTCCTAATTCTATTTTGTTTATCTTCCCATTGGATACTCATCATGACTTTGCAAGGTAGGATTTTACAAGATAGGCACTACTACTATTATCCTCATTTTACTAATGAGGAGACTGAGGCAGGGAGAGGTTAAGTAACTCGCCCAAAGTTGTAGAGCTAGCAAAGGTGGAGCTAGGACTTGAACCCAGGGTGACTGGTTTCAGAACCATTTCACCATAGCTACTGTATCATACTGACAAATCTAGGTGATGACTGGGAATGGAAGGTGTCAACCACCACTATGCTTTAAGTCATTTATGCACTAGGCTTGTTGCTCCAAATGGACATTAAAGTAAGGGCAGACCCTACGATATCTGGGAGTCTGAGTCATGAAAGAGTTTAGTTTTTACAGCATTGAGTGCCAGTCCTCAGATGGGGCAAAATACTGAGAATGTCAGGAAGAGCTACATCAGTTTCCAAGTATTAGGAAACCACCTGGAGATGACTCAGATCAGAGAAAAAATACGGGTCAAACAGAAATTGAGTATCTTGTTAATAATTTTGGCAAAATCAGATCAAAAAGCTGGGTTTTATAAATCAGGCAATCAGGGTTTTATATTTTCCTTGGTTATGCTGGCTTTTGTATTCCATTGCTTTCAGAAGAGGCCCTTTTGCCTCTTCTGAAATACCAAATAAGAAAGTTCATCAATTTACTACTTTGTTTTGAGGCCAGAGGACTTAACTGGGTAGAGGACCTTAGGTGATACAGGAGGTAATAGGAACAAGGAAAAGAAGGGGGTTTTGATTTTGCCCACACTTGAGCCCTAGAGGGAAAGCGGAAGCAACGGGGTCATAAATGGTTGTAGCAGAGGAGGTTAAAGTGGAGGAACCTCAATGGAAGAGGGACACTCTAGTCAGGGACCTGCTTGACCCATAAATCATCCTACAAAAGGCTTTGCCCAGAGCATTCACTGTACCAAGCTTCCTTAGAGGGCACGGAGTTTTAATGAGGCAAGTTGCTCTCTTTCACCTTCACCTGCCTGCAGCCCTTCATCAGAACTGAATTATATCGCAGGAACTGTGCGGTGATGATCTGTCTTCTCACCTTGTACAAACTGAGGAAGGAAATGAGTCTTCTGAACTGGGACTTTCTCAAAGATTAGGAACATGAAGGAAGAGAAACAAAGCTTAGAAAAACACCACTGGATGACAGGACCCTAAGCAGCCCAGCTTAACTTTAAAAATGGCGGTATTAGTTCTCTAAGATTGTTCTTTTTCAAGACTGTCAACTATTTTAGGTTCTTTGCATTTCTGTGCAAATTTAGAATTGACTTGTCAGTTTCTACACACAAAAAAAGTCATAAGGATTTTGACTGAGACTGTGTTAATGCATAGATTTGAAATTCACAAACTTTTTCATTTGAGTCAGATCGTAAATATTTTACATTTTGAGAGCACAAGCAGCCATAGGTAATATGTAAGTTAAGGGAAGGAAATACATTTTAAATAGCTTTTACTCCACAGAAAAAGCAGTGAACAAGATCATGGTTTAGGGTATGACTGTGTTCCAATAAAACTTTATTTAGAAAAGCAGGCAGTGGGCTGTATTTGGTCCATGGACCATAGGTTTTTGACCTCTGTTATGGACTAATTGGCATATTTACAATATTAAATCTTCTAATCCATAAATATAATATATCCCTCTTTTGATTTAGGTCTTTTTTATTTTGACTCAACAATATTTTATTGTTTTCAGTATACAAGTATTGTACACTTTTGTTAAATTTTTTTTTTATGTTTTTGTAAATGGGCTCAAATTGACTTTTTATCAGTGATATCTATTTCAGGCAGTGTAGGGCTTACAATGTTTTCTCTCTTATCAAGGATACAACTAATATTTTGTTACTAAATGATGTTCAAAAATAGAACTAGAATAAAATTTAAAAATCAATCTGGACAATCTACCTTTAAAAGCACATTGACTTTTTCCCCTTAAATTTAGTGCTTCCAAATAAAGACTTTTCTAAAAAGCAACTCTGAGGAACAGAAAATGTAGAATTAAAATTACAGAGAATCAGCTCTCCACAAGTTACCTGTAGGTAGGGCAAGAATGTCTCATTTTTTAAGAATGGCTTACTTAAAAAAAAAAAAAAACAGATTCACCATCGTAATTATACTTTGCTTAGAACAACCTTAAATCAGTTTTTGGACACTTATTTGTTTCTGGGTGGCCAAGATATTAGGTCTGGGGTTAAAAATGCTAGCATTAAAAGTTCTCAAAGTACAAAGCAATCAACAATGAAAAGTGCCTGGTGCTGAGTGTGAATGTAAGCACAGAGGTGAAGAACATGGGCTTTAATACTCACCTTGCCTCTTCTGCACTCTGAGACCTTGGGCAAGTCATGCAGGCATCCTATATTTCAGCTTCCTTGTGTGCAAAGTGAAAACAATGTCACCCATTCTTGACATAGAAGCTGAAGAAAGAAAGAAAGAGAAAGAAAGAAAGAAAGAAAGAAAGAAAGAAAGAAAGAGAGAAAGAGAGAGAAAGAAAGAAAGAAAAAAGAAAGAAAGAAAGAAAGAAAGAAAGAAAGTAAGAAAGAAAGGAAGGAAGGAAGGAAGGAAGGAAGGAAGGAAGGAAGGAAGGAAGGAAAGGGAAGGGGAAGGGGAAAGGAAAGGAAGGGAAAAGAAAGGAAAGAAAGAAAAGAAGAAAGGGGGGAGGGAGAGAGGGAGGGAGGGAGGGATGGTGGGAAGGAGGGGAAGGAAGGAAGGAGAAAAGGAAAGAAGGAAGGTAGGTTACCTATTTCACAAAGTTGTGGTGAGTATTAAATGAGATGTGTACAAAATTCTTCTGACAGCACTGGGACACAGCAAATGTTCAATGAGAGAGACTATTAGAATGTTTCTATTTTTATGAAGATGAAATTGGTGATGATTATGAGGTTTGTTATAAAGCTTATGTATGTAGCAAGTGTGTTCTAACTTCCTCCACTATCAATATAAGCAAAAAAAAAAACCAACCTAATAAGTGTCTCAGCTTCCAGTAGTCAGCTGGAGAAGGGGGAGTAGAAATGGGAGAAATTGGTGGTGTGGAAACAAATAATAATTCCTCCTCACCAGTCACCAATCTAAGAAAGGAAGGCCCAGAAAAGAACACTAAGGTCCGGCTCTGTGACTCTTTCTATTCCATTACCATAGAAACAGAATCTCCCTTAAATGTCTCTGCTTTTGGTCTTTCAGATCCCAAATACACTATTCTCTGTTTTGTGCCAAGGCCCAAAATGAAGACTCCGAGATTTTTCCTTAAAAAATACAGCACAGTGAGCTTCCCAGGAGGTAGGATCTCCCCAGGGGGAAGTAGTTTACCTTCCAGTAAGACCAATAAGCAGCTGATCATTAACATCCAGTGTCCAACAAAGACAAGAGGTGAAGTCTGAAAGAGGAAGGAAATACATTTTAAATGGCTTTTACTCCACAGAAAAAGCAGTGAACAAGATCATGTTTTATGTGGATAAATTTGGCCCCTTTTACCATGAAAAATGGCCCGCCGTGCAGCATAAACCATTACTTTTAAACATACCCCATTTATCTTTCATTATATTTTATTATTGCTACATTTTATTATAAACATTATGAAGAGAATCATTCATAGAGGAACAGAGTCAAGAAAGCAACGCTTACTCATGACAGACAGTGATGAAATGCTGATACCAACTGTGTGTGTGTGCATGTAGATTTTCACATTTTTCTTTTTCTGCTTTCTCATGTTCTAGGTTAGATTTCCTTATGTTAAATTTCTATTGAGAAGCTTATTGTTTCTTTAGGACTCTTAGAGTTCTTTCCTCTCTAAGTCAAGTAGTGTGCTATGCATGGTGCCTGACACATTTATTTAAATTTTCTTTATCCGTTCGGCTTTCCATCATTCCATCTCATACGCACTCAAGTTCAAGTCAACAAAAATTTTGACAACGGCTACAAAGCACTAGCTCTTTCCACCTGCCACCCAACTTCCAGAGAACCTCAAAAAAAGTGATGGTCATCTCTGAGCTCCCTATAGTCCTGCAGGATTCAAAGATGGCACTCCTGAGTGTGCCATGTCCACATGGTCTATGAGTAGCTCCAACTTCTGCTGCTCTCTCAAGCCCAGTGATGTTTCTTCTGACTCACAGGCTGCTTCACACCTTCCAGACGTCTCTTATTCTGCTCCAGAAATGTAGGGCTTTCCCAGGAGAATCCTGAGAATTGGCTCCTAATCTGTTCCCTACAAACCCCCACCATCACCATTGGTAGTTATTTACTGAATGCCTACTATGCTATAGACATTGTGCTAAGCACCAAGAACATCATAAGACCTATTTCAGGCTCTCAAGGATATCACAGAACAGTGGGGGCACATGTGAAATCAACAATTGTATGATAAGATTTGTTATGTAGGAGTGTGCATCTAAATATGGGTGGGAAGGAGGTTAAAAGAATGGTTCCCAGAGAAGGTGACATTGAAGAGACAATGTATTGAAAGATTATATAGATTATATAGGAATTAGTCAACTAGAAGAGGAAGAAGCAAGGAGGATGCTACAGGCAGCGAGATCAGTATGTGCAAAAGCATGGAGTAACCAAACAGTGGGGTTGGTTTGAGGAAGTGTAAGAAACTCAGTATGACTGAATGAAGAGGACTTTAAGGAGCGGAGGGAGATGAGGATAACATGTAATAGGTTGATTGCATGACTTACGGGAAGTAATCATAGACAACTTTATTTTTCCCTACAAATGACCCTTCCGAATTTATTTAGTGTGGTACTTTTCTCCCGCTCATGAAACACATAAGTCTGAAATCATGATTTCATTGCCTACTCATTTCTAGTCAAAGGACGATCTTACAGCCCTCTAAGTTTCCAATCATAATCCCTATTAGGAAATTAAAAAGTCTAGTCCAAGCTACTTTCAAAGACTTTAAAATTCATTGAAAGGTGGAACTTCTCTGCGCTTCTCATGCTAAGGCCTGGTTAATAGCCACCTGCCTCTGGCAACATGGGTGTGATTGACTTCAACTCTGTCTGCATCCCTCCTTCTCCCCCATTTATTAGTTACTGTTTCTGCACCAACCAGGATGAAAAAAGATATGGGAGAGAGAAACAAAAGGATAAACCAGTTCTAACATTGCCAGGTAGCATTGTACCTTTGCTTTTCAGCATATAGTTAAAGCTGACTCTGTCTTATGGGGCATCTTCATGGGTTCTCTAGATGTTTATGTTCCTGGGGATTCCTCCCTATGTTTTCTTAATTCAGACAGATGTAACTCTATTCTTATCATCATTTACAAATCCTTCGTCAGTCCTCAGAAATTCAGTGTTTACCTTGAGCTACTTGCCAGGGTCCCTCCAGCCATGTAGGTGATCTTATTGGACAGAACCTGAGCCAGAGCCCACTGGCTAGTCCATGGGGCATATACATACAACCTTTGTTCCCACTCTGTGAGTGCAGGTCCAACCTATCGTCACTGCCACTGCCCTAACACCACTAGTTAGTTTTCTCTGGGTGTGAGGGAGGCATCACCCCTCGGATATAGAGTATCTGAGAGAGCTCATGAAAAACATCCTATTGTCAGTTGAATCATGTCCCCCCAAAAGATATGCTAAAGTCCTAATCCCAGTACCTCAGAATGTGACCTTATTTAAAAGTAGGATTATTGCAGATGCAATTACTTAAGATGATGTCATAGTAAAGTATGGTGGGCTGTTTTTCCAACATGAGTGGTGGAGGAAGAAGGAGAAGGAGAAGAAGATGATGAAGAAGAAGAACAGAAGAAGAAGGAGAAAAAGAAGAAAAGGAGGAGGAGGAGAAGGAGGAAGAAGAAGAAAAGAAGAAGAAGAAGAAGAAGAAGAAGAAGAAGAAGAAGAAGAAGAA
>NC_045437.1:63028841-63081711 GCF_002776525.5 Piliocolobus tephrosceles
AGAAGAAGAAGAAGAAGAAGAAGAAGAAGAAGAAGAAGAAGAAGAAGGAGGAGGAGGAGGAGGAGGAGGAGGAGGAGGAGGAGGAGGAGGAGGAGAAGGAGAGAAACAAAGACAAAGGAAGGAAATTGGAATGATTCATCTACAGACCAAGGAATACCAAGGACTGCCATTCATCACCAGAAGCTGGGAAACAGACATGGAACAGATTCTTCTTCAGAGCTCTCAGAAGGAACTAACCCTGCTAGCACTTTCATTTCAGATTTGCAGAATCCAGAAACGTGAGAGAATAAATCTCTGTTGTTTTAAGGCTTCCAACTTGGAGTATCTAATTACAACAGCCCTGGGAAACTAATACATATTCTCATACCCTTGAGTTGAGAAAAATTGCACACAAGCTCTCTGTCTCTCTCTCTCTCCTCTCCTCTCCCTTATTGAGCAAGTGGAGCTTAGAGCATAGAAAAAGCTCTCTCCAAGTTGCTCTCTTCACAAAATCCAATCTCTACTTTCTAGCCTTTTTTGATACCTTTGATCAAATTGAAAGGGTGTAAGAATGACAGATCCAGTGGGCTCGAGCGGATAAAAATTCAAGCACAGGTTGATTTGGGAGAAGACATCAGTGGGAAAAGGAGAAGTAAAATGACAGAGAAGACAATAAAGGGTGTGTTATCAGGCCAGCTCCCATGTGGGGTGACTGGAGCTTAATCTCTTAGGGAAGCTCTGGGAAACAGTGTAAAATATACATCAGAGTTATCTCAACCCACCTGAGGGTCAGGGAACTGGGGTATTTATACATCAACTCCTTCTGTCATTGAGAGCTGCTACCTTGGGGAGTGAGATAGAACCATTGATGTGCTGGTAAATGTTTAACAACCATAACAGGGCACTTTTCATGAGGCCTCTAAGATAATCTGTACCTGAGGGGCACCCTTTGGCACTTTTGTCCTGGGAGCAGAGTAGCCTTCTGCAGGGATATGTAGAAAATGGTGAGGGCTAGAACCAGTGAGGTGCTGGTAAATATTTAATAAACAGCTTTCTGGCTGGGGAGGTGAGGGAAGACTATCAATATATTTTTAAATATTAAAAGTATTTATACAAAAGCATATTATATGTTCTGATATAAAGGTTATGTCTCACATAATTTATAAGTAATAATAAGATATATAAAGCTTTTTATCATAAATTGGATAAAGCCAAATGATGTTCACAGAATACTTTCATTGCTTTTTTGCTGAATTCTTGCTTGTGTAGCCAACCAATGATGAATGAGTATAGTTCTGATAGGAATGTTAGTTGATATTTTTATTATGTTAACTAAGTGAAACTGTGAAGATGTGTTGTGGGCATTCCTTAGGGAATGATGTCTTTGCTGAATTAGATAATAGTTATGGAATACTGGAAGAATTTTACTCAAAGTTTTTGTGCTATTCGCAATGTAATAACTACAGACATACTTTGATTTTAATCTGCCTTACTAAACAATGATAAGGCTCAGTGCTGTAAACCTGTAAATTTTCCAAAAATTAACCTGTAAATTCAATGCAATTCTGATGAAAGAAGCAAGATAATATATAATGAAACTAAACAATTCTAAAATTCATTTGGAAGTTTAAAGATTCAAGAATAGACAAAACAACATTCAAAAAAGAGAACACTAAGAAGGAGGCTAGTCCTGACATAAAAATCTATATCATTGAGACAGTCTGGCACTGACACAGGCATATGGATCAGTAGATTGCAAAACTAGAGATGCAGAAGGCACAAGTTGTGTGATTTGTATGTGATGCAGGTGGCATTACAAACCAGTGTGAAAATGGTACAAGTGACTGTCATATAGAAAAAAGATGAAGTTATGTTCCTACTTCATAATATTCTAAAAAATAAGTTTTATATGGTTTGGATTCGGTCCCTGTGCAAATCTCATGTCAAATTGTAATCCTAATCTTGAAGGAGGGGCCAGGTGTGAGGTGACTGGGTCATAGGGTGGATTTCCCTCTTGCTGTTCTCCTGATAGTGAGTTAGTTCTCATGAGATCTGGTTGTTTAAAAGTGTGTAGCACCTTTCTCTCCTCTTCCTCCTGTTCCAGCCATGTAAGATGTGCCTGCTTCCCCTTCACCTTCTGCCATGATTGGAAGTTTCCTGAGGCCTCCCCAGCTATACTTCCTGTATAGCCTGCAGAACCATGAGCCAACGAAACCTCTTTTCTTTATAAATTACCCAGTCTGAGGTGCTTCTTTACAGCAATGCAAGAACAAACTAATACAGAAAATTGGTACCTAGGAGTGGGGCATTGCTATAAAGATACCTGAAAATGTGCAAGCAGCTTTGGAACTGGGTAACAGGCAGAGAGGTTAGAGCAGTCTAGGGGGCTCAGAAGAAGACAGGGAGATGAAGGAAAGTTTGGAACTTCCTAGAGACTTACTAAATGGTTTTTACCAAAATGCTGATGGACAGAGATGGCCAGGCTGAGAAAGTCTCAGATGGAGATGAGGAACTTATTGGGAAATGGAGCAAAGGTCACTTTTGTTATGTGTTAGCAAAGAACCTGGCAGCATTGTGCCACTGCTTTAGAGTTCTGTGGGAAAGTGTGGATGTTCAGGCAGACATCTGCTACAGAGGTGGGGCCTTCAAGGAGAACCTCTACTAGGCCAGTGCAGAGGGAAGATGTGGGGTTGAGCCCACACACAGAGTCCCCATTGGGGCACTGCCCACTGGAGCTGTGAGAAGAGGGTCACTGTTCTCCAGACTCTAGAACAGTAGATACACTGATAGCTTGTGCTGTACATCTGGAAAAGCCACAGGCACTCAACACCAACCTCTGAGAGCAGCTGTGGGGGCTGAGCCCTGCAGAGCCACAGAGGCAGAGCTGCTCAAGGCTTTGGGAGCCCACCCCTTGCATCAGTATGGCCTAGATGTGAGACATAGAGTCAAAGGAGATTGATTTGGGGCTTTAAGATTTAATGACTGCCCTGCTGGGTTTCAGCCCCTTTCTTTTGGCCAATTTCTCCCTTTTGGGATGGAAGGGTTTACCTTATTCCTATACCCCTATTGCATCTTGGAAGTAACTAGCTTGTTTTTTATTTTACAGGCTCATAGGCAGAAGGGACTTGCCTTGTCTCAGATGAGACTTTGTTTTCATTTTTGCTTTTTCGGTTTTCTTTTGAGAAGCAGTCTCACTCTGTCACCTAGGCTGGAGTGCAGTGGCATGATAGCTCACTGCAACCTCCACCTCCTGGGTTCAAGCAATTCTCCCTGCCTCAGCTTCCTGAGTAGCTGGAATTACAGGTGCCTGCCATCACGCCTGACTAACTTTTGTATTTTTAGTAGAGATGAGGCTTTGCCATGTTGGCCAGGGTGGTCTCGAACTCCTGACCTTAGGTGATCCACCCGCATCAGCCTCCCAAAGTGCTGGGATTACAGGCATTAGCCACCATGCCCAACCTCAGATGGACTTCTGAGTTAATGCTAAAATGAGTTAAGACCTGGGGGACTGTTGAGAAGGTATTATTGTATTTTGCAATGTGAGAAGGACATGAGATTTGGGAGGGGCCAGGGTAGAATAATATGGTTTGGATTTTTGTCCCCATCCAAATCCCATGTCAAATTGTAATCCCCAATCTTGGGGAGGGGCCTGCTGGGAGGTAATTGGATTTTGGTGGCAGATTTCCTCCTTTCTGCTCTCATGATAGTGAGTTCTCATGACACCTGGTTGCTTAAAAGTGTGTAACACCACCCCCCTTGTCTTCTCTTTCTCCTGCTCCAGCCATGTAAGATGTGCCTCCTTCCCCTTTGCCTTCTGCCATAACTGTGAGTTTTCTGAGGCCTCCTCAGCCATGTTTCCTGTACAGCCTGCAGAACTATGCCCCAATTAAACCTCTTTTCTTTATGAATTATCCAGTCTCAGATAGTTCTTTATAGCTATCCAAGAACAGACTCATACAAAGTTCTGAATAAATTAAAGATCAAATGTGTAAAATAGGACTTTAAGACAGTGTATACATTTAATAGGAAAATCTTCATGAATTGAAGGTAGGGAATGATTTCTTAGACAAGACAAAGTATGACTTATGAAGAACAAGTTTGGTAAATCTTTAAAATTTTGATAAAACTTTAATTGAAATTTTTGATAAAAATTTAATTAAAATGTACAGCTTCTCTACCTCAAATTACATCATTGTTAAAAGACAACCTACAGACTTACAGAAAATATTTGAACCATAAGTGACAGACTGAGGATTAGTATTTGCAAATGTAAAGGACCACTGAAGTAATAAGAAAAACATAAAAAAAAAAAAAAAAAAAAGGGTGGAGACTATGAACAGGAAACTCACTGAAGTGGAAATCTACATGACCAAGAATCATACAAAAATATTATCTGATTCACATGTAATCAGGGAAATGCAAGTAAAATAATAATGAAATACTACTTTACACACTTTGGATTGGCAAAGACTTTAAAGTCCAACAGTATCAACAATTGGCCAAGATGTGGGAAATGGAAAGGAGCATACTCTGCTTTGGTGAGTGTAAACTAACACACTCGTGGCTGGGAGTGGTGACTCACATCTTTAATCCCAACACTTGGAGAGGCTGAAGTGAGAGGATTGCTTGAATTCAGGAGTTTGAGACCAGCCTGGGCAATGTGGTGAGACCCCCATCTCTACAAAAAATACAAAAATTAGCCAGGTGTGGTTGTGTGCACCTGTGGTCCCAGCCACTTGAGACGCTGAGGTGGGAGGATCATTGAGCTCAGTAGGTCAAGTTTGCAGGAAGCCATGATCATGCCACTGCACTCCGGTCTGGGTGACAGAGTGAGACCATGTCTTGAAAAATAAAATAAAATATTAACACACTTGCTAAATATCTTTTTAAAATTTATTTTGCACTCTTTTTAGCTCATTTTATTTTATTTTTTAAATTTATTTTTTATTTCAATGGGTTTTTAGGAAGCAGGTCATGTTTGGTTACATGAGTAAGTTCTTTAGCTGTGATTTCTGAGATTTTTGTGCACCCATTGCCCGAGCAGTGTACACTGTACCCAGTGTGTAGTCTTTTATGTCTCATCCCCTTCCCACTCTTTCCCTCAAGTCCCTAAAGTCCAATGTATCATTCTTATGCCTTAGAATTTTCATAACTTAGCTCCCACTTATGAGTGAGAACATTCGATGTTTGGTTTTCCATTCCTGAGTTACTTCACCTAGAATAGTAGTCTCTAATTCCATCCAGGTTGCTGTGAATGCCATTATTTTGTTCCTCTTTATGGCTGAATGGTATTCCATGGTGTATATCTACCACATTTTCTTTATCCACTTGTTAATTGATGGGCATTTAGGCTGGTTCCATAGTTTTGCACTTGCAAATAACACACTCACTAAATATCTAAATAAAGTGGAAATCGCACATGCCCTGTGACTCGTAAGTTTAAATCTGTGGAAAATTACTGTACAATGTAATACAGGACTGTATTAGCGCTTGTGGCTGCCATAACAAATTAACACAAGTTTGTTTGACTTAAAACGACAAAAATGTATTCTCTCGCAGCTCGGGAGGCCAGATGCCTGAAATGCAGGTGAAGCAGGGTTGAGCTCCCTCCAAAGGCCCTATGGGAGAATGCATTCCTTGTCTCTTCCACTTCTGGTGTCTATTGGCTTTCCTTGGCTTATGGCTGCATCTCTGCTCTATGTTCACATTGCCTTCTCCTCTGCATGTGTGATATTGAACCTCCCTCTGCCTCTCTTTCTCACATGGGATTGTATTTAGAACCCACCCAGATAATTCAGAATAAGCTCCTCATCTTAAGATATTAAACTTAATAACATCTTTTGCCATATAAGGTGATACTCACAGATTTTAGGCATTAGGACATGAACATATCTTTGAGGACATCATTCAGCTCACTACAAGAACATTCACAAGGATATTTATTTCTAAAATACTATTAACAGCAAAAACTAGAAACAGCATAAATGCCCCACCCACAAGATAATGCATAACATATAATGTAGTAAGAGAATATTATATAGCAGTATAGAGTCAATTTCATCTTCATCGATATCAGCACACATAGTTATCAACACTTGTCATAAAGTAGGTTGCAGAATGACATATACAATATTATACCACTTATTTAATTTTTAAACAGGAATACATATATTTAGTAAAAGTACACAACAGGAGCTGAATAGATATATACACATACATGACAGTATTGGAAACTGAGGACCACCCATGGCGTAGAAGATGGGAAGTAGAGCAAAGATGGTTCCATTAAAAGAGAAGTTCCTTTTATAATAATATACAAAAGAGAAATTCCAAAATGTGAACAGTTCTTAATCCTGGGTTATAGGCACTGAGGTGTTTGTAATTCTATGCACATTTTAAATGATTTTAAAAATATTTTATAATTTTTTTATATTTAAAGATGGAAAACATTTTATGGTTATTCTGAAAACAGTATGAAGGATAAATTAGAATAGGCAGGAAATAGAGGGAAGGGAACCAGTTAGAGACTACTACAAATAACAAATAGAGAAGCTGTATGAAGATTTGACCTAAGAAAGTGACGATGACAATAGTGAGAAAAGGGTGATTACCAACAAAATTTAAAAGGTAGACTCTTTAGGGCCTGTCTACTGAGTCGTGGGGGCCGGGAGTGAGAGCAAGAAGGACGATTCGAGGTGATGCCAAGTTACTGACCTAAGAAACAGGTTGAATGGTGGTAGTGCAGTCACAGACAACTACTAATCTGCTTCTGTCACAGTGGAATAGTTTCCATTTTCTAGAATTGTATATAAATGAAAGGCAGTAGGTGCTTTTTTTTTTCCTTGGTCTGGCTTCTTTCTCTCACCACATTTATCTTAATATCCATCCCTGTTGTGTGTATGGCAACAGCTCATTCCTTTTTATTGCTGATTAGAATGGCAAGTTCACTGACTGTCAGTCACCCTGGAGTGTCGTTCCTGGCTGAGCCTCTCCCTGGTATGTGGACACCCAAGATTCATTCCCCCATCACCTGCCCACCTCCCTCCCACATCTGAATCTGCAGCTGTTTGCCTTCCCCAAATACTCTTGTCACTGTTTGATGAGCAGTTACTGTTAGAGTGATTTCCTGGTGGATTGCAAATGTTACAGTGTAACAAAGTATTAAATGAACAATACTCTCAAAGGAATTGGAGGAGGTTACCTTCAAAGTTGAATCTCAAAAACTCTGATTTTTCTACATTTCTGCTTAGTTCATCCTTCTACAAAGACACCATCATTTCTAATATGGACTCACTCAAGACATAAAGATGGCCAGTGCAAGCAAGCTGAGACTACTGAATGAACACTCCAATTACCTCTTTTGAGGCTGGTCCCAAATTTATCTTTTGGTTGGCCTACACAGATAATAAATAAATAAGCAAACGACAAAAGAATAAATATCAGTGCCCTAAGTTCCACATCATTAGCATTTTGTGTTCCCAGTGCTACCATGTGGATCAGATTCAACTGGTATCCTGAGGACTCGAGTGCCGCCTTAGAAAAATGATTAGTCTGGTGTACCAACCTCTGGGAAGTCTGCTAAAGCCAGATTCCAGGAAATAGGCACTTTGACAGAGTCTTCAGCATGAATGCCCAAGGGAAGGAGAAGCTCTGAAAGAAAGTTGTTTTAAATAGCTGCCTAATGATTGAGCCCAGTGAAATGCTTTCACTTGGCAGGGCAAAATTGCACTACCTAGAAATGTCTGGGTGGCATTTAGAGCTGACAGGCAGTAATGAGGGCTGGTTTAAAAAAAAAAAAAGAGGTCTTTTAGTGCTCTAGTAATTGCTAGACCTTCAGAAGCACATCTCCCTTTCATATTTACACCTGTACTTTAAAAGAAAAAAGAACAGAGAAGGAAAGAAGAAAAGGAAGGAAGGAGAAAAGGAAAAAGTGTATCTGTCCTTTTACCTATTTCTAAAGACTCTTACATCAGTTTAAAAGCTAACCATAACTGATCTTTTACTATGAACAAGGCTTTGTGCTAAGTGCTTTACAAATATTAGCTAATTTCATCTTCACAACTGTTTGAGGCATATAACATTATTTCTCCCTTCTTATAGATAAAGAAACTGAAGTTTGCCTAAGGTCATCATCTAATTGACAAGTCAGGTTCAAGCCTAGATGAGTCTAGCTTCAGAATTTGGGTTTCAATCACTGCATGGCATTGTTTCTCTTTCCTAACTTGAACTCAGTGATTGTGCAAACAGTGATGCCAACTATCTCAGCTTGCCTGTGTAGGGATGAAGAGAATTTCTTTCCCTCTTGCTTCTGAAGTTTAAATAATTTGAGTCTATAAAACAAACTAACAATAGGCAGATTAACAGGAAGAAAAAAGTGTACAAATTTTATTGACGTGCATATGGACGCAGAAGCCACACACAAAGTATGAGACTCAATGGAGAGCCAGATGGCTGAAGGTTATACACCATACAGCAAGGAATAGAGGCTTGGGGGCATGGCAAGACAAGTTATTGGAGGAAGAGGGAGAAAAGGCACGGTGAGCAAAGGCTATCTCGTTAGGCAGATAGAGCCCCATGGGTAGCAGCCCTCAGAAAGAACAGACAGTATCCTGTTCTTATGTGGTAAAGCTTTATCTGTCAGACCCTTTAAAGTGTCAGAATTTTAGTCCTTCTTTCCTGTGATTTAATCTTTCCTAGATCTGGATAAAGGAGGCCTCAGAAAACCCTGTTTGCATCTGCTGTTAACTTCATTTCACTAATGTAGATTTCCTCTACAGATGCAAATTTCTCTCCGCCCCCCTATCCCCAGAAGACAGCTTTTCAAAGCTTTTCCTGTGGTTTGCAGTTCCGGTGAACAGTCATATCAAAATATGCCAAAGAAGTCTATTTTGGAGTGGCATATTTTTGTTGCCTTTACCTGAGACCCACAAGACCTAAAGTGCTGAAACCTGGAAAGTCCCAGGCTAACAAACATGAGTTAGTCATCCTCCAAGAATGCAAAGATCTGAAAGAAACCTTTCTCTACTCAGTGACAAAGCTTCTCCAACTTAAGTGAAAGAACATTATAGTGTGCAAAGAGACCAGGCCCTATAAGAACTGGATCCTTGTCTCAATCTGCTAATAGCCAGCTCCAAGAGACCTTGACCAAGTCAGGTGACCTCTCTGGGCCTCAGCTCCTTCCTTCTTAAAATGATGGAGCTAGGTTAGATAAACAGCTCTCCACTCGGCTGTACATGAGAACCACCTGAGGAACTTTCAATAAATGCGAGTGCTCGACCCCACCCCACCCCTGACCAATCAAATCCCAGAATATCTGGGATTGGGGCACTGAATTTACCGCAGAGAACAAAGCATACATGTCGCACTTCTTAGAGCTAACAATTTAGTGGAGGAGTACAAAGGCAAACCATGATTTATGTACATATATACATATAGGAATCTATATATGTACATATATACATATATATGATCCTCCCTTCTATATTTACACCTGTATTTTTAAAAAAGAGAAAAGAACAAAGCAAAGAGAAGGAAAAAAGAAAAGGAAGGAAGTAAGAAAGGAAGAAAAGTGTTTCTAACCTGTTTGCCTATTTCTAAAGACTCTTACATCAGTTTAAAAGCTAGCAGTAGTTGATCTTTTAATATGAATATATACATATACACATGAATCATACACACACATATAATTTGTAGTAAGAGCTATTAAAGTGAAAATCATGTTATGAGAATTATGAAAAATGAGTAAAGGGAACATAATTAAAGGGAGAGAGTCTGAGAAGGCTTCTGTGTGTGTCAGAAGTACAAAAAATTGCATTTAGGTATACACATTATAGGGGAAAGAGCTTTCTAGTCAAAGGGATATCTAACTTGGTTATCTGCTTCCATATATGTCTACATACATGGATACTTACACTGTATGTACATGAATGAATGACTTATTTGAAGACTCTGAGCCAGAACAGAGGGTGGAAAGGAGGGTGGAGAGTGATGCGGAGAGCGGCACCCAGAGCACCTGGGGAGGTAGGCAACAGCCAGAGCACGTGGCAGGCCATGCTAGGGACTTGAGGTTTTATCTTAAGTACAATAGCAATAGCAAGCCAGTGGAAGGTTTAGGCAGGGGAGTTACACTTTCAGATTTGTCTTTTCAAAAAATCACTGTGCTTAAGTGTAGAGGATGGTTTGGATGGGACATAAGGAAAAGAGAAGTTACAAAGTTATTGCAATAACCTGAGTGAAGGTTTTGTTCCTTGATGATGCCAAATTTTAGCAGAATTCTGGGTATCTATGGAGACTCACTGGAGTAAAGGAACAGGAAACAAATCTGATAGAATGCAAGTGGCATAACTCATGAAAAATCAGGAAATCGCTTTATACTGAATGTAGATGAGTGAGTGCCCTTGGCTTAATGCGTGCTATTCTCGTCTGCCCGCGTGTATTCTGTCCCTTATAAAAGCACACTGAGTTGCCCTCCCCCATTCCTCTTCTCTCTCCCGCTGTGTCTCTTCTTCCTTGTCATTGTTTATGTCTCTATTCCAAGGCTTAGTGTGGCATTCAACCTTGGAGCTCCCATTTTCTATCCTTGCAAAGGTTCTCTTTGTGCACTAAAGCATGGTTGGAGGAGCACACTAATTGTGCAGAGTTTGGCCACGCATTGATTTTTTAGCTTTTTGTCCCCTGGTTGAGTGGCTGGTCCCTTGGCCTCAGTCCATTTCCTAATGGATAGGTGTCAGCTTCACAAAACCATCACCTCGATTAGTACTAATTACCACCTTTCAGAGCCATCATCACCCAAAGGCTCTGGATTGAAAGGTCAGCAGGAAAATGAACTTCTATTCACACCTTCACGGGTGGTCCCTGGCTTCTGGTCATGCAGAGAACAAGGGCTAATAGGGAAGGGACCTTTCCACCTTTCTGCTCTTAGACCAAATGTTTCTTGAGAAATCAGCCTTGGGACACCAAGCCTCAGCTCATAAGATGACTGAACCCATGGCAAAGCACAGTCTTGTTAAACTTCCCTCCCTGTCCTGCCTCCCAGTGGCCTTGGGTTCTCCATGCCCAGCCCTCACCCTCAGGCTTACACCATGCTGGTGAAGGAGGTGGCAGAAGCAGGCCCACACTCCCTCCAGGTGTGTTTATGGTGCCCACATCCTCTTCCAGGCAGTGAGGGAGCTATCACCCAAGGATAGGTGAAAAGAGCTCAGCATCAAATACAACTTGTCAGTATAGCAAGTCCATGAGCGTGTCTTCCCATTGAATCTTCACAGTACTTTGGTGGGGGACACAGTGCGAGCATCATTACCTGCCTCATTTTACAGATGAAAAGATAGAGGCCAGAGAGGTTGATGACTTGCACAAAGTCCCACAGCCATTTCATGGTGGATCTGGGTCCCCAAACTAAACCATAGGGGGTAGAAATGAAGCCAGGTATGCATGCCAAAGCATTTTAGAAACCAAAAAATACTCTATCAATATATAGTATCTGTGTTAGTTTCCTGAGGCTGAAGTAGTAAATTACCACAAACGAGATGGCTTAAAATAACAAATATTTTCTCTCACAGTCCTGGAGGCCAGAAGTCTGAAACACAGCAGGGCCATTCAGCCTCTGGGAGGTTTTGAGGGGCAATCTGCTCTTTGCCTCCTCCAGCTCCTGGTGGCTGTCACCATTTCTTTACTTACGGCCTTATCACTTCCTTCTCTGCTTCCAGGGCCACATTGCCACTTCCTCTTCTCTGTGTTCTTCTCTTCTTTCTGCCTCAAATATCCCTCTGCCCTTCTTTTAGAAGGATACTTCTCATTGGATTTCAGGTCTACCTGTCTAATCCAGGATGGTCTCCTCATCTCAAGGTCCTTAATTTAATTATGTCTGTACAAATTCTTTTTCCAAATAAGGAAGGTCACATCCATAGGTGCCAGAGTTTAGAGCGTGGGCATATCTTTTGGAGGGCCATGATTCAACCCACAACAGTATTTAAGGCTGCTGCTGGTGATAGTGGTGATGGTGATGCTGCCGTGGGGGTGGCAGGGGTCTGGCTCTATCCACTAGTCCATGCTACCCCATCCTTCTAGTTCTAGTGATCAATGTGAGGCAAAATAGTGCAGTAGATAAGAACATAGACTGTGGAGCAGTCTGCCTACAATTCAAATCCTAGTTCGGTCACCTGAGAACTGCGTGACATTGAACAACTTTCTTAACCTCCCTGGATCTTAATTTCCTCCCCTGTAACATGAAGGTAACAAAACAAAACCCCCTCTCATAAGTTTGTTGCAAGGATCAAATGATTTAATTATGTGTAAAGTGCTTAGATCAGCGTCTACACTACAGAAATGCTAACTGTAATTATCCCTTGGCTGGCACCGGGACTAATGCTAAGTTCTCTCCCCTCACCTGTTTATCATTAAATAATGATTTGGATAAACAAAGAATGAACTCCGTCCTCTAGAAGAGCACTCCTGAATCATTCATTAATTCCCAGGTATGTTTTCTGAAAGCAACGCTCTAAATTCTATGTAAAAGGGGGAAAAACATGAAATGCAATGGGAAAGGACCACTGCTTTAAAATCTTCCATTAGCTTCCCATTTGATCTTGAAGGTTCGGAAGTCTTCTGAACCCACTATTCAATCCAAAGTTTTGGTTAGTCTTAATACTTGAAAGAGTTCTGCAGGCTGATGAATAAAAAACTGGTGTTTTATAGAAAGGAATAGGAGATTGAGCAAAATGTTACCAAACAAGAATGTTGTCAAATAGGGTGACCTTGTATAGCTGCAATCCAAATGAGTGACATCAGTTGGCCTCGGATAGGATTGAGTACTATTTTATTTATTTTTCTCAGTTTTAGCTTACCTTAAACTCTGCTCTCCCTAGTATTTGTTCAATTTTTTCTATATCTCAACCAAAGGCACAAATGTCTGTCCAATAGATTTAAGCCACAGTATCAGAAGATAAGTCAAGTTTGGTGATTTTTTTACTCCTGAAATTAAGTTTAGTAAGACAAGCACTACATTTGGCAAGGACATTAATGTAGCCAAAAGAAAATGATGGAAAAACACCCGTCCTATCATCAAAAGAAATGTTGGCAGAATAGAAAAGTTGCCCGTGTGCAACGGGTCACACTGTAATCCCAGCACTGTGGGAGGCCGAGACGGGAGGATCACTTGAGACCAGGAGGTCAAGGCTGCAGTGAGCTATGATCCCACCACTGCACTCCAACCTGGGTGACAGAGCGAGACTGTGTCTCAAAAAAATAATAAGGAATATCAATAAATAATAGAAAAGCTGGATGTAACTTTGGATGTCAATTTATCCAATTTCAATAACTTTATTTTTTGGAACTTTTTAAATTGTAAAGATAAAGTATATTCATTAAAGATTTTGAAAATTATGAAAAAGTACCCAAGAAACCCCAAAAACCTAAAATAAAATATCACTTTCCCATGAGAACTGCTGCTAATATTTTTATTTCTTCCTATGTAAAATGCAGTTTTCTCTCCACAGCTGGAATAATGCTACCAAAGTTAGGAATGCCTCCTTCCCTAGAAATGCAGTACTTTTGGTGCTTTTTAAAATTATTATTATAACAAGATGATAACTTTTATTATAAAAGAGATGCAGCAAAGGACTCTCATTCTCCCTTGAGTTCTAGCCCAGTACAATGCTAAGTAATACTCAACTATTGTCAACACTAATGCTGTCGTCTTCTGCCCAAGGACAGGACTATTTAACTATCCTACCAGATCTGTCACAGCTACCTTAAGTGAATGACGTTGTCTTTTTTTTTTTTTTTTTTTTTTTTTTTTTTTTTTTTGAGAGAGAGTCTCACTCTGTCACCCAGGCTGGAGTGCAGTGGCATGATCTCAGCTCACTGCAACCTCTGCCTCCTGGGTTCAAGTGATTCTCCTGCCTCAGCCTCCCAAGTAGCTGGTATCACAGGCCTGTGCCACCATGCCTGGCTAATTTTTGTATTTTTAGTAGAGAAAAGGTTTCACCATGTTGGTCAGGCTGGTCTCGAACTCCTGACCTCAAGTGATCCACCCATCTCGGCCTCCCAAAGTGCTGGGATTAAAGGCATGAGCCGCCATGCCCGGCTGGTTGTCTTTTACTTGCAGCTGAGCAGCAATGTCAGAAAGCAGTCACAGGTAAGTTTCTTTTTCCAGGAGAGTGGAAAACATTATTAATAGCCATAGTAGCTGAAATTCACCGAGGGCTCACTATTCTAAATGCTTTGAATCTAGTAACTTAATTCGTCACAACAATCCTAGGAGGTGATTCACCCTCAATAGGTGGCAGAGCTAGGCTTAGAAGCCACAGCCTGGTTCTGTAGTCTGTGCATTTAATCACAACAGGGAAACAGCTCTGAAGATGCCGACAGGGTGATTACTGATGCGGCAGAACATTCTAGTGCTATAGTCAAACTGGAAGAGTTGCCCAGCAAAAGATTTGAGAGTGAGTTAGAAATTCAGGTTCTATTCAAGTGTAAGATAAAATCATACTTAGAGAAAATGAGCGAGTTAATTACATTAAGTGCTCAATGTTGTTTTAAAATTAGTATCTTCCATGGAAATGACATGACAATACTCCATAATGCTTAAGTTTACCTTTTTAATGGTTTTCGGTTGGTAAAAAGAATAATCAAATCAAAATGCTTGTTAATTTCGCCTCAACTCATTCCCCCGAGGGAAGGCTGTCACCCAGGCCATAGGCCATGACCCATAAGGGAGAGTCAAGGGGTGTAAACATCATGGACTACAGATTCAAATTCCTGCTCCATCATTTGCTCCGTAAATTACTTCCTAGGCACCTCTTTGGAATCCTTAATTTCTCAAATAGGGAAATGGAATTAAATCTCCTTTGCCATGTTTTTCTGAGGACTAAATAAGATATTGTATGTAAAGAACCTGGCAACAGAAGTCACTTAAGAAATGATAACTTCTTTTTTTTTTTAATTTTATTTTTTATTTTTATTTTTTATTATACTTTAAGTTCTAGGGTACATGTGCATAACGTGCAGGTTTGTTACATATGTATACATGTGCCATGTTGGTGTGCTGCACCCATCAACTCGTCAGCACCCATCAATTCATCATTTATATCAGGTATAACTCCCCAATGCAATCCCTCCCCCCTCCCCAATCCCTATGATAGGCCCCATTGTGTGATGTTCCCCTTCCCGAGTCCAAGTGAACTCATTGTTCAGTTCCCACCTATGAGTGAGAACATGTGGTGTTTGGTTTTCTGTTCTTGTGATAGTTTGCTAAGAATGATGGTTTCCAGATGCATCCATGTCCCTACAAAGGACGCAAACTCATCCTTTTTTATGGCTGCATAGTATTCCATGGTGTATATGTGCCACATTTTCTTAATCCAGTCTGTGACTGATGGACATTTGGGTTGATTCCAAGTCTTTGCTATTGTGAATAGTGCGGCACTATTCACAAGAAATGATAACTTCTTATCTGTGCCTCCTCATGGCAGTTTATTGAGTTCAAAGCGTAATACTCAAAGGAGAAAGAATATCCTCATATTCCAGCCTTGGAAATGCAAAATTGGTCATGATGGATGTGTAAGAGCAAGAAGAATACACAGGGGAGACGGAAATACCACAGGCCCCTGCCCTAGCCTGGGCCCCATGCGCCCAGGCAGGGAGTGACACTGGGTCAGGAGGCTGAGAGTCAGCTGGCCTGCTGAGGCCCACTAGGGCCAGAGGACAGCAGCCAGGGGAAGAGTGTCAGCTCCTTTTAAAGCCTCTGGCCCAGGCGGGTGCGGTGGCTCACACCTGTAATCCCAGTACTTTGGGAGGCCGAGGCTGTCGGATCACCTGAGGTCAGGAGTTCGAGACCAGCTTGACCAGCATGGTGAAGCCCCATCTCTACTAAAAAATATACAAAAATTAACTGGGAGAGTAGTCTTAGCTGCTCAGGAGGCTGAGGCTGGAGAATCACTTGAACCCGGGAGGCAGAAGTTGCAGTGAGCCGAGATCCTGCCACTACACTCCAGCCTGGGCCAGAGAGTTAGACTCCGTCTCAAAAAAAAAATAAAACCTCTGGTGCTTCTCAGGCCCACCATGAGTCTCCACTCTACAACCCCTGCATCCCTTGGTGATGCAAACAAAGATAGAATAGTTGGAAATATGACTCCAGTACATTATACTACTACAGATTAGAGGTGTGTAATCTGTAGATAGGCTGTAGGGTGGTTGACAATAAAGTAATTCCAATCCCCATTGAAACTTGACTTTGGCATCTCTCATTTGAGGAGTCCGAACAGTCTTGAAAATAATAAACTCATTATTGCTCCCAAAATTGCTAAGAAACAAAGAAAAGGAGAGGGAGAGAGAGAGACTGCTCCAGGGTCCCAGTTGGTGGACAACAGTTATTGGACTCTGTTGAGTACTAAAAGCCAAGGAGGGACTCACACAGTTCAAGTGTACAAGGTGCTTATGAGGGCAAAATTCACCTAACAGCTAAATGGCTGGGACCAAGGAATGGTGAAGTAGTCGGGCTTTCCCTGAGAGTTAGGACTGCAGCAGAATGAGAGGAGGCTTGAATTATTTTGTTTGAAAGCACTGCTTGAACTTTTCTGAGGGCTGTGGGGCCACGTTTACCTGAGGACCTTCTGGGACCTTCTGTGAGGAAAGGGATTAAAGAGATTAAAGCCCCAACACCTCTTCCCTGATATTCAGTTATTGAAATCCACTGAGGTGAACTAAAGGTGAGTGGGACACCACAGCCACACCCAGGGACAAGAAAGGCAAGGAAGTCCCTGAAACAAAATCACGGTGAAGGAAGAACGTGACAGGACTAAAAAGAGAACAGCAGAGGAGCCTGTGCCCTAATGCAGGGGTTCCCAGCCCCAGTGCACGGACTGGTACCCGGTGTGTGGCCTGTTAAGAACCGGACCCCACAGCAGGAGGTAAAGGGCAGGCGGATGGGCATTACTACCTGAGCTCTACCTCCTATCAGATCAGTGCCGGCACTAGATTCTCATAGGAGCACGAACCCCATTGTGAACTGCGCATGCGAGGAATCTAGGTTGCACAGTCCTTATGAGAATGTAACTAGTGCATGATGATCTGAGGCGGAACAATTTCATGCTGAAACCACCCCTCCCACTCACACCCCACTCTCCCATCCAGGCAATGTATCTTCATGACTGTCAATGACTCTACGATGGTGTCACTGGGAGCCTGGCCTGTATCCGTGGGAAGTCCTCCTGACTGCAAGGAGCACCCAAGTGGGTAGAGGGCCAGGCTGGGTGGGCATCCTCCTTTCCTTCTGAAGAACTATGAGCATCAGTGAGGACCAGAAGCAGAGCTTGAGCCACACCACCTCCAGGAAGCCCTCTTAGCTATGCAAGGAGAGAATCTCTCCAGACCCTTGGATTTCAGCTGCTTCTGGTATCCATGGGAGCACCTGACAGCTGGTAAGAGTTAAAAAGTCCCTGCCTCAAGGGGCACCCCTAACAGAAGGGCTGGTTTTCCTGCTGGCTTGGATGGGAGTGGGCTTGAGGGCTGTATATTTGGAGGCCAACTGGGTGGCTGGAATTTCTATTCCCAAAACGCAAATAGTTTAGACATGAAACTCATTCACAGAGGAAGAGAGGGTGGTCATGGAATGGTTCTGTGGCCAGACATGCCTAAGTTTGAATTCTGTTTCTTCTACTTTGTAATAGCTGTGTGTCCTTGAGCAGATGGCTTCTACCCTGTCAGCTCCAGTTTCCTCATCTGTTATCATCCTCAAACGGGGATAATAACAATCCCTACATCATAGAGCTGTTAAGAGAATTAAATGAGATAATGCATGTAAAGTATTTGGCACCTAGTAGGCCTCAATCGATGTTAGATTAAACAAACAAGCCAAACCCAAATAGGCACCAGGGCAAGTTGTGTGTAAGCAACGGGGCCCCCTATACTTAGCGAGCACTCAGAGATCCTGCTGAGAAATGATGAGTGATTTCTCACCATAAAGGAGAGAAAAAGGCAAGCAAGTTTGAGTCAGGCCCAAAATAGTCCCAAGAAGAATTCACATGGTGCGTGAATTTAGCCAAGCATCTGGGATTCCTGATTCCAAAACAACTGTGCCGTTTTTGGTGTAATTTTGGACCCTCCCAGATTATTTTCAGTTTTGTACAAGAACAGTTTCTATTTTAGTTTATCTCCACTTGGTTTTTCTCCCCCTCCAATTCTCTCCTGAGGGTTCTATTTCCATTGCTTCTTTACATCTTTTGATTTAAATTCTCATTTGAAAATAATTGCATGTGCTATTATTCATTGAGTTCCTGTCAAACGTGCTTGCCCTCCCTAAGGCATGGGAATGCGCTTCTCTGAAACATAGCACAGAGGTGTAGCCCAGGCAAGGCCTCTAGGTTGGTGGTGGAAGGGACATAAAACTTCGTGTGTCAGAGATCTTCCTGACAGACTTTACCAGGCCTGGGTCCAAAATGAAACTGAGAAAAATGAAAAGAGATTTGGCTGACAAAGCAGATGACAGGCGGAGAGAGCCAGTAAAAGGGAATTGGCCAATGGCAAAAGGGGAATTGGCAAGGCTTTGTGAAACCCCTTGGTGGAAAACCATAAACCTCAGCTTGTCCGTCTGGTGCATCAGAGGCAAATCATTTTTGCCTGTGGAAGGTGCCTGCCAGGAAGCTGCCCCTCAGGGGGCGCCTTTGGAAAAGTGGATCGTGTCTGGCTGCGTGCCCAACCCTAAGTGCATGGGGATGAGAAGAAAATGCTCACAATGAGATCTCTGAGGGCTGGGAGATGGGGAGCGCTCCAGCGGCTGACACTCGTGAGTCACAGAACAATGAGAAAAAGAAGTTGAGAAACAGAGGAAGAGGACGCGGGCCGGGAGGAGGTGGGAAGCCGCTTTGTTTCTGCAGTCCGGGACTGTCAGGGCCTGCCTGTCTCCCTCTTTGACGGGTCCCACTTGCAATTACTCATCGACGCTTTCGAAACTCAAGCCTGTCTTCTTCCAGGTGAAGAACCCACTTGTCTGGGTCTCCCAAAAGAGCACTTACATTGTGAAAACGCTCTTTCAGAAACCGTATCTGTGTGTGTGTGCGTGACCTTGACAGAGGCTGAGCTGCTGCCTGGGGCACCGGGCTGAGCTCCGGGGACTGGGGGTTGGCAAGGGCGTGGCCTCCTCTTCCTTCTTCTTCTTCAGTGCCCTCCTAATGTCTGCTTTCTCTTGTCTGAGTGCTGTGTCTTTTGTCTCCAGGCCATCCAGATTTCTTCACTGGCTTCCTCCCACTCAAGTCTGGTTTTCCAGGGAGGGCCAGTTGATGACCCATATTTTCACCATTTCCTCTACCAAGATTTGCCTGACATATATTTCCCTTTCATAGAGAATTGGCAGAAAAAAAAGTTTGTTAGAAAAATTCCTGAGGTGTTTAATAACTAGTCATAATTGATGGTGATAGCCTCTATCAGAGGACAATGCCCTAACCTGGGGGCTCCCTAACCTTTTCTTATGTCTGCACACAAAAAAGCCCCACGCCTGTAATCCCAGCACTTTGGGAGGCCAAGGCAGGTAGATCATTTAAGGTCAGGAGTTCAAGACCAGCCTGAGCAACATCGTGAAATCCCATCTGTACTAAAGATATAAAAATTAGCCAGACGTGATGGCACATGCCTGTAATCCCAGCTACTTGGGTGGCTGAGGCATGAGAACTGTTTGAACCCGGGAAGTGGAGGTTGCAGAGAGCCGAGATCGTGCCATTGTAATCCAGCCTGGGCAACAGAGGAAGACTCTGTCTCAAAATAAATAAATACATACATACATACATACATACATACATACATAAAATAATCAGCATTTTACCACACACTGTGACAAATCAAAGCGAGAGACAATGAGGCC
The DNA here is from genome assembly GCF_002776525.5 of Piliocolobus tephrosceles. Lineage (NCBI taxonomy): Eukaryota > Metazoa > Chordata > Mammalia > Primates > Cercopithecidae > Piliocolobus > Piliocolobus tephrosceles. The sequence continues at coordinate 63,048,673 of NC_045437.1, forward strand.
TAACCCCCCCACCTCCCCACTTGGAACCCCAAGCCACACCACAGAGGGGTGAAGGGATCCATATCTCCCAGCATCTCTGATCCTGGAGTGCACATTGACTGAGAAGCTCTGTCTTAGCCCAGTGGGGCTTTTGTTTTGTTTTCTGTTTGTTTGTTTGTTTGTTTGTTTTTAGTGGAGACAGGGTTTCACTATGTTGGCCATGCTGGTCAATTCCTGGCCTCAAGTGATCTGCCTGCCCGGGCCTCCCAAAGTGTGGGGATTGCAGGTGTGAGCCACTGCTCTCGGCCCCGGTAGTTTTTAAAATGTGCTTCAATGAGCCCTAGTAGTTTGCCCTTGTGCCTCAGAGGGAGTGGCCAGCTGGGCCAATGGGTCACTTATTTCAGCTATAGCATCTCTGCTTTTATCTATTTTATTTATTAGATCACTGAAAGAAAGAATGTTGTGGCTTAAAGGAGTTAGAAAATTACTATCTTAAGTCCAGCAAATAAAATCTTTAATGGCAGAAGCTCACACAACCATGACAGGGTGGTGACGGATGTATTCTGAGGACAGAGGGGTTTTCTGATGCTCTTCCACCATATCATTCAGGAAACAGAGTCAACTACAGACAGACCTATGTCGGTCCTGTCAATAATCTGTGCACATCCTGCCTCACAGGCCATAGGGGTTTGTTTCTTTAAAAAATCTGATCCTTGGGCAAGGCATAGTAACTGATGCCTGTAATCCCAGAAGTTTGGGAGGCTGAGACAGGACAATCGTTTGATCCCAGCAGTTCAACATGGGTCTGGGCAACATAGCAAGACCCAGTCTCTTAAAAAAAAAAAGAAAAAGAAAAGTTCAATCCTTGAAAAATGATTATAAGTAAGTATAATCAGGTAAGTAAATACCAGAGACCGCTAAAGTCTTAGGTCACTGAAACACAAACACAATCACCATCCTTGCCTTTGCTACCTTTCCTATTGTAATTGATTTATTTCTGCTACTTTTCAGAGAACATACATCTGGGAAATCAAAGCTGCTGAAAGAAAGCCTAACAAAACCAAGTACTGAGATATTTCACAAGATTGAGGCATTGGTTTATTTACTATTATTATTATGCTATTGTGTTGCTATTATTACGTATGTTTCTACCCCACTTTGCTTCACAAAAGGCTTATAATGGGAAAGACTCATTGAATAGTGTTCTATAGAAGAGGTTTAATCTCAAAGTTCAGGTTATTTGGTATTTGCTGGGTGACACCATTTCAAAACTATCAAGGTTTAATGTGAAATTAATTTAAGATTTCAATTATCTGGTTTTCTTTTTAAACCTTGTATTAAAATAAAGTATCAATCAGAGTTACAGATTTGAGTGTGCATGTGTGTGCGTGTATGCATGTTTAATTTCCATTCCACATTGTTCCATAAAGGATGTGAGGCCACAAGTACTATAATGTTGCAAGTTAGTGAGAATGCCTAAACTACTAGTAAAGGCTTATCTTTCAGTAGGGATTCACCAGTTGTTGTCTGCCATTTTTTCCGTTGATGAATAGAATTTTGATAATATGCCGTTTTAATGTAATTTCAACTTTTATTTTAGATCCAGGGGGTACACGTGCAGGTTTGTTAGCTGGGTATATTGCATGATGCTGGTGTTTGGGGTATGACTGATCCCATCACCCAGGTAACTGAGCATAATGCCCAACAGTTTTTCAACCCTTGCTCCCCTCCCTCCTCATTCTAGTAGTCTCCATTTTCTATTGCTGCCATCTTTAGTCTATGAATACCCAATACTTAGCTCCCACTTGTAAGTGAGAACGTGCAGTATTTGGCTTTCTGCTCCTGCGTTGATAACACATTTGAAATATGCTTCTTCACCCTTAGATGTTTCACTACTGGAGTTTTATTGCCTTTCAGCAGCAACAGAGGAGAGTGGAGATACAGACTTAGACAGAGGAGCAGACTCACTTCTGTGGTTCTTGCCTCAAATTTTCTTTTGAAGGTTCTGAAAGCTCTGAATAGTTATCTGATTTATTCTAGGTACACTTGGGCCAGTGAAATTCTAGGCTTTAAAACAGAAAGTTTTGGAAAGAGCTCAATGAAGCTTTATTTCTTGTATAATAAATCCATCTCAGCAAAGGGAGCTGGCCCTTACATGGAACCCAGCATATACTGAGGCAAGCAAGATTCACGATCCTGAAGACAGAGCAGGAAATCAGCTCATTAAGCCTGTTATCTTGCTTCTGACTCTGTCTTGCTCTCTGCAGTCTTCACTGTCTCAAGTGCTATATTGTGTGTGTGGTATTTCATTTTAAAATTCTTCCATTTGCTGCTGATTGGTTGGTTTAATAGAAAAATAAATAAATAAAATGTTTCAGTTGAGACATTGTGATGTAGTTGTATATACAAGTTAACTCTAATCTATTCTCCAAGAGGGGAGGCTAGAATTTAAAATACCGTGTTTGGGGGATCCAGCAGTTAACTATTGCTGGAGTTGGTTAACTTGGATGAAGTATCCTAGCCAGAGTCAACATCTTCTAAGATGGTCCACTTAGCATTTAAATATAGTTAACTACATCTATGCCAGGAGGCTTACTAACATAACAGATATTTAAAAGAGTTTCTAATTGGTGAGGTGAGTAGAAATCAAACCAGATGATTGGTTAGGGATGTTACAGAGGAAACTCTGCCCTTACCTGAATGAAGCATAAGCATTGGCAAGCCCAGCTTTCTGAATACAAATGGTGCAAGCTTGCAGTCTAGACCCCCAAGTTGGTTCTATGTCCTCCACTTCACAGAGAACCCTGTACCTGACCCTGTACAAAGCTGGACACACCTGCCATCAGAATATGCTTGCCCTAAATTCAACTAAGCCTTTTATGGGGAATGCTGAACAGAAGACTCAAAGGTAAAAGAGGGCCCAAGGATAAAGACTGGGACTTTCCTAGCTACATGCCATGTTTACGACTGTTTTTGAGACTCTTTGTGAATAAATGTCTAGGTATTGTCAGAATATTTTCTGAAACCTCTTTTCATTATAATATGACTCCTGGTAGCCAGGTTGTGAAGGAAGGAATATATTGATTCCCCCAACGCTCCCTCGCTTCTGATGGTTGGAGGCTATTAATATTTACCAGAAAAAGTGTTATATTTGCCAACGTGATTGTCTTGGGTAGATTGCCGTGCCATGCAAATTTCAAATTCATGTTTTAAAATGTAGAAAAAGAGTTACTTGCAAATATAGAGAATTAAGCTAAAGATGGTTAGCTTAAGGTTGTGGGGTTTTTTCTTTGAATTTTGGGACTCCGATTGCATTCTGTAAATGTTCCTCAATGAAGGAACTGTTGGTGGGCCTTATACTTGTCCCTGAACACCCTTTAACTGTGACTTCTAGGATAATTTCTGAACCCTTTTAAATTCTGGGAACCTGAGAGTTGCCTGCCTAAGCAGTAGTTGTGCTCCTTCTGTGGCATCTTCTTGTGAAACATTGGATTCTAAACTGGTTGCAGTGGAAACCCAGAGCCACTGAGGGAAGAGTGGAAGCCAGATAGAGCGTCTCCTCCTTCTGTGCTGGCTGGGACAGGCAATCTCTGCCCAGGGGTCAGGGAGAGGAACCCGGATTTATACCCGCAGGATTTTGTTTGAGATTTCATGCCTATCAAGTTCATCCTCAAAGAACCCAATGCCATTCTGATTTATTATTATTATTTGAATGAGAGTCAACCACTGACTAATTGTGTCTGGGATATGTCAGGCCGAAGCCTGCCTTAGGGCAAGAGGTTGGACAAGATAATTGGGACTGTGAGGAGGAATTGAGAGACTTCCTGTGGAAGCATTAGAGTAGAAGAAGGCAACACAAAAATCTGGCATCAATAATGGTCTTTCTTTTATTCTCCTCTCAGGACAGTTTGGAAAGTTGGGATCCTTGAAGAACCCCGTGGCCTAGCAGATGAGCACCCTGCCTGTGGCTGCAGGGCAATGCCACAGAGAATCCCTAGGGGGCAGCGCTCAGGCACAGGTCTCAGTGAGATTCTCAGAGGCAGAGCTGTGCAGGCATCCAGGGAACACCATCTCCTGTTTCTCACATAAAGATTACTGCACAGGCAAAGATAAGGAACATTTTCCTAATAGTAAGAAGATTTTGAATCCAAGAAAGCAACAAACCAGAGCAGACTCATTTGAAACATGAACAGAGTGATGTGGTCAAAGGAATCCAAGACAAGTTTCACCAGGTTCCTATTGTGAACACACTGGATGTTTATATAAGAATCTTAGTGTGCAGCAATCATAACTAGATAATAATTATGCTTGAGATTTGGTCCTCATTCCATATGTGGATTCAGTCGTTTTCTGTCATTTTGTCATTTTCATGGAATCTGGTTTTACAGAACCATCCAATGTTTATTACAGAGAATGACCATCCATAAGCCTCTCCATGCTTATGGAAGTGACAGTTATGGGGCCGCTGGCTAAATATGCCTTCCAGGTGTTTATTTCTGGGTCTACATCGTGCCCCTCACTCATTAATTTAACTCTATCCAGAGAATTCCTCTATGGTCTTCATCTGACTGGAAAGTAAATCATCAGTCACTTCAAATATTTCAAGCTTGGTTTTCTCTGACATAAGTCAGTTCTCCTGATTACAGTTCCTGGAAAATATTGTAGAGCCCTGCAGCATTGCAGTATTTCAACCTTCATTTGAATTGCCTGTGACCCAGATGTGAGCTCGTGCTTCCATAGTCTCAGATGTCTGGGTGAATCCACCAGTTCCACACCTGTGAACATCCCTGTCCTTGATTCTTGCTAATTGTCAGGAAACTTGCACTCATAATCCCTCCTGCCTCTGGCTCCTGGGTCCATATGTACTGGCTCTGTATCAGTCTCTCTCAACCCATGTGTAATACTCAGCCCTTTGTCATTTTATACAAGACAATTCACTCTAAGCGTTTCATGAGTAATACCTTGTACAAGTAATACCTTGGGATGCAGAGTGAGAGTGTGTGGGTGGGTCATGTTATATAGTTCAAGGCTTCCCAAGGTCCTCTAGGCTCTCTGTCCTCTCCCTCTTCCTTCCTTATTTTCCCTGGGAGCTCCATGACCTTCTCCCTCTATCAGACAAATTAGCCCAGTTCCCCTTAGCTCCTACCACTAAGTTGTCCATCAAGGCCCTCAGCGGAACAAAGTGTGCTCTGTTTGACAAAATCTATGTTCCTTAGAAGATAGTTAGACTATAAATAACAACAAAAGTTCAGGTGCACATATGTTTTAGTTGATGAAATCAAATATAAATCTCTGCCTCCACTGAAAGATAGCACAATATTGTGAGGAGGAACTGAATTAGGAATCAGCCTATTCGTGTTTGAGGCCCAGCAGCATCCTTCACTAGACAGGTGAAAAAGCCAGCAATTCATTTTCAGTCTCAGTTCATCATCTGAAGAGTGAAAATGTTACAAATATTTTGAATCATTATGCTGATTAAAGGAAATAACTTATTCACATGCACTCTGAAACATTAGAGCAGCATTTCTCAGGACTTTCTTAGTTTTATGATGACTGAGGGTGCTGCTGGCACCTTGGAGGAAGCGCCGGGGATGCCAGGTGTCTGCCAATGTGGAAAAATTTTGTATAACACAGCACTGCCAAATTATCAATAATATACCCATTGAGAAATGCTACGTTTGAACACAGTATAAACGAAAGGTACATTACCTCTGACCTTCCGTCTTTTACACAAAATGCTGATGAGATTTCTGCGTGGTGTAGATAATTCTTTTAAACAATTTTCCTCATTCTGGATTATTTTAGCCCAATCTTTGTTCCAAGGTGATAGTATGTCTGTCTTCCAATGATGCTGCCAACATTTTAATTACAATCTTGAGCTTTCTTCTCTACAGAGTGCTTCCATTTACGGTATCTTTGATCTCTCAGTTGAAACTACATTTTACCCTCCAGAAAACAAAAAGAAGAAAGACAAATTATGGGATAAAGGCTGAAAAAATTTTCCTCATGGTGAAGGCAAGCAGTATGAGGAAGCAGGTGAGCTAAGTACCCACAGGGCAACTATTCGGGCCACAGTAGTTGTTTTCCCAAGGCCAGCGTCACCTGGTGTAAACAATTGTTGGACTTTCAATCAGGCTTCAAATCTCTTTCCCACCCCTCCTCTTCTGATTGCAATAAACAAGGTAGCCCTAAACAGGGCCCAGGCTTCCAGACTGCAGACTTCTAGGAGCAATACAGTTCTATCCCCATTCTCTGACTCGCCATCTGCCCATGAACCCTTAAGAGGGTCCATCATCTGCAGGCCTGACTCCTGATTTGCTCTCCTGGCTGTGGTGAAGCACTATGGTCACCCACATACACTCTCCCTTTATCCTCAGGCAAGGACTCAGGGATGCTACTCCTACCACAGAGGTAGATGGACCGCATGAGGTGGGTTTGGGGGAGGATTAGCAGGTACTGTCCTTGGGCCAAGAGCCAGATGAGCATTTACACTCATCTTACCAACACTACATCCTTAGGGTTTAGAAAGCTGTTTTGAAATGCTTGATACAGTGAGGGTGCTCAGAGATATTTCATCACTTACATAAGAGGGGGGAAACCCTGCCTCTATAGGCTTATGGGGGAATGTGATTCAGATGAGAGTAGGAGGGCCTAACTGGCTGGGAAGATATGGAATCTGTAAGCCAGTTATACTCTTATTTCCAGTTAACAGGCTGAACCCTTAAGTTTTTGTTTTTAGATGATATATCTGATTACTTTGACAATGTCACTTCTCTGAAACTTTCAATGACTCTCTCTGCTGATAGAAAAATTCCAATTTCCTTAGCCTTTCATTGAATCTATCCATAATTTGGGTCTAACCTACTTTTCTAGTCTTCTATTTTGTAACTCCCCTCACAAATCTTACACCCCAGCTCTTCTGAATTAAAAACAAAACAAAACAAACTTTGTCTTCCCTGGAAATAGGTCCTCCAGCTGGTCCTACTATTAGTTAATGAGCAAAATGACCCTGGAAAATCATTAACATCTTGAAATCCCAGCAGCTTAGCTTGTAAAATCCAGTGGCAAGACCTTGGCTGATGAATTTTTCACAAGTTGCCCAGGTGAATATTAACACATCAAACATCTGAACCTAAAACCGTCTTCAACTCTGATTTTCCCACACGTTCCCCATGCACTGCAATTCTCTGTCTCCATGTGTTTATTTATCAAAGTATCTTTTCCTGGAATGCTTCACTTTCTCTCTGGTTAACCCTGTAAGTTCAGGTGCATACACACATGCACACCTGTGCACATACACACACGCCAAGGACCTTCAAGATCAGCTCCAACACTGCCCGCTCCAGAAAGTCTTGCCTAAGGTTGGAGCCCATCTTTCAATGCCCTCTTTCTTCAAACACCTTTACATAGCACTTATCACGATTAGTCCTTGGTGGATCTTAGCTCACCACCGGTAGACTAGAACCTCTTGAGAGTAATCCTTCTTATCATCTTTCATTTTCCACATTAATCATGAAAGTAGCTTGTGAGAGTTGGTTGAATTGAGTTAAATTAACCTGACATGAATTAATTGAGAGACATCTTGCTGAAGGTGACAAGTTGGAGGCTCTTGGGAGAATTACAGATAAGGGTGGGGGGCTTGTCTCTCCTGACCTATGTCTCTGCCTATTGTGGAACTCTTACCAGGCACATCCCCTATCTGTCTCTATCCATATGTGATTGTAGACTCAAAATAAAAAGAGGGATGCAGCTGCTTTTTGTCAAAATCGGGCAATTTTATATCTGTAATCTTGCAGCCAGAGCGGTTGAGCTGATATATTTCATGACTCACTCTAGACAGATTAAAGTCTGTCCCTGAGAAACGAGGAGGGGGAACCATTAATCTTTTCTAAAATAAACAGAGAGTTATAACAACTCTTTAATCTGAAGAGTGGAGATTCTGAGCTGGAACACAGCACCCAAGGGCGTGCCAAATTCCACGATGAGTAAAGAGTGCCCAGATAATAATTGATTGTGGGATCCTCTTCCCTGTAGTCCCTGAGGGGCATTCACAGTGTCACCAGCATTTAAAGAGGCTTCAGCAAAGTAGCTGGCCCAGCTCCAGATGAAAGAAAGACTTGTCATCATCTGAACCCTTTGGGTCACTTACTTTTCTAAGCCTGCATGAAAGCTTTGGGGTGTCTATGCAGTTAGCATTTCGCTCTTGGTGGCCTACCACTGTGTCCCATTCATGCCTCTCCCACCCAGCCACCCCCATCCACAGTTCTTGCTTCTCCCCAGGCATGGCAGAGTTTCTCCTCTGTTTTCACAATACTCCCTAAACCCTGAAATTTGGCCAATCCTGCCTTCAGGGTCATCAAGCATCACTTTTCTTTTTTTTTTTTTTTTTTCCCAAGATAGAGTGTCTTGCTCTGTCACCCAGGCTGGAATGCAGTGGAACAATCTCAGCTCACTGCAACCTCCACCTCCTGGGTTCAAGCAATTCTCCTGCCTCAGTCTCCTGAGTAGCTGGGATTACAGGTGCCCACCACCACACCCAGCTAATGTTTGTATTTTTAATAGAAGTGGAGTTTCATCATGTTGGCCAGGCTGGTCTCGAACTCCTGACCTCATGATCCGCCCGCTTCAACCTCCCAAAGTGCTGGGATTACAGGCGTGAGCCACCTTGCCCAGCCAGCATCACCTTTCTTTACTGCCAACAAGGCTAAACAGTCTCTCTCCACTGCATCCTGCTCCACCTCCCAGGACACCACAACCTGTAGATTCCCTTTCCTTCCTTGGCTTCCAACTTGATTCTCCTTTGTTTCTCTCTCTAACCTTCTCTGATGTCTCTTCCTTGTCTGTCATTTAATTATCAGTATCCCCAAATTTCTTCCTCAAGTCAGCCTCTCTTCTCCCTGTACATTCTCTTTCATGACAATGTCATTTATTCCCGCAGAACCTCAATGACAAAGACTCAAACCTCTTACCTGTTCCCAAGCTACAGACTCATTCTTTGAACGGCCTGATAGACATCATTTGGACATTTTACTGGTATCTCACACTTACCATTTCCAAATCTAATGGATTATCTGTGATTAACCCCACCTCCAACCCCTCTTCAAATAACCTCTAGTGCCTATTTTCCTGATTACCTACAGTAGCACGCAATTACCCCAGTCACTTTATACTCTTACCCATGGAGCATGTACAGCTGTTAGGTTTTTCTCCATTCCTCTCTGACATGCCACTGTTTACCAAATTCTTAGAGTACAGTCCTATAGATTCTGTGTCTAAATTGTTTCTGGTAAGTATTTTCTCCAGTTCACATTCATGACCATAACTCAGGCTCTTACTATTTTTTGTCTCATAACAGCTTTGATACTGGCTGTCCTGCTTCAAACATTGTTCGGTTTATCACATTCTTGCAGAAGAATTTTTCTAAACCACAGATAGGAACATATCCCACTGCACAAAAGCTTTCAAAGACTAAGTACTCTCCATTGCCTGCTGGTTGTATCAGAAAATCTTCAGCCCAGAATCTAATGCCCTCCATAATATGACTCCCACCTACTTTTCCAATCTCATTTCCCACCAGAGTCAAGTGTGACTACTCACTGTCCCGTGTAAACACACCAACTTTCATGCCTTACTGCCTTTGCACCATTTTCTCATTCTGCACTGCCCCAAATATCCCTTTTTCTGCCACCTAAGTCTTTCTGTGACGAAGACAGAAGGCCAAGGACCAAGGCCATCTCCAAGCTACCTCTATCCTGAAATCTTTCCAACACTTGGTGAGCACTCTTCCTTTGAGCCCATGCCGTACTTTTCTGTGATTTCCTTCCTTCCTTCCTTCCTTCCTTTCTTCCTTCCTTCCTTCCTTCCTTCCTTCCTTCCATCCTTCCTTCCCTTCTTTCTCTCTCTTTTTTTTTTCTTTTGACAGAGTCTCACTCTGCTGCCCAGGCTGGAGTACATTGGTGCAATCTGGGCTCGCTGCAACCTCTGCCTCCCAGGTTCAAGCAATTCTCATGCCTCAGACTCCCAAACAGCTGGAATTACAGGCATGTGCCACCATGCCCAGCTAATTTTTGTATTTTTAGTAGAGACAGGGTTTTGCCATGTTGGCCAGACTGGTCTCAAACTCCTGACCTCAAGTGATCTTCCCACCTCAGCCTCCCTAAGTGCTGGGATTAAAAGCGTGAGGCACTGTGCCTGGCCCCTTTCTGTGATTTTTTTTTTTGTTGTAATTTATGTGCTCTTATTTTATTTCCTGCATTAAGTGGGTAGTTATCAACCTTTTTCACCCTTATGAAGGATGACAGTCATATTCTCTATGCATTCTTGTGCCAGGGTCCAGCAAAAAAGCTGTAACTTAATCCTTTTCTATCCCAATCAAAAAGTGTATCAAAAGGCAAGATGGGGATATGCTTAAATCTATTTTATTTACATAAAAGTCACATGCACTGGAAAGGGTTAACTCAGAAGCCCTAGGTTTCTCAAACCCTTCACATTCCAAAAGAAAGCCTCTCTTCAGGACTGACCCTTGGCTTGGGCAAAACCTTTGAGCTCTTGGAATATTCTGCATGATAAGATTGTTTTTTGTATGCCTGAGGCCTTGGGCCAGGCTGTACCAGTATAACCAGATAAGTTTATGCTAAAAATGTGATTTTTGATAAATACCTGTTTTTGCTCTGGGGAGCTAGAGACTGAGTAGCTGAGGTCAGTCACATGGGTGCTGAATGCCTATGTAGCAGAACCCCAGTTAAAAAACCCTAGATACCAAGGCCGGGGAGCTTCCCTGATTGGCAGTACTTCATGTGTGTTTTCACACATCACTGCTGGGAAATTAAGTATAGCCCCTATATGACTCCACTGGGAGGGGACATCTGGAAGCTTGTTCCTAGTTTCTCCTGGACTTTGCCCGATGTGCCTTGCCCTTCACTGATTTCAATCTGTAAACTTTCACTTTAATAAAACATAACAATGAGTACAGCAGTTTCTGAGTCTTGTGAGTCCTTCTAATAAATCACTGAAGCCTGAGGGTGGTCTTGAGTTCCCCTGGCATAGCACATCATTCACCAACTTCAAAACTTTAGGTTGTAAATTGCTAGTGACTAACTTCACAACTGATTACAACCTACCACCAAGTGCTAACACATGGGTTGTCCTTTGTGGTGAGGAGGAATATGTCTTTTTTATCTTTTCATCCCCTGCTATGCTTTGCACAGAGACTAGCCCTCAGTAGGTGCTCAGGTAACATTCAATTGCAAACATTAGAATCAAGATCTTGACCAAATATTAGAAAATATCTCTCAGCCGGGTGTAGTGGCTCATGCCTGTAATCCCAACACTTTGGGAGACTGAGGCAGGCAGATCACTTGAAGCTAGGAGTTCAAGATCAGCCTGGCCAGCATGGCGAAACTCCATCTCTACTAAAAATGCAGAAAATTAGCCAGGCGTGGTGGTGCATGCTTGTAATCCCAGTTTCTTGGGAAACCGAGGCACGAAAATCACTTGAACTAGGGAGGCAGAGGTTTCAGTGAACTGAGATCACGCCACTGCACTCCAGCCTGAGGGACAGAGTGGGAAAAAAAAAAGAAAAAGAAAATATCTCTCAAGTTTAGGTATCATTTACAAGCCCAAGATGCACATGTAAGGCTAAGCTGTGGTAACAAAGAGACCGAAACATACAGTGGCTTAAATCAGCCAGGCATTTGTTTGTTTTTCTCATCAACAAGTCTTGGGGGAATGGTCTAGGTTGGTGGGCAGTTTTTTCCCATGTGGTCATTCAGGAACTCAAGTTCCTTCCTTGTGTGACTCAGTCATCTCTAAGAGCAGAGATCAGCAGACTACAGGCTGCAGGTCAAATCTTGGCCTGCCACCTGCTCTTGTAAATGAAGTGTTGTTGGAACACAGGCATACTCACTTGTTTATGTGTTGTCTATGGCTGCTTTGTGGTCCAACAACAGAGTGGAGTAATTGTGATAGAGACTCTATGGCCCACAAAGTCTAAAATATTAACTGTCTGGCCCATTACATTAAAAGTTTGGTAAGCCTACAGGAAAAACGAAGAGGGATGGAAGATATACATCCAATATTTTAAAACCAAGGAATAAAAGTGACAGGTATCACCTTCACTCATATCTCCGTGGACCAAAACTAGTCATATAATTTCATATAGCTGCAAGAGAGGCTAGACACAGTAGTCTTTACCACAAGAGACCACAAGAGTCAGTAAACTCTTTCTGTAAAGGGCCAGAGAGTCAATATTTTCAGCTTTGAAGGCTGTGTGGTCTCTGTCACAATTATCTGGCTCTGTCACTATAGTGTAAAAGCAGCTATAGACAATGTGTAAATAAATGAGTGTCACTGTGATCCAAGAAAAGTGTATTTACAAAGGAGGCAGTGGGCCAGATGTAGCCCACAGGCCATAGTTTGCTGACCTATGTGCTAGCTTGATGGCCTTGTGTCTATCTTAAACTCTGGGAGTTTCTATCATTAAAAGGAAGAAGAAGAGAATGGCTCTGGGGCAGGGGGCAAGGGATGTCAGTCTCTAACACAAATACTTTTTGTTCCCAGGCAAATTTTGAAAACAGATAACCCCCTTGATTTATTTGTTGGTATATGCATGCTGATTCTAGTTGCAGAAGGCATATATGTTGGAAAAAGTTATCCATTTACGATTTTTAAGAAATGATCTCCACTGGGCCTGAGTTCAACTCCATACTAAAGAACCATCAGAGTGAACAGGCAACCTACAGAATGGGAGAAAATTTTTGCAATCTACTCATCTGACAAAGGGCTAATAGCCAGAATCTACAAAGAACTCAAACAAATTTACAAGAAAAAAACAAACAACCCCATCAAAAAGTCGGCAAAGGATATGAACAGACATTTCTCAAAAGAAGACATTCATACAGCCAACAGACACATGAAAAAATGCTCATCATCACTGGCCATCAGAGAAATGCAAATCAAAACCACAATGAGATACCATCTCACACCAGTTAGACTGGCAATCATTAAAAAATCAGGAAACACCAGGTGTTGGAGAGGATGTGGAGAAATAGGAACACTTTTACACTGTTGGTGGGATTGTAAACTAGTTCAACCATTTTGGAAACCAGTATGGCAATTCCTCAAGGATCTAGAACTAGATGTACCATATGACCCAGCTATCCCACTCCTGGATATATACCCAAAGGATTATAAATTATTCTACTACAAAGACACATGCACACGTATGTTTATTGCGGCACTATTCACAATAGCAAAGACTTGGAATCAACCCAAATGTCCATCAGTCACAGACTGGATTAAGAAAATGTGGCACATATACACCATGGAATACTATGCAGCCATAAAAAAGGATGAGTTTGCGTCCTTTGTAGGGACATGGATGCAGCTGGAAACCATCATTCTTAGCAAACTATCACAAGAAGAGAAAACCAAACACCGCATGTTCTCACTCATAGGTGGGAACTGAACAATGAGATCACTTGGACTCGGGAAGGGGAACATCACACACTGGGGCCTATCATGGGGAGAGGGGAGGGGGGAGGGATTGCATTGGGGAGTTATACATGATATAAATGATGAATTGATGGGTGCTGACGAGTTGATGGGTGCAGCGCACCAACATGGCACAAGTATACATATGTAACAAACCTGCACGTTATGCACATGTACCCTAGAACTTAAAGTATAATAAACAAACAAAAAAAAAGAAATCCGAAGCCTCTCCATTCAGTGTTTCCAGCGGTCTTCACTGATTCATTCTGTTTTACTAATTAAAATCCATGTGACCCAAGGTATAACTGTGCTGGGTGTGGTTGATTGACACTCTGCATTCACTCCACCTCTTTCTATGTACTTTTCTGTACTGCAGAGTCTGGAAAGCTAAAATCTGCATTTCCCAGACTCTCTTGGATCTAGGGTTCTGGATGCACTTAGGCAAGACCTAAACCACAGCAGTAAGATAGCAGCTATCTCCCTGCTGCTACTTCTGTGGACAAGCAGGTCATGAAGATGTGTTAGAGCAGTGGTGGCAGCTGGATTCCTCATTCTGTGATTTTATCACAGCTTTGAAAATATGAGGAGGCATCTATGGCTGCCATGCAGGGACCAGGAAGCCAGGATCAGGAAGCTGCTGCTGGCCCTGGCACAGGCAGAGGCCACCTCAGCAGACAGCCACATCACCACTGGAGAGGCAGTGTGGGAACATTCCAGGTGGGAACTCCAGGATTCAAGGAGAGAAGTCACCACAGGCAAATGACCAATTTGCAGGATGATAAGTAGGCTTTCTTCCATGAGTACATTTCCTGGCCACAAAAAGACAATCATGGTTTTATCTTGACTTTATATGTAAGAATATGTAAGTAAATTAGTTTGCTTCTGATGAGGTTCTGACCATATACCTCACTCTCAGGTCATCATCAGATGCCAGTTGTCTATGGTTAGGGATGTCACATAACATCTCTGGGCTTCAGTTTCTTAATCTGTCAAATAACAGCATAAGATGAGATGACCTTTCCAAGGGCCTGTTCTGTTCTAAAATGCTGTGAGCTATTAGTGTAATTAAAAATAGATATATGCTGCATCCTTTTTTGCCCTGAAGGACTGAGCCAGCCACAGATTCATTTCAGCGCTATTAGTGACTGTTATTGCTGAACTGCAGGCCTCTCAAAATTCATATGTTGAAGCCCCTACCCCCAGGGCCTCAGAATGTGACTGTATTTGGACACAGGGCCTTTATAGAGGTATTAAATTAAAATGAGGTAAATATGGTGGGCCTTAATCCAATACAACTGGTGTCCCCACAAGAAGGGGAGATTAGAAGACAGACAGAGAAGATCATGCAAAGGCAGAGGGAGAAGGCACCTATCTACAAGCCAAGAGAGGAGACTCAGGAGAAACCAAACCTGCCAACACCTTGATCTCAGACTTCCAGCCTCCAGAATCATGAGAAAATAAAGTCCTGTCTTTTAAGCCACCCAGTACATAATATTTTGTTAGGGCAGCCCCAGCAAGCTAATACAGTGATATCAAAACAAAACTTTCCAGAAAGCCTTCTGACAGCAAGAGAAAAAAGGACTAAGAAATTTCATCAGCCAAGGTATTCACTATAGAATTAAGGACCAGGAATATAGCTAAATGTCCACAGGTAGGAGGCAGAATATCCTACCAGAGAAAGTGGAGACAAATACTGGACAATAGTTCCGTTTAGTAATAGAAAATGTTGTTAGCTGTAGAGTATATGCAACAGGTCCCTTGATGTTAAAGAATTGTTGAGATAGCAGAAATAATGGCACAGTCAAAAAATCTAGAGCTCAGAGAATTTGTACATTTTCTTAGAGAAAATTGAAATCACTTTATTGGCTATAATTTGAGATGCAGTCTAAGTTACTCTGGTCACTGCTTCCCAAATGTGTTGAGTTCCTCCCTGGGCTCTCCACTGGGTAAGTGAATGACCAGCCAATTGTTTTTGCCCTCTTCAAACATTGCTACCAGTCACTCTCCTCTCAGAGCCCCCCAGGTATGACAAATATGAGCACCAAGAGGAAAGGAGAAGGGTCTGATTTCTGTTCATGCTATGACCCACTTGGTTCTCTGCATCTGCAGTCCAGTAGTTAGTTCCACACCTGGGACCATTTGGATCCCACTTGCAGGCCTGGCACTGCCTTCCCTCAAAGGTGAAGCTCGTTTCAAGCCCAGGTGAATGTAACTTTGTTGGTACAGCATGAAATATGCTTTGGCCCACCTGGCTTAGATACCGAGCTTCTGAGAGTACAATGGCCTGTGCAAGGGTGCCCACACATACATAGTGGTACCCTGATTTCCAGGGCCATTCCACTATCCTAGGTATTCTCGGCTTTTTTCATATTGTGAGACACATGGAAATTATAATAGTTCAAAACACATCACTGTGGGGCAGGAATGATCTAAAGGTTCCAGCCACTTAGGACCTGCCTGTGTTCCCCAAAGGTTGAGAGGATCAATTACTTGGACACGCCTGTAACCCAGTCCTATGAGAGCACACAAGCTGGGAGCTCTGATGCTATACTCCACTGCAACCATTAATGGCACTAAGTAGAACTAAGACTACACCTTATTGTCTACACCAGGGGTCTCCATCTCCCAGGCCTTGGACCAGCATTGGAACCAGGCTGCACAGTAGGAGGTGAGCAGTGGGGGAGCAAGCATTACCACTGAGCTCCGCCTCCTATCAGATCCCCTGTAGCATTCGATTCTTGTAGTAGCACAAACCCTATTGTGAACTACGCATGCGAGAGATCTAGGTTGTGTGCTCCTTATGAGAATCTAACTAATGCCTGATGATCTGAGGTGGAACAGTTTCATCCCAAAACCGTTCCTTGCCCACACTCTCCATGGAAACATTATCTTCCATGAAACTGGTCCCTGGTGCCAAAAAGGCTGGGGATCACTGATCTACACTATACTAGTACTTGAGGGTGACCATGAGATGCCTACTAAGAACTTAGAAAGAGTGAAATGATACTGCCTTCTACACATTAAACGGCGAGAAGAGTTTATATTAGGCTGTAGTAAGAATATACAAATCACTTTAAAAAGACAGCATGTTGCCCAGGAAGCACTGTTGATTATAACTTGATTAAATGCATGGAAAATGTAAAGATAGCATGAACCATCACCATCAAGATCTAGAAAATGGGAGGGTGAATATTGGCTGAGACTGTTCAGGTGTTCAAGGACGTGAAGCTTTAGCTGCTAGGCTCCAATTTCTCCCTTTTTCCAGACCATCCTGATAGCAGGATGGATATGCCCAGCCATCTCATCCTGATGCTATTATACACATATATCTAAATCTCCTCATCTTGATTCCATGCACACAAAGCATCCTTCTCATTTTAGTTTTGCCTTCCATGTAAGTCTGCCTTGGGAAGGGGAGTGAGGGAATGTACTACTTGCAGGGGCTTTCAAGAGTTCTGGTCCCCAAGATAGGGATGTCTCCTGATAAATCAGAGAGATGACATCTGATTACAACTTGGGTTGCCATGAAGCTTTTTACAGGGAGAAAATTTTCTGGAACAGGCCAGGAGGAGTTTTCCTGTCCATGTGATGGCTATAGATTTCATGCAAATTAATTGTTTGACGTTCTTAAATCTCATGCAAACTAATGTTTATTTTTATTGGCATGGATAACTTACCTGATCACCAGGCACTGCCAATGATGAGAATCTGAGTCTTTGAGGAAGTGAGTGGATGCTCACATGAAGGAACTTAATTGAGGGCCTATAAGATGTGGCCATGCCCGGCTGCAGTGGGTACTTCCTTGGGCCATACCACCACTACTTCCATCTCTGTTCTGTCTTTCAATTTCTATGTAACTCAAGTCTATTTCAGAAGTAATATATAATCTTGAAGCAAGTGATTGTGCTGGGTGATTCTGATCTCCAAGTTCAGATGACTTTGAAAGAATTATGTTTATTTATTCAACAAACCTAGTTTACCCCCAGATCTCCATAGCCAGATAAAAAGACAAAATGAGAATTTTTTTCCTTGTGACAGTGTGCTTTGAGAGCTATTTATCTAGTACTAGAAAACTGACCTTTTTTGTTTGTTTGTTTGTTTTTGAACTCCAGCAATTCCACATCCTCTGAGGCTATGCTCCTCAAACTTAATGTGCATATGAGTCATTTGGAGATCTTTGTTAAAGTGCAGGTTCTGATCCAGTGGGTCTGGACTGGGGCCTGAGATTTTGTATTTTTAAAAGTTCCCTGGTGATGTCAGCACAGCTGGTAGACCACACTTTGAGTAAGAAGGTTCTGGGGAAAATGTATAGGTAGACCAGCTAGTAGTTACATGCAGGGATTGAAGAGGCAGAAATCAAGGCCCCTGACCCTCTGCAAGGTACTAACCCCAAGATCTGTCATTCAACCATCATAGTTTTATACTTTTTGTCTCCAGTAATTATTTGTTAAAATGCAAGTGCTCATTGATGAAATCACTCATTAAGTCCAGCTAATACCATGCTCTTCAGTGGTACCTTAGCAGAGATCCTGGGCTGTCAGGAAGGTTGCAGTATGGCACTTCAGAAAGAAATGCTGTTCAAAAATAAGGAATATTAGATAAGAATGCTTTTAGTTGCAATTAACAGAAAACCAAATTGAGAGTGATTTAAGCAATGAAGACCTTTACTCATCTCACCTAATAAGAAGTCTAGCAGTTCAGCACTCAGTCATATCATATCATCTAGGTTCATTACACCCGTGATTCTCCACCTTTGGGTCTTGGCTTTTTAATCCTTGTGCTTTTTGCCTCGTGGCCCCAGAATGACTGCTGTGGTTTCAAGTATCACTTCTACGTTGAAAATGGAAGGAAAAGAAAGTATTAAATAGCATTGCAAGCCATGCCTCTGTCTTTTAACAAGAAAGCGAAATCCTTAGCATAAGCTTCAACCAGACTTCTCCTTGCATCTGATTGGTTGGAACTGGATCCCTTGCCTTCCCTTAAACCAGTCACTGGCAAAGGGAAATGAGATTGCCTTGGGCTTAAAGTAACGATGACTCATTCTCCAGAGGTTAGGGGAGGGACTTGCCCTTCCCATTAACAAGGAAAATCCACCTATTACAAAATCAGGGAGTGAAACATGGGGCAAATGCCACTGAGTAGGCCATGAACATTGCCTGCCCTAGGAAGAAATCAGTTCCTACTTGTAGAGAAGGCAGCAGAATGCCAAAGCCCAATTTCACCTGTGTCACAGTGCAGCCAAGTCCAGCCCTTCCACCCACCCCCGGTATCTCCCCATGATTTCTTCACTTTCAACAGGAACAGTAATCTGATGTTTACTTTGAGTTCAGGAAGGCTGTGGGGGAGCAGAATGTGCAGTGGGCATTGTCAGAAGAATGATTTGAGGTGTTGAGAGAGGCAGAGACATAGAGAAAGATGTTGAGAATCAATGGGTAATAAAGCAAAGTGTTTAATATAAGCATTATTTCATTTAAATCTCCAAACAATCCTATGAAGTAGGGTCCTTTTCCACAGTTTGTGGATCAGAATGCAGGCAGACTAAGTTTTGCCCAAAGCCACATCATTTGTTCGGTATGTCCTCAACTAATGCCATTAATAGGTTCTTAGAAATTGGGATGGGGCCAGGCGTGGTGGTTCACATCTGTAATCCCAGCACTTTGGGAGGCCAAGGCGGGTGAATCACCTGAGGTCGGAAGTTTGAGACCAGTTTAGTAGAGATGGTGAAACCCCATCTCTACTAAAAATACAAAAATTAGCTGAGCACAGTGGCAGGTGCCTGTAATCCCAGCTACTCAGGAGGCTGAGGCAGGAGAATCACTTGACCCTGGAAGGTGGAGGTTGCAGTGAGCTGAGATTGTGCCATTGCACTCCAGCCTGGGCAACAGAGCAAGACTCCATCTTAAAAAAAAAAAAGAAGAAAGAAAGAAAGAAAAGAAAAGGAAAATAAACTGTGACGGGAAGCTAAACACTGTATAGCAGGTGCTGAAATAACATCATTTAGCTCAGTGTCATTTCATTATAACATTGATAAGGTTATGAGTCTTTTTGCTTAAAGTCACAATTTCCAATAACTTATTGACCATGTTAAGTGAGGACTTTCTGTAATGGGAAGACTTGAGATTCCAATGGGCCCATGGATCCCAAAGCTCTGTTCCCTCACACCCATACTTGCACATTCAGATGAAGTTCTTCCTCAAAGAGGTCACCCTGTGAGTTTTGTGCACTTTGGTTAAGGACTCTGTTTTGCTGAGAAAGTCTTTAGACCCCTCCTGTGGAACTGGTCTAAAACCAGGTCACTGGCCACCCAGTCAGGGTAAGATAATAGCCTTAAATATAGATACATATAGCTATATTACTTTATGACAGTCATATCTCAAAACATGAAGTTCCATATCTACATCATAAAACATACATCTCTAACTCAGAACTCATCCCTCCTCTCCTCTCTACCACCACCTCTACTCCACCAGCTGTTGTTATCATTCTCTTACAAAAATATTACAGGTCTATTGGGGGAAACACAGCACTTTGGAACAGAAACAAAAGTAGCACTCTAGGGCTACTTTAAAAGTTCTACCATTGTATTTGCTTCCTTAATTTTCTAGTAATTTTCCTGCACTGGGTCCCTATTAATTCCAGATACAAAAACTTTCCACCCTCTCATTGGGTATCTTGTCTGATGGGAATCCAACTCAGGCCATTACAGAATTCTGGTGGAGGGCATCTTATTTGGGCCAGCTTGCCTACTAATTTGTTTCTGCCTCCATTGATTCAATTTCTTTTGAGTTGCCTCCAGCAATTAGGCATTCAGATCCTTGAGGCAAGAATCAGTGCTACAAATCCCAAGAGAAACAGATGTCTGGGAAACTTGTCCTTTCTTTTAACTTCTGGCCTTTTGGTTCTGCCTGTTGGGGAAATGACTTGGCTTCTGCTAGTGCTATTGGCCTTCCTTGGCCTCTGTGCACCTGGCCTTGGCTGCCTTTGCCTTTTTCTGAGATGCAGCGAGTGTTCAGCTAGGATGAGAATGCCCCATTCCTTGGCACAGTTCTCATAAACATCATTATCATGACTTCGGATAATTATCTAGACTCTATAGATGCCAGATTTGCACAGCCTTTTCAGAAGAAATGAAAAGCAGGTATTACCTTTTCTAAAGTGCTAGTGTGAACTACAGCAAAAAGAAAAAGAGATGAATGAATATGAGGGGGTTGAGAGAGGAAGGAAAGCAGCTCTCACCACCTACTGGGAACAGGCCTAGGCATTTTGGGCATATATTATGTCATTTCATCCTCACAAGCCTGGCAAGCAGGCATTATTTTTTACATTTTACAAGGATATTGAGGCTCAGGGAGGCTGAGAAATTTGACCAAGTTCACTCAGCTTGTAAGTGGAAAATCTGGAATTCACATAGTCTCTCTGAGTCCAGAGACTCTTTCTATAACATTTGGATGTTTTGGCACCTAGAACATTGTATTTGAAAAAGACATGGGAAAATGGAGAGATGCCATCCTGCTACTTTTGCTACAGATTTCAAACTGTCTCAGTGTCTCCAGCAATAACATGTAGACGATGCTCGTGGGAATAAAACCATTGTTTTCCATGCTGTGGAAAGCAGAGACGTGGCATTTTTAATCCTTTGGCTACAAGGAGGAGAGCATGGAAATAGGCCTAAGATGAATGAAGATTGCCCTGGAGATCCCTTCCCTCATTGATAACAAAGTCCACTGTAACAAACTTCCCAGACTCCAAAACTCTGAGAATCCCTTTTCTTGGCATTTCAGTGGTTCAGTCTCCGACCAGGCCAGACCTCTGGCCCAACTTCAGGCATCTTCCTCCCACAGACAGGCCAAGCACTGGAGCTCTGCTGGGCCAGGCATCACAGGGCCAAGCTGGGAACAGAGGCGGCCCTGGCTTGTCTGTCTACCCCTCGCATGCCTGGAAGCATCCTTCTCTCTTCTTATGTTACTCCCTTTCAATTCTAACCTCTAACACTGTGGGTAGAACCTTCAAGTTGCCAGCAGTTGAAGCTATTCAAGCAGACCTGGCTCCAGAAATGAGTTATTTGGGGAAAACATTGATGCTAAAAATTAGTATTGCTGTGTTTCACCTTTCTGCTCCTCCATGCTAGGACCTAAACTCATTAGCACCAAACATGGACCTACATTACGTTATCCAATTTTGGAAATAAATATTTCCTTGTATTTCTATCACTACTAACAATCTCAGGCCAGGTGAGTGCTCAGCACTCTGCAGAAGCCATTTGGCTGTGAAGTCTTATTGGATAGAACGAGGTTGTAGGTGGTGGAAAGATAAGGTACAGAAATTAAAGAAAACTCATTGCAACACTAGTTGAGTAAGCAGGGCAAAACTCCTCAAGGAAGCAGTGGGAGGAAGGGTAAAAGCATGTGCTTTTAAGTTGAAGAGAGGTGGGTTCCAAATCTAGTCCACCACTGACCATCTGTATGGCTGGGAACAAGCTCCATAACCTCTCTGAGCTTTAGGACTCACCTTTTAAATGGAAACAGTAACCTCTCTACTGTATTGGGAAGATTAAATAGAATAACCATTGTATGGCAACTATGATCGTTATTATGATAATAAATATTTCATGTCAGGTGCCTAGAGGCAGCAGGTCACTATTGTCCTGCACCTATGGGTTTCCATTTCCCCTATAAAACCCTGAAAACAGGCTGGGTGCAGTGGCTCACATCTGTAATCCCAGCACTTTGGGAGGCTGAGCGGGTGGATCACTTGAGGTCAGGAGTTTAAGACCAGTCTGGTCAACACAACAAAACCCCATCTCTATTAAAAATACAAAACTTAATTGGGTGTGGTGGCACACCCCTGTAATCCCAGCTACTCAGGAGACTGAGGCACAAGAATCGCTTGAACCCAGGAGGCGGAGGTTGCAGTAAGCCAAGATTGAGCCACTGCGCTCCAGCCTGAGGAACTGAGTGAAACTGTATTTCAAACAAAACAAAACAAAACAAAAACCTGAAAAACATAGACAGTGCAGATATCTCCCTGGGTCCCACGGCAAGTGCCCAGTTTTCCTTTTGTGGGGGGAAAAGCCCTACCTGCTTTGCAGGGTTGTTTGTCAGAGCCTAGAATAAGATGATACTTGAGATAAAGTAGATAGGAAAGTGGGATCTCCTAGTGACTCCAACCCATTCACAGTTCATGCTACCAGAGAGCATTGTTTTTCTATCCTTGTCCTTTCTTTCTGTATCCTTCCAGTAAATGGCCTGTTGGGTGAGGCACAGCTCAATGGGGCAGAACCACACGGACTTGCAGCAGGAACCAAGCTTGAGACACCATCAGCACTCCTCCAACCCAAATGGTCTCTCAGCATGGGGAGAGAGGGCCCGACAGCATCCACATCCATGGCAAAAGGAGGGAAGGACCTCCTAGCCTGGACACAAAGACCCTCATGGAGATGGCAGACCTTACTAGGATGATCCCTGCTGTCAATGTCCAATGCTATTCTAGGGAATTGTAATTCAGTACCTGCTAAGTAGCTCTATGACATCTGGTCGGAAAATATAAAATAAGCTTATCTATGGTTCATCCACACAGACCACTTGCAGCTACCAGGGACCAACACAAGTCAGTTCTCTTGGCTAGATAAGGTGTCTGTTAGGGACTAGGAGCACACACAGAAATGACAGCACTGCAGGCAAAAGTTGACTTCAGACCCATGCACCTTCCGTTCCCGAAATATGGAAAGCTCTAAATGTCCAGGTGAGAGTGGCTAAGCTATGTTTCAAGGAGAGATGGTAACATCTGGAGCCCTACTCCTTTCTCTTCCACAAATATGGGTTGGAATACATTTTCCGCTGTGCTCTAAACTGAAACCAGGAAGAATTGCAAGAGTAAAACCAAGAATAAATGCTTCAGAGGCATCTTTAAGATCATGTAGAAGCCCCTGAAAATAAAATTTGGGGTTATCCTGCATGGGGACATAAAAAACACAAACATAAATGCCCTCTGAGGACAAACATCTCCAAAGTAATATAATGAATAGGGAGTACAAAAGTAAGAGAAGGAACAAATCTCGGCCTCGACACATGGCAACTTTGGTGTAAATTATAACAAAGTGTGCTAGTTTTAGATATGTTTCACTAATTCTTTTAAGAACTAAAAAAGTTGCCATGGTTGCTTTGCCACCATCTCTCCTTGAAACGTAGCTTCCCATATTTCAGGAACGGTAGGTGCATGGGTCCCAGCAGGGAAGGAGGCCCTTCCCTCCTTTTGCCATGGATGTGGATGCTGTCGGGCCCTCTCTCCCCATGCCAAGAGACCATTTGGGTTGGAGGAGTGCTGATGGTGCCTCAAGCTTGGTTCCTGCTGCAAGTCCGTGTGGTTCTGCCCCATTGAGCCGTACCTCACCCAACAGGCCATTTACTGGAAGGATACGGAAAGAAAGGACAAGGATAGAAAAACAATGCTCTCTGGTAGCATGAACTGTGAATGGGTTGGAGTCGCTAGGAGATCCCACCTTCCTATCTACTTTATCTCAAGTGTCATCTTATTCTAGGCTCTGACAAACAACCCTGCAAAGCAGGTAGGGCTTTTCTCCTCACAGAAGGAAAACTGGGCACTTGCCATGGGACCTAAGGAGATATCTGCACTGTCTATGCTTTTCAGGTTTTTGTTTTGTTTTGTTTTGTTTTGTTTTGTTTTGAATCCAGAACCTACAAAGAACTTAGGCAAATTTACAAGAAAAAAATCAAAGAACGCCATCAAAAAGTGGGCAAAGGATATAAATAGACACTTCTCAAAAGAAGACATTTATGCAGCCAACAGACACATGAAAAAATGCTCATCATCACTGGCCATCAGAGAAATGCAAATCAAGACCACAATGAGATACCATCTTACACCAGTTAGAATGGCAATCATTAAAAAGTCAGGAAACAACAGGTGCTGGAGAGGATGTGAAGAAATAGGAACACTTTTACACTGTTGGTGGGACTGTAAACTAGTTCAACCATTGTGGAAGACAGTGTGGCGATTCCTCAAGGATCTAGAACTAGAAATACCATTTGACCCAGCCATCCCATTACTGGCTGTATACCCAAAGGATTATAAATCATGCTGCTATAAAGACACATGCACACATATGTTTATTGTGGCACTATTCACAATAGCAAAGACTTGGAACCAACCCAAATGTCCAACAATGATAGACTGGATTAAGAAAATGTGACACATATACACTATGGAATACTACACAGCCATAAAAAAAGATGAGTTCATGTCCTTTGTAGGGACATGGATGGAACTGGAAACCATCTTTCTGAGCAAACTATCGCAAGGACAGAAAACCAAACACTGCATATTCTCATTCACAGGTGGGAATTGAACAATGAGAACACTTGGACACAGGGCGGAGAACAACACACACCAGGACCTATCGTGGGGTGGGGGGGTGGGGGAGGATAGCATTAGGAGATATACCTAATGCAAATGATGAGTTAACGGGTGCAGCACACCAACATGGTACATGTATGCATACGTAACAAACCTGCACGTTGTGCACATGTACCCTAGAACTTAAAGTATAATAAAAGAAATTTTAAAAAGAACTAAAACAGAAACAGTCAGACGAATCCAACTGAGGATCATTTTGCCCAGTAACTGGCCCAGATGCTTTAAAAATGTTGATTTCATAAAAGATAAAAACAGCTGGGGTGTATTGTAGATTAAAGAAATCTAAAGAGACTTGATAAACACAATATTTGATTCTACATTTACACCTAGATTTTTAAAAAAAAGCTATAAAGGACATTTTTGAAAAGCTATGAAAGACAACTGGGAACATTTGAATATGGAATGAATAATAGCTAATATCCTTAATTAAATATAATCCTTAAATTTTCTCAGCGCCACATTTACAATTATTTATAATATGACTTTGTATTTGGATGCCCTTGTTCATAGGGGAAATGCACTCGAATGGGTAAGCGTAAAATACCACAATGTCTGCAACAAACTTGAAAGCTCTCAAATGGTTCAGCAAAATAATGATGATGATGACAATAATAAACTCACCCCCAACACACACATGTAGAGAGAGGAACTATTAAGAAAATGTGTAAAATGTGAAGGTAAGTGGGAGTTCATTGCATTTGCCTAACAGCTTTTCCAAAAATGTTTGACATGTTTCCAAATAAAATAGGGTAAGAGAGAAAAGGGAATTGTTATAGACTAAAAATACCTAACAAACATATCACACAAATGTAATATGTGGACCATATGTGAATCCTAATTGGAATAAACCAACTATTAAAAAAGGATATTTTTGAGGCAATCTGAGAAAACTGAACATGCATTAGGTATTAGATAAATATTAAGAATTAACAAGTTGTTAATTCTGTTGAGTGTGATAATGGTACGTTGTGGTTATGGAAAGAAGGCTTTATCTGTTAAAGATGCATACTGAAGTATTGGCAAGTAAAATAATATGTCATCTGGGATTTGCTCTAACATGATTCAGAAAAGAAATGTTTTGAAATGAGAGAAATGAAACAAGAATGACAGAATGTTCACTGTTGAAGCTGGGTAATGGATATATCGGAGTTCTTTACACTATTAACATCTCACTTTGTGTCTAAAAATTCTTCATAATAAAAAATAAAAAATTATTTTTAAAAAAACTAAAACTACATGCACTCTGCTAGAGAATAAAAGAATTCTTTCTGAAAGTTAGGGATAAATCATTTATATAGGTGTGTAAATTGCAGCCTTTATATCTTACCCTTAGGAGCTTAAGCTTTGGCATGCATGCATGTACACATACACATGCACAAACCTACACTTTTCATAAAACTACTGTGAACCGCTGTTGGCCAAGTCCCACTCCCAGAGGTGATGCTGTGATGAGTAGTTACTTCCCATATGCCAGCTTATTTAGCAGGTCAATAACCTTCCAACTTCAATATCTTAAAATTCATTTTATGTTAGAATTGCTCTCTCCCTCACCTCATTTTTTCCATCTCACCCAGCATCAATAACAAAATATGTAAATATCGCTGCCCAAAGGGCCACATCAAAGATTGTTTTTGCTCCTCATTAGCTAAGGAAGAATTGCATGGGGAATGAGTTATGGACAAGCTCTCAGTGAGTCTGTGGTTGGGCTAGGACTAGGACCTTGGACCTCAGACCTCTGCTCTAACCATTAGTCAATATGTCCTCTCTTGAACATCCAGAATAAAGGCAGCTGTAGTCTCTATAGTAATCAATCTTCTTAAAACAGGAATTATGTGGGGAACAAAACATTTAAAACCAATTGGATCCATTCATGCCTAAACAATGTCAATTTAAGGGCTGTTACCCAAGTTGTTGGTTTTTTGAATGGTCTCTCACCATGTGCTCAACTAAAGGAAGTGGGGTGGCTGTACCAAATGTTCCATTCCATGCAGAATCTTGCATGCTTTTATACCTTTTCCCTTCTTCAAACATTTCTTTATGTCCCCGAGTCATAGCCCTTAAAATAAACTTTTGGTAAAGGCAGTTTTATGGCCACAAGACTCAGACAAA
The DNA here is from genome assembly GCF_002776525.5 of Piliocolobus tephrosceles. NCBI lineage: Eukaryota > Metazoa > Chordata > Mammalia > Primates > Cercopithecidae > Piliocolobus > Piliocolobus tephrosceles. Next base: position 63,075,685 of record NC_045437.1, read on the forward strand.
AGTGGACGTCTGAGAAATCCTTATAAGAAAAGAAAGCTTCCCAAGCTGAAATGGGATTGAGTCCAAATCCCACACAGAAATCTGGCAACTTCATGCATTATTTTCAGTTTATAAGGTAGACCTTTGGACAACTCTCCTACCCAGTTAGCTTCCTCGTGGGTCTTTGGGGAGGAAGTAGAATAGCTCTTGAAACCAAAGCTAACAAGGCTCACAACTGGAAACTGAAATTATCCATTCTCTGGTGGCACCTGCCTCATAGGGCTTTGTAAGGCTGTGATGGGGATGCGCTTAAAATATATTGACACAAGTTCACAATAACTAATATTATTTCATTGTCATTATTATTATTACTCTATATGTTAACCATAACCCTTGGGTTCCACAGAAGAAAATATTCATCCACTCTGCCTCTATCATTTGTATCCCTTACTTTTGGAAATGCTTTTCATTTTCAAAATATTGCTGGGGTTGGGTGCTGGGGCTTATGCCCATAATCCTAATGCTTTGGGAGGATGATAAGAATCTCCTGAGGCCAGGAGTTTGAGACCAACCTGGGAAACATAGCAAGAACCTGTTTCTACAAAAAAAAAAAAAAAAATAGCTGGGCATGGTGGTATATCCCTGCAGTCCCAGCTACTTGGGAGACTGAGGCAGGAGGATCACTTGAAGCCAAGGATTTCAGGCTGCAGTGAGTTATGATTGCACCACTGTACTCCAGCCTGGGTGACAGAGTGAAACCCCATCTCTTAAAAAAAGAAAATGCTGGATAAAGGGTGCACTATCCCTTGAATCTTTCATGTAGCTCAACATTTTTACTTTTTAAAATTTTTCCAAATGTGAAAAAGATAAGTAGGGACATTTATTTATCTTTTGATCTCTCTCTTTTTTTCATCTTTTTTTCTATTCGAGTAACATTTATCCCATAGAAACTTGTAGTCTGGTTGCTCACTTGGACACAAGTGCCTTCCAGGAGTTCACGGTGAAGTGTAACAGACACGTACACAGTTGAATTACAACCCAGCTAGGCTTGCCAGATTTAGCAAATAAAAATTAGAATGCTCAGCTCAATTTGAAGTTTAGATAAATAACAAATAATTGTTCATATATGTTCTAAATATTGCATGAGACCTATGTGTAATACAAATCATTCATTAGTTATCTGAAATTCAAAATTAATTGGGCATCCTCCATTGTACCTGACAACCCTAATTTACATGACATAATAGCTACTATCAATGAATATAAGCGGAAAGGGCTGTGGGAACACAAAGACCTGAACGAACAACGACCTGTCCCCTTCTCAGGGGAAGAAAAATAAAAAAAGGCCTTCAAATAAGGAGCAACGTTGCCAGGTAATGAAACCAGGAACTGCACCTGCCAGTGATCTGAATAAACCAGATCAGAATATTCGGGAAATTGTGAAACGCTTACGCAGGCTGGAGCACAGGGTGCCATATAGTAGGTGCCTTGAGATCAGCTAAGGAGGTTGGATACTATTCAGTAGCCCCTGGGTACCCTGAAAAAAATTTATGCAGGGGAGTGACAGGGTCAGACTTGTTTTTAGGGTAAGAACTCTGGAGTAGGGAATGAGCTATAGGAAGAGGGGAAGGTTAAGATGAGCATTTAGGAGGCAGTTACTGTAATTCAAGAAGAGTACCTGATAAGGGCTGAAACTAAGCCAGTGGCTCTGGAGATAAGAGGAGAAGCCAAATTTGAGAGATGATGACTGTTAGACATGTCAGAACTATTGATGGGCAAGGCATTTGGCAGTGGCAAGCATGACTTTGAGATGTCTAGCTTGGGAGATTGGGAAAACAGTGACGCTATGAACCGTATGCTGTAGTGTGTATATAAATTAACTCTTAGCAGCAGTTAGCAAATGTTTAGCAGCAGTTAGCAAATGTTTAGCAGCAGTCAAGCATCCTAATCAGGAATCTACCCTTCAGGGGCAGTTAATTAGCTGTTAGGAATCCCAATCAGGAATCAATAACCTTCAAAGGTGGTTATTTAGCACTTTAAATAGTTTGTCAAAATCTAACCCAGAGGATTTGTTACTTGGCATAAGGGATAGGTAGGAGGAGCACAGCTCTACCACCCTGGCCTGCAGAATCTGGCATGCCCAGCAGTTTATTACCATCTTCAGGTCTCGCTTCCCGATGGTCCTGCAATTTTTTTAAAAATAAAGTTCTAGGGTACATGTGCACAACGTATAGGTTTGTTACATATGTGTACATGTGCCATGTTGGTGTGCTGCACCCATTAACTCATCATTTACATTAGGTTTATCTCCTAATGCTATCTCTCCCACCTCCCCCCACCCCATGACAGGCCCCAGTGTGTGATGTTCCCCTCCCTGTGTCCACGTGTTCTCATTGTTCAATTCCCATTTATGAGTGATAACATGCGGTGTTTGGTTTTCTGTCCTTGTGATTGTTTGCTCAGAATGATGGTTTCCAGCTTCATCTATGTCCCTACAAAGCACATGAACTCCTTTTTTATGGCTGCATAGTATTCCATGGTATATATGTGCCACATTTTCTTAATCCAGTCTATCATTGATGGACATTTGGGTTGGTTCCAAGTCTTTGCTATTGTGAATAGTGCCGCAATAAACATACGTGTGCATGTGTCTTTATAGCAGCATGATTTATAATCCTTTGGGTATATACCCAGTAATGGGATGGCTGGGTCAAATGGTATTTCTAGTTCTTGATCCTTGAGGAATCGCCACACTGTCTTCCACAATGGTTGAACTAGTTTACAGTCCCACCAACAGTGTAAAAGTGTTCCTATTTCTCCACATCCTCTCCAGCACCTGTTGTTTCCTGACGTTTTAATGATCACCATTCTAACTGGTGTGAGATGGTATCCCATTGTGGTTTTGATTTGCATTTCTCTGATGATGAGCATTTTTCATATGTCTGTTGGCTGCATAAATGTCTTCTTTTAAGAAGTGTCTGTTCATATCCTTTTGCCACTTTTTAATGGAGTTGTTTGATTTTTTCTTGTAAATTTGTTTAAGTTCTTTGTAGATTCTGGATATGAGCCCTTTGTCAGATGGGTAGATTGCAAAAATTTTCTCCCATTCTGTAGGTTGCCTGTTCACTCCGATGGTAGTAAAAGATGGTCCTGAATTTTTAACTGCGTGAATTTTTAATTGCATCTGATCATTTTCCTAGGCTGGCCCATTTTGTCTTCAAAATAGTTTTGCATTTGCTTTCATGTTTATGAATAAATATTAATTGATGTGTCTGCCAAAATTCAATCCAAGCTTACTTTCATTTTAACATGCCATACTCTCTAGTAGTGAGGTTGGGAATAAAGGGACATGTGGTCCCCCCCCACACCTTTCTCTTGCCTCTGGATGCTACTATATTATTAGCAGGTATCAAACAAACATGAAATGTTTGCTGCATTCATAGCAGTGGAATGTATCTGAGTCACAAGGCACCAAAGTCTGTTACCAGCAGTGAATCCGTACAGGTCTGCAGCAACCTGAGTTCTTGCTTCCTTAGAAAAATAATTCACCTGAGGGGCATAAGGCAGAAGAAGAGACAGAGGCAAGTATTAGAGCAGGAATGAAAGTTCATTAAAAACCTTTAGAGCAGGAAAGAAAGCAAGAAAAGTACACTTGGAAGAGGGTCAAGCGGGCGACTTGAGAGATCAAGCGCATGGTTTGACCTTTCGATTTGGGGTTTTATATGTTGCCATGCTTCCAGGATCTTGCATTCCTTCTCCCCAACTCTTCCTTGGGGTGGGCCATCTTCATGTGCAGTGGCCTGCTAGTGATTGGGAGGGGAGCATGCGCAGTGTGTTTACTGGAGTTATATGCGTTCTCACTTGAGGCTTTCTTCCCTGGCCAGTAGAATGTTCCGGGAAGGTCATATACCAGTTAAATTCCACCATTTTGCCTCTCAATCCACATGCTTGAGCCCACTCACCCAACTCCTGAGATCTTATGAAGAACCTGCTAACTACCAGTTTCAGGGGTTTTTTGGTGTTTGTTTTGTTTTGTTTTTGAGACGGAGTTTCACTCTTGTCACCCAGGCTGGAGTGCAATGGCACTTTCTCAGCTCACTGCAACCTCCGCCTCCCAGCTTCAAGTGATTCTCCTGCCTCAGCCTCCCAAGTAGCTGGGATTATAAACACGTGCCACCACACCCAGCTAATTTTTGTATTTTTGGTAGAGATGGGTTTCACCATGTTGGCCAGGCTGGTCTCGAACTCCTGACCTCAAGTGAACAACCTGCCTCGGCCTCCCAAAGTGCTGGGATTACAAGTGTGAGCCACCACGCCCGGCCCAGATTTTTTAATCTATTGGGAGACTGCCTTTCCCTGGTGCTGGCTGCGCCAATTATTATTTTAGAGAGGCAGTTTAACAATCTCCAATCATCACCTGATGGTCGCCTGACATTCCTAGTGGGAGGTAGGGGGCCCTCTCCTGCCCTGCTCATATCTGATTAGCTACCTACTGTAATAGGATGACCAAACCGTTCAAAACAGAAGCCACTGGAAATTGACTCTAGGTAGAAATAAGGAGTTCCCTTTAAAAGTCATGGCACTCGTCTGGGGTGCAGTGGTGTGTCACACCTGTAATCCCAGCACTTTGGGAGGACAAGGTGGGAGGATTGCTTGAGGCCAAGAGTTCAAGACCAGCCTGGGCAACATAGTAAGACTCCATCTCTACAAAAAAAAAAAAAAAAGAAGAAGAAGAAAAAGAAGAAAAATAGCCAGGCATGGTGGCACACACCTGTAGTCCTAGTTACTCAGAATGCTGAGGCAGGAGGATTGTTTGAGCCCAGAGGTTGGAGGCTGCAGTGGAGTTGTGATTATGGCACTACACTACAGCCTGGGTGACAGAGAAAGACTCTAACTCAAAAACTGGAACTCATACCCCTGCCCAATAGACACATCCAGAACATGCTGTTTACTTTGTGCCTCCTGAGAGCTTCCCCTTCCCCAACCCTCAGTGAGCCACATTGAACTGACCATGTTCAGCTGAAGAAACATGATCACACATGATGACTTTCTCAAAAGTCTGGAAAGACTTAAAAAATAAAGTAAAATAAACCCAAGCATCCCATCGCAAATGTTGGCTCCAAATAGAAGATTTTATTGTAAACCTTCCAGACATTTAGACTCCACTGTTATTTTTGAAAAGACATTCCAATAACAGATGCCCCTTCAATTGGGGCATGGTTTGATAGAAAGCAGCAGGCACAATTTAAAAAAAAAGAAAAAAAAAAAAAGCACTCTTGGGATGTCAAAATAAATTAGCTGTGATGCTGAAATTATTTCCTGTTAGGTTTAATGAAGTTAACAAGATAAGTAAATTTGAAAAACAGCGTTAGCAACCAGGGGCTAATCTCCTCCCAAACATGGAGCACTTTCAGACATTGATAACAATGTGTGTGGAATTTCTTTCATTTATTTTTATATATCACAATGCCTTCATTCCATGTCTATTTTTCAAAATCTTTGAGATTTCTTTTGAGCTGAACTTACTTGCAATTCTCTTTTGAAATGTAGTTAGAAATCTGGGACTCAAGCATTTTGCTGTTTTTCATGTTCTGTTTCTACATTGTTGTAGTACCTCCAACAAACAGATAAATGACAAAGAAAAGGTTGAAGTTGTTATTTAAATGGCATTTGGAGACTATATGGACTTTTCATTTAACCAAGTTTTCTTGGTCCCAATTAGCATAAATTATTAAGACTTGACAGCAAGTTAGAGACATGACCCCTACCCAGGGGAACTTAGGATATAAAAATAACCCCCTCCAAAGATGGTTTTCTTACTGTTTCCAATCATTACTCCCTAGCTTATGCATAAACTGCTTTAAAAAATGTAGATAGGGCTGGGCACAGTGGCTCACGCCTGTATTCCCAGCACTTTGGGAGACCAAGGCAGGCAGATAACCTGAGGTCAGGAGTTCGAGACCAGCCTGGCCAATATGGTGAAACCCCATCTCTACTAAAAATACAAAAATTAGCTGGGCGTGGTGGCACATGTCTGTAGTCCCAGCT
>NC_045437.1:63081811-63108348 GCF_002776525.5 Piliocolobus tephrosceles
CCTGGGCGACAGAGTGAGACTCCATCCAAAAAAAAAAAAAAAAAAAAAAAATGTAGATAGGCACACAGATCTTGAAGTCATCAGACACGTTTCTCGTCCCAACTGTTTCCTTGTTATTCACTTATCTCTTCAGTCATTAGTTTCACCACCTGAAAAATGAGTGGGTAGTATCCTTGATAATAAACATTATTCGTTAAATATTTAATAAGTGCTAGGCCCTTTACTAAGGACTTCACATACATCATCTAATTGATGCTAACAATAACTTTTTAAGGTATTATTTCTATTTTACAAGTGTGAAACTGAGGCACAGAGAAGTTAAGTAACTTTCCAAAGGCCACTCAGTAAGCAAGTGACTAAGCCGGCATTCGAATACAGATTGATTCAAGTCCACAGGCCACACCTGCCTGTAGCCCCAATGCCCCCCACTGTGAGATACCACCTCTGGGATCCCTTTCAGATGAACTTCTCCAAGGTGCTATGATTCTTTTAGAGTACTGTTATTTGCAAAAAAGAGAAAATACCTTAAGTGACAGGAGAACAATGGTTCCATGGATAGAAATACAAAACAGAGAGGGATAACAGGGGAAAAAATGCATTCTGGTTTGCACCTAGTGAATTTCCTAGTGCTGGCAGAGATGTCCAGCAGGCACTTGGAAACTTCAACTAGAACAAGGGACAAAAGTCGGAGCTGAAGATAAAGAACTAAATCCCTTGCAAGAAGGTAATGACTGAAATTAAGCAACTGAAAGAGAATGCCAAGGGAGAAGCCCTGAAAAGAGGAAGGGTCCATCCTTGGGATCAACTGCCCGAGGATGCAGGAGCCAGAGAAGGACATATAGGGGCTGAGTAGGAGAACCTCAAGGATGGTGCTTCTGAAGCTAAGTTAAGAAGAATCTGCAGAGGGGATGGCCCACAATGCCAAGTGGCACGCTCTCTGAAGTCAAGGAGATCAAGACCAAGTAAAAAGCCACTGGGATGGACCATTTGGAGTCACTAGCAGTTCTCATTGAGCAGGTATGTTGTGCTGGGGATGAAAGCCTGAATGCAATGGGTTAAGAAGTGGGACTGGGAAGAACTGATCTGAAGGCAGAAGGTGTCTGTAAACTGGGTCCCAGAGTGTTAAACCTGCCCAGGATCACAAGGTTAGTTAGTGACAGAGGCAGGACCATTATTTGGATATGCTAATCTTTTTTCTTTCATACCACACTCCTTGTAGATATACAAAATTTTCTTTCAGGTTTCTTTCAAATAATAGATCCATTTGGCTTTGTGTGATATATAGAGGAAAGGATGACTGTCCTACGTATGTCTGACTTGGTGAAATTAATATTACCCTTGGACATATGATGCTTAATAATCTCACCAAAACAACCTCAACAGGTTGTTTCACTGTCACCTGCCTCAGGCCTGAAAAACCACAGTAAGAAGCTTTTTCAGTGCAAGATTTAATCAATGCAAAAATCAATCAAGATTAAACCAAAGAAAAATCAATGCAAGACTAGCTGGATGATTAGATCCATGCAATCCCTGGATCTCCTGAATACCAAGAACTCTCTACTGACCTTCAGCTGCACACCCACAGGAATGGTGACACTCTGGGCTTGATCATCACCTGAAGCTTCCCCTCATGAGCCCCTGACCCCCCATCTCATCTCATCCCTCCATATCTGCTCTTTTACCTCACAGATACCACAAGCCCCTGATCCTCTGTCTTCTCCTAATCATCAGCCTGCTTCAGGCTGAACTTCATTGTTGATCACAAGTCCTCTTCTCTCACAGACTCTTCAGCTCCCTCACACCACAGTCCTACTACTGCCCCTGCCCAGCAAAACATACAGGCTGGCCAGCAGCATCATAACCAGCCTTGTCTGCTCTCTTCACCCTGGCTGCTAAGGCCAACACAGCATCCTGGATCTCCGGCATCAATCTGCCCACTAGTCCTTTGATTCGTCCAGCGTGAACTTCCTCACCTTGCCAAGCCTCAGCTCAGTCTTCACGTGACCTCTCTCTCCTTCTCTTGCATCACACCTGGCCTCCTAATGGACCAAGAGACACCAAGGTGATCAGAAAGGAACCCTTTACCTTCCTGCCCCCTTCACTGTAAGTACATTTACATTCACACTCATCCTTTTTTCCTTTTCCCTAGCTGCTGCAACTCAGATCTTCCTCTTCTTGTTCAGAGTTAACCATTGCCCTGAGCCACATTCATTTCTTTCCAGGTGCTACACCCCCAGCCTCTTCGTCCCTCTGGGATACTTGCCCCCAAAGTTTATAATTATGGGAGCACTTTTCCAGGCCTGAAACACCCACTGCTTGGCCAGGTGCTCCTCTAGCTTCTAGCAAATCCCCTTCACCCCCTTCTCACCCAAACTTTCAAAACTGTAGCCTACCCTCTTTCTTCTTCCTCATTGCCCATTCCTCAGCTGCTACAGCCTGGCTTCTGCCTTCCTTCCTCAGCTGAAACCAGTCTCCCAGGCTCACATATGCTAGCTAACGGGCACTTCCCCTCCTTCCCTCACCAACCCCTCTGCTTTGTCTACGTTGTTAATGACTCTCTCATACTCAAAACTCCCCTGGCTTCTGTGACCCTACACTTTCACAATTCTCCTCCTCTTTCATTCATTCATTCATTCAAAAAAAATCACTTATTGGCACTTTACGTGCCAGGGATTACAGGGATCTAGGGGTGAGGAAAGCAGACACAACACCCGTCCTTGTAGAGCACACTGTCTAGTGAGAGAGTCAACAGTAAACAGGCCAGGAAACAGGCAGTCAATTCTTGTTATTCAGCCTAGTTATGGTCTAGTCTATAAAGTCTCTGCAGACAATGAATTAATGAACACTGAATCACCGCTCCTGGGAAGAGTACGGTCCCTTCCAGCTTCTGGTCACAATATTTCATAAACCAAACATACACGATCTTGTTTTATATATGTTTATTTTACAGACACCTTATTTAATGCGTATTTATGAGTAATTAATTATATGCAGTATTTTTAATAATAAAACACTAGCTGAGAAGAGTTTAACATTTTCCTGATCCTGAGTAACAAGATTTCTCCCAGGTCAGAGTCTCTCTGTTCATTATAATCATTTCCTGAGCTGCTTTCGCATCTTGCCCTAGCATTCACGACCAGTGGCCTTAGATTGATGCTTTTATTAATTTGCTGGATTTATTCTCTCTCTCTCTCTCTCTCTTTCATTTTCTCTCTCTCACTCTCTCTCTCTCACACACACATGCACGCACACATGCACGCACACATACATGCCCCAAAGCACAAAATACACACACATTTAGCATTTTTCAACTCGTGTCATCGGAGCTTGTGTCTCATCTCATTATCATCTTACAAATCATCTTGACACATTTATTTCTGCTTCTCCAACTTTAATTTCTAGGATGCTGATATGGTTTGGCTGTGTCCCCACCCAAATCTCAACTTGAATTGTATCTCCCAGAATTCCCACATGTTGTGGGAGAGACACAGGGGGAAGTAATTAAATCATGGGGGCTGGTCTTTCCCGTGCTATTCTCGTGATAGTGAATAAGTCTCATGAGATCTGATGGGTTTATCAGGGCCTTCTGCTTTGCTCCTCTCTCATTTTTCTCTTGCCGCCACAATGTAAGAAGTGCCTTCCTCCTCCCGCCATGATCCCAAAGCCTCTCCAGCCATGTGGAATTGTAAGTCCAATTATTCTTTTTGTTCCCAGTTTCTGGTATGTCTTTATCAGCAGCATGAAAAGGGATTAATACAGATGCTGTGTTTAAAATTCAACTTGACACAACATATTTTCGTGAGAATCAAGATGGAATTGCATTAGCCAGAGGTGAATGTGAAGATTACTGTGGATTCAACGAGGGGCAGAAGTATAGAAATGAGAGTGACTCCAGAGTCAGACTGGGAAAAGATTATGACTACCATTCACTAACTGAGGCCTCACTTACCTTCTTGGAGCCTCAATTTGCTCATCCACAAAGCGGAAGTAAAGTATCTCAAAAGAATGCTGTGAAGATTAGATGTATATTGCATGCAGGTTCCCTGGCACACAGTTAGGGCTCAATTAATGCCACTTTCTCCCCCTTCAGACTTATTCAGTTCTCAGGATGATCTCTGTGCCACCTGCCTAGAGCAATCTTTTGGGCCCACTGGAGTAGGAGCTGGTATTAAGAGCACCTTTCGGTACTGCAGAGAAGGAAATTCTCATGGCTTAAACACGGAGTGAGAGAGCTCAAAGAGGAGGCAGGAATCTTGGGAAAAGAAGAAAGGGGTGGTGAGACAAGAGGCAGTTTCTAGCATCATGGGGAGGGGAAGAGGAGATCATAACAAGGTACTGTGTGTGATGGGGAAGAAAGAACTGGAAGGAAAAGAAGGGAGCAGGCGGAGTGAGGCAACCAACCAAAGCAGGGGAAGCAAATGACTGTCACCACATGGGCCACCGTCTCTCCACGGTGGGAGAAGCCAAGCACCTCCTCAGACTCAGCTCACAGGAAGGTGACACTGCAGGAGAAGGCTCTGGGCGGTCCTCATCAGGGTGCAGGGCCCTCAGCCAAGAAGAAGGAGCCGCTATGAAGTCTATTCCTATGGCTAGGTTGCTGAACCCCGAGTGTGGAGACATATGGGGCAAAAGAGAGCGTCAAACGAAATAGGGAACCCAACTATCAGGCCTGGCTGTCATGTGGGTCTAAACTCCAACTGCTTTTAATATAAGGACCCATATTTAAGCAAAAAATGGACATACCTCCTTCATGATAGTACTTACACTTACAGCCACACGGCGCTCAAAAACGGCTTAGTGCAAATGGAGATATTTGAGGGCTTCTCTCAATTATGTCACCACTCCACAGGGATCCACAGCCCCAGGATCCAGAGCACCTCCATGAGAGAGAATGAAAACCCCAACATTTATCAAAGGGCTCTCTTTTCCAGGTTTATAGAGGGAGAATTGGGGTCCTCGTGTCGATTCTTCCAAGGGAAAGGACCACCTTCTCCCTCTCCCTCTGCGCTCCAGAGCAGCAGAATCTGACCCTTATAATTACATTCTTGCCGCACTTGGATTTCTTCCCGTTTATTCCCCACCCCCATTCCCCCCTTTGCCAAATTCCTCTTCCTGATGAGTCAGGGATTAAAAATGCTTGGCATCCTTGCTGAATAAATAGTATTTGTCCACAGTGACACTGGTCAGTGGCAAACTGCCTTTGTTCTGTGATGAGGAGCATGAGCACACAACTTGTAAGTTGTCTATCCAGGACTCTGGTCCTATATGGGCATCAAACTCATGCCCTTGGCCTTGTTTAAGTCCTGTTGCAACTAGCTAGGCTGGCTTGCACAGAGGGAAGGAGTGAAGATAGAGGGAGAGAGGGAGAGAAGGAGGTGGGGGGAGACAAACATGTGCTGGTTTTATGAAAATCTTCTCCCATTTAATCATACCTGTGATGTAGATAGAATCAGTTCCATTTTACAGATCCAGAGAAATTCAGTCAGTTGCCAGATTTGCAAGGGTTAGAAAAACTAGAATGTGAACTCTCCTATTCTGAGTGGGAGCCTGTCATTCTTTGAGCCACATCAAGCCACTGATGGAAGTGAGCAGGCAGTTGACTAAAATTGATTGCCTTTCTGCCAGCCTCTAGGCCTTAGGAAATGGCCTGCCTCAGATAGAATGGAAGTTGCAGTGGACATCAGACAGCACTTTCCTCTTTCCCCTCGGCCTCTGGTGTCAGGCTGCCCCAGAGGGAGATCTGTTGTGTTTTCAGCAGCTCTGGAGAAGACATTTCTCCTGGAGTGGTGGACACAGCAGTGTCCTGTTATTCCCCTGCAAGTCCCACTGGGGTGTGGCAGCCATGGCAGGAATTGCTTACTTCACTTAGCAGGCCCTGACCATCACAGGTGCTCACATTAGCTCAGGAAACTCTGCCATATGAGCTTCTTATGTCTCCTGCCTTTCACAGCTTCAGGCACCTCTTCAAATGCTTTTTAATTCAGCTGGCGTGGTGGTTCACAACTGTAATCCCAGCACTTTGGGAGGCTGAGGTGGGCAGATCGCTTGAGCCCAGGAGTTTGAGACCAGCCTGGGCAACATGGTGAAACTCTGTCTCTACAAAAAAATACAAAAATTAGCCGGGCATGGTGGTGTATGCCTGTGGTCCAAGACACTCAGGAGGCTGAGGTGGGAGGATCACCTGAGCCCAGGAGGTCGAGGCTGCAGTGAGCCATGAGGGTGCCACTACACTCCAGTCTGAGCAACAGAGTGAGACCCCATTTCAAAAATAAATAAAATAAACAAACAAATTCAGACTCTCACGAGCCATTCATTCCCAAAGATTCCATCTGTGCTTAAGCCCAGTACTTTACAGACAGGATGAAGGCTCAGAGAAGCAAAGAGACTTCCTGAAGGTCACATGGCAAGTGAACAACAGAACTAGGGCCAGAATCAAGGTCCCTGACTATTCTTCCATCACTCAGCAGACATTCATTGAGTGCCTAGAATCTGCTAGGCACCACTCCGGGTGCCGGGTGTCCATTGCTGTCCTTAGAAGCAAGCTGCGCTGCTCCGCTGGGGCTTCCCTGCTCCCCTCTCCTGGATGCTTTTCATTCCCAGCCCCAGAGTCTAACCCCGAGACCTCCAGGGCCACTCACCACAGCATTGCTGAAGACTTAGAAGAGGTGCTTTTGTATGCAGCCCTTTCCTCCAAGACCCTGGAATGCACGTTCGCAGGACTTGCTGATTTATGGCCATGTTGCCTTTCAAAGAATTCCCTGGCCTGCGTTAAGTCAACAGATTTGAGAAAAGGCTCCTTAAAAGTTCTCTCACAGGAGCCAGTTGTTCCTTGTGTTCGCAGGATGCTTTCGTTAACCCTGGGCCCTGCTCAGGCCAGTAACAGCACACCCTGGGCCTACGACTGCTCAGGATCTGTGTGTAAGACATGCAAACTCTGTCATATAAACGTATTTAGTGCCATATCCAACCCTGCCCCTCCCTTGAATAGCCCTAAGCCTCTATTCTGTCGTTTATCATTCTTTGTTTTTACTGCCTTAATCGTTTTTGTGATCATATTAGCCTGTTTTCTATTTTTATCCTCTTGTCATTCTGCCCATCAACTGAGAGCAGTGCCACATCGTGTTTGGACGTGCTGACCTTTCTGAAAACAATTCATTTATTCATTGATTCATTCATTCATCCACTCATCCATTCAACAATCCTGGCCCTGTCCTGGGAACTAAGGATGCAGCAATAGAGAAATAAAGATGGCTGCTGCCTGCCAGGTGCACTGCCCAGATCCTTGCTCAGGGCCACTCTGCTCATTCCCCAGCTGCCAGGATTGTTACTGGCTGATGACCCACACTGAGTCCTCCCTGTGAATTGTCCTTGGCCAAAGGGAGCTGTGTCCCCTTCCTGGAGACACTCTGCATCCAATGACTGGCTGATTTGGGGCCCACCTCCTTTGTCTCAATTCAGGACATCCCTGAAGCACTTCCCCAGCTTCAGGGCTCCCCTGGGAATCAGTGGAGACCTCTGTTGCAACTGAATCACAATCCAAGTCCACTCTCTGCCCAGTCTTGCCTCCTTCACACCCTATGGCTGCTGTGCCTGAGAGCATCCCCCGCCATAACTCTCCTTGAACACAAATCTCCAGCTCAGAGTTCTGTTCCCAGGGAGATCATCCTATGACACCTGCTATCATGAAGTTTGTATTCTAGGAGTGACAGAAAATAAACAAACACAGTTATGTGAAAAGTGGCATTGCTGTGGGAAGACATAGAGTGGGGTCAGGGGCTCAGGGATACAGAATGGGAAGAAGATTAATTCTTCATACTCAATAGAATGATTGGAATAGGCATCTCTGAGAATGTGACATTTGAGCAAAGACTTGAAATTAGCAAGTTGAATGTCCAAAAGCCTCTGAATCCAAAATTGAGCCTGGATCAGTCAGAATTTCCCAGAGAAACAGAACCAATAGGATGTGAATGTGTCTATGTGTGTGTGTACATATATGTGAATATACACATGCATATACACTAGGATCTGTTTCAAGGAATTGGCTAACGGCATTGTGGAGCCTGGCAAGTCTGAAGTCTGCAGGGAAGGCCAGCAGCTGGAATAGGTAGGAGTTGATGCTTTAGTCTTAGGGCAGAATTTCTTCTTCTCTGGGAAACCTCAATTTTTGCTCTTAAGGTCTTCAATGGATGAGGTGAGGCCCAATCACATTATGAAAGATAATCAGATTTACTTATAGTCTACTATTTGCGAATGTTCATCGCATCCCCAAATACCGCCACAGCAGCACCTAGGTTAGTATTTGATTAGGCACTGGGTGCTATTGCCTAGCCACGCTGACACAGGAACCTGACAATCACAGCTACTCTGTCTCACACATATGCATCCCAACACCTTTCCCTGCTTTACTTTTCTCCTTAACACCCATCAAGAGTTGACATTCTGTGTATTTTACCCTCCCCAGTGTCTCACACCAAGCCCACTTCATTCATTTATGTAGTACCTGTTTATTATCTTGAAAACATATAAGTTGGTAGCCTTCCAGTATGAGTATCCCTAAGAGAAAATACACATAAAAAAATAAGAACTTAGAAATAATAGTTGGGGTGGAGGAACTTCTGGCAGTGGCAGCTGAAGTGGCCAAGACAAGATGGGTCAAAGTCAGGGTAGTGGTCGTGGTCATGGTCCTGGATGTGGCAAGAAGGATGACAAGGACAAGAAAAATAAGTACTAACCTCCTGTACCAACTAGAGTGGGGGAAAAAGAAGAAAAAAACAAAGGGACAAGATGCTGCCAGTAAACTACCACTGGTGACACTTCATACTCAGTGTCGGTTAAAATTACTGAAGTTAGAGAGAATTAGACTATCTTCTCATGGAGGAAGAATTCATTAGAAATCAGGAACAAACAAAACCATTAGAAGAAAAGCAAGAAGAGGAAAGATCAAAAGTGGATGATCTGAGAGGGACCCTGATGTCAGTAGGAACCTTGGAAGAGATAATCGATGACAATCATGCCATCGTGTCTACATCTGTGGGCTCAGAACACTATGTCAGCGTTCTTTCATTTGTAAACAATTATCTGCTGGAACCTGGCTGCTCGGCTCTGCTCAGACACAAGGTACACACCGTGATAGGGGTGCTGATGGATGAAATGGATCCCCTGGTCACAATGATGAAGATGGAGAAGGCCCCCCAGGAGACCTATTTCAATACTGGGGTGTTGGACAACCAAATTCAGGAAATTAAGGAATCTATGGAGCTTCCTCTCATTCATCCCGAATATTATGAAAAGATGGGTATAAAGCCTCCTAAAGGGGTCATTGTCTGTGGTCCACCTGGCACAAGTAAAACCTTCTTAGCCAAAGCAGTAGCAAACCAAACCTCAGCCTCTTTCTTGAGAGTGGTTGGCTCTGAACTTATTCAGAGGTGATGGGCCCAAACTCGTACGGGAATTGTTTCAAGTTGCTGAAGAACATGCACCATCCATCGTTTTTGGGACCATCCAATGTCCCAGTTGAGGCCAGTGGGACAAAAAGATGTGACTCCAACTCTGGTGGTGAGACAGAAATTCAGCAAACAATGTTGGAACTGGAACTGTTGAACCAGTTGGGTAGATTTGATTCTAGGGAAGATGTGAAAGTTATCATGGCCACAAAACAAATAGAAACTTTGGATCCAGGACTTATCAAACCAGGCCGCATTGACAAGAAGATCGAGTTCCACCTGCCTGATGAAAAGACTAAGAAGCACATCTTTCAGATTCACACAAGCAGGATGACACTGGCCAATGACATAACCCTGGACGACTTGATCATGGCTAAAGATGACCTCTCTGGTGCTGACGTCAAGACAATCCGTACAGAAACTGGTCTGATGGCCATAAGAGAACATAGAATGAAAATAACAAATGAAGACTTCAAAAAATCTAAAGAAAATTGTTCTTTATAAGAAACAGGAAGGCATCCCTGAGGGACTCTATCTCTAGTGAACCACCGCTGCCATCAGAAGATGGTTGGGAGCTTTCTCAATCCCTGAAAGGGATGAGGTTGGGGGAGTTGCCCAGAGGAATCCCTGTTCCCATTGATTTTTATTAGCAAAACATCCTGTGTATATTTTGGAGTACAATGTGTAAGTGCCCAATGGGTAGCCTTTGTCTGTTGGTCACTGTGCAACACTCTGCTTCCAAATATAGCATGCTGTGTCACCAAAAAAAAAAAAAAAAAAAGATGGTTGATGCTAAACAAGAGGTGGTCTCAGGTGGGTAACATGAAAGTGCTGGTTAATATCCCAAGTTAATGGGTTCAGAGATTTCAAAGGAGGACGAAACTTTGACTTGAGAAGGATTTTTTTTTACCTTTCTGAGGTTTCATCTGAGACAGCAATCCACTTGGGCACAAAATGAATTTATAAGAGCAGCAAACAGAACCAAACCTGAAAGCATCACCAGTCTCTGTGCTGGGTCTGTTTGAGCACCTTGATGCCAATTCTCTAAGCCTGAGTGGGAGGCAGGCTTACCTAGAGTTTCTTTACTTTTTAAGTATGTGCAATCTGATGACCCCTTCTCTCTCATCAGGTTCAGCTTTGTCTGACCAGTACTTAAGGCAAATGTTGGCCTCACAAACTTTTCCAAACACCAAGCATTTAATAAGAGTATCAACTCTGACTCATGCAAAAGTGGGTGACTTATAGAAATAATGGGGACAGAAACAAAGGTGTTGTTGTCAGCTAATCATCCCTTTTCCTGGAAAATTTAAATATTTTCCATAAAGTTATTATACAGTTATTCACTTTAAAGCTATTCTCAAATGTCCATAGAGGCTCAGTCATGAACGAATATTCATTGAGGCTTCACACTGTTTGGGCATGTCAGGAAACATCCATGTAATAAATAAACATGAGCACATATCTATGAAAACTTGGCTAGTTACTCAAGGCAATGTTGTCCAAGCATAACCTGGAAATTTGTCCCATGAGGGTTCAGAAGCAGGAGAGAAAATGTCACTATTAATTGATGTGCATAGAAAAGGCTTCATGATGGAAGGAGAATAGAACTCAGGCAGAGAAGAGGAAAGAAGGACCTCTAGGTAGGAAGGCACCCAGAGCAAAGGCACCCAGGTGGGAATGCGTGTGCATATTAGGATGCAGAATTCTCTCTGTTATACCTAAGGGTCAAGGAGGTGGGAGCAATGTAAGAGCTGAAGAATGTTTCAGATGTAGAATTAGCATATACAAAGGAATAAGATTATTTTTCTGATTTATAAAAGTATTTCTGTAAGTTCTTCTAAAATTAAGCAACATGTAGTTTAAGATCTAACAAATCATTCTTTTTAAGAAGAACAAAATTATATGAGAAAAGAATCCTCTCCCCCCATTGTATGAGCTGTTAATTCTCCATTGTTCTCTATGTGTTGGTTATGTATCTATTTTCTCTTGGATCCAAGCCTACCTTTCTATACTCTGCTCTTGGATATGGTAAGCCATCTGGGGCATTCTCCCTTAGATGCTGCCAGCAGGAGCCTTAGAGAGTGACTGGAGGGTGGGAGGAAGGAAAGGGACCCTCCTTCCTGGTTTTTGCACTTTCTGGAGGTGTCTCTCCAGCAGCAGTATTGCTCCAGCAGCATAGTTGGTGCCAGCTTTCAGCAGCCCCAGAACCAGCCTCCCATTCTCCCTCGCAGGCACTAGCAAGAGCCAGGCGATGCCCATCTCTAGGGGGTTGAGCTCAGTCAGCGGGTCCCCCCCGAGCCACTTGGTTCTGCTAACTCTACCTCTTGATGGTTGTTTCCCCAGGCCTAGAGCGGGTAACTGCTTTGTCAAATTAATTTTATTTTTTAAGATAAGTTCATAAAACATAAAATTCACTGTTTGAAAGCTTACAATTCGGTAGTTAGTAATAAATTCATAATGTTGGTCAACCATTACCATGATCTAATTCTACTTTGTCTTCATCATTCCGAAAAGAAACACTGTATCTCCCAGTTACCACCAATTACCTTTTTTTACTTTGCAGTCAACAAGTGTTTCCTGGAGAGATACTCCTAGACTGTGTAAATATCCCATTCTGTACTCAACTTTCACCCTCCAGTTTTCAAATCTATTGATACATTTTGCCTAAAATAATTACTATGGTTCTCAAATTGCTCTAAGTCTTGAATTTTTTCAACATTCATTAGCTGGCATGCTACTGTAGGAAAGAGCATTCTCTTTCCATTTTTGTGTTCATTTGTTTATTATATCAAGATAGACTCATGGATATCTATTTTAATCAATGGGAAATAATCTAATACGGTGGTTACTTGGACACACAAATCATCCCAGATTGAACCAGCTGGCCTCCCTTCCAGCTGCCCCATGTCCTCTATGTTGCCATCATTATTTGATTACTTTCTTACCTTCTGGAGCAACAAGATGTTCTAAACTTGGCATATTTTTCCTGGTCCACCTGTGAGATCGGCCATTTCTCCAAGGAATTCTGGTCCATATTCATGGAAAATAGTATAATATTTAGAAACTAAATTCTAGATAGGATCTTTGTTACTCCCAAGCTCTCTCCGGTATAAAACTAGGAAACATATGTATTTGTGTACATATGTGCATGTGTATACACATGCACACTTGAAAATATTAAAGTATGTGCACACAATCATAGAAATGTATATCAATATCTTATTTCTTTATCTAACCCCACATAGTGCAAATTCTAAATTTACACCAAAACTTCTCATCCTAATCCCATAGACCACAGGATTCATTCTAGCTTTCTCCTTTTCTATATTTATTACTGTATTTTCTTGCAGTGAGAAACCTGGCTCCCACCACCTCATTACAATGACTTATTTCCTCAGCCCTCCTGCTCACTGCTTTTACTCCATCTCCCAAGCCCAGAGAGCTACCACCCCCATGTAGCCATCTTCCTTGCATGGCTAGAAACCCCATGGGGCCGATAATCTATTTGAAAACATTTCATTAATGATAAAAATATATATTGTGATCTAATGACTTAAACCTATTTCCTTTGCAGAAAGTGTTGCAAATGTTATAATACAGCAAACTCCTTGAATGTGTGTGTCTTCCAGTAATTTTAATAGACTGGCCAGGGTGAAAGTTAGTCCATGAATGTGATAGAGTGTTTTCTCTAAGAAAAGCTAACTTTATGCCTTTAAATCCATGAGTTGTACATGAACATGACATAGCAAACACGTATTGTTCGATGGTTCCTGGTGGCCACTGTTTTTATTCTGGATTTTTGCTTCATAAAAATGATAAATCTGATGTTATAAACTTTCTAAGAAAGCTCACATTTTTCCTAATGCTCAAAATTGAAAGGAAAAAGAGGGCGCATGGCTTCAGGAGCCACTTAGCATTGCAGTTCAACTGTTAAAAATTACAAACAAAAATTTTATTTAATTTCTTGCTTGCCCTTAATAGGAAAGGCATCTTTACAGGATTGTTGACTATAGTGTCTGGAATGGTTCATACTGGAAGATCCTCTCAGCTAATCAGACGCTGCTCCTTTTTCTTTTCACTAGATGCATTGTGGCCTGAACATGAACATACATGGTGCTAAGTAATTTTTTTTTTTTTTTTGAGACAGGGTCTTGCTCTGTTACTCAGGCTGGAGTGCAGTGGCACAATCATGGCTCACTGCAACCTTAAGGGCTCAAGTGATCTTGCCTCAGCCTCCCAAGCAGCCGGTGTGTGCCACCACACCCAGCCAATTTTTTTTTATTTTTTGTAGACACAGGGTCCCACTATGTTGCCCAGACTAGTCTCAAACTCTTGGGCTCAAGTGATGCTCCCGCCTCACCCTCCCATACTGTTGGGATTACAGGTATGAGTCACCAGGCCTGATCAGCAATTTATACCTTCTCTGACTCTTAAACCTGCCCTGGGGCCATTGGTGTACTCATTGTATTTAACAACCAGCTTTCTGGAGTGCTGCGGGGAGAAGGGTAGTCCTGATTTGCAGTAAATGGCCATTTTTGTAGCATAAATACTCCCACCGTGGCCAATGTCAAGCTTCCAACATGACATCACTTCACTGGGGGCGAGGAAGAGATTACACAACTGGCTCTCATGAGCTTGTGTGAGCCACCTCCAGCCCGGATGCCCGTGTGTACCTATAAACCAACGAGACCCACCCACCCACTTAAGCATTGTCTCCAAACTGCCAGTGACTTAAACAAAAGTTCTGTACACTAGAGAGATAAGGGTTCAGGAAACAGGCCATAGTCCTTGATTTCAGGTGCTCACATGCTTAACTCAGAGAGATGCTTAACTCAGAGAGATGACTGTCCATGATCAACAGAGAGGTTCTTGCTGGGAACAAGAGAAACGGGAAGAGAATAAGTGAAAGAAAAAATAAAATCAGCAAACTGTCTTGAAGTCAAAACTGAGCTTGCGGTAAAGCATATGAGATCAACCACCTCCTATGTTTTCACAGTTCTGCTCTGCCTGGAGGGAAGTGCCAGCTCCAAAGGAGGTCCAGCTGGTCTCCTGTGAGCAGGATTTGCAGGCTGAGGGTTAAAGGCACCCTAAGCCATGGAGCACCTCTGACCCCCACTGGCTGCTGTGATGCATTGCATCTCAGGGATGGCCAAGGCCCCTCAGTGCATTGCCCTTTCCTAACCATAGGTGACCAGTTTCTCCTTTGATGTATTGTCAGGACTTTCCACCAAATGCCATCCATTTATCATCCATCTCCTTTGAGATATTTTCACTCTTTATCTACTTCTCCTCTGGGCTGGTAGATATTTCTAAGTCACTGTATAGTGCATGGATTTTATTTTCATTTTTGTTTGATCAGAAAATGAGTCAAGAGAAGATATGACATTGTTGCATATGTAGTTGATTTTCATTTCTCTTTTTCTCGTCCTTTTGGTGACAAACACCAGGAACTGCTTCTTTTTGTAGAAGAAGTCCTTCACCACCTATTCTGTGTCATCATCTGAAGTGCATGCTGTCTTGTGGTCCCTTTGGTAGAGCAGAAGCACCACCCACAGCAACAAAACATGCCCTGAGTATCTGGAGGGAGCCTGGGCAGTTAATGAAACCCAGGGCCAATGGACCACAAAGCCCAGTCCATAATTAGAGAGCTGCATCGGTTGCGCACACACAAGTGTCTGATTCCATTGGTTCACTTTGGTATCTGTATGGCGTCTCTCTATTTGTATGATACCTTGGTAATCTGACTCATGAATTAGACCAGACCAAAGCAAGCTGACGGAAAGGCAGGGTATGTGTGGGTAAGGAGCATGCCTTCCAGTGGGTTTGCTCTAACCTCAGCAATCTCCACTGATTTCCAGTCTTGTTCTAAAAACAAAACATTAGTTGTACGTTCCAGGTATTCCTCAAAGGAGTTATTTTTTTTCCGGTACCCTGTATTAAATTAATTTTGATTTTGCATCTAGTCTCACCGCTTTAGATCATAACCTGAGTGTAACTTCCTTTTGCTGAGCAGGAATAGTCTTGCCTCTCTATGTATCACTTTCAAACATAAAATTCTGGGTTTCTTATTCTGAAGAACTGCTTTCTGCTCGTTTCTCATGGCCAGCAGAGGGACTCCCGAGTAACCCTCAGACAGAGTGTGAGGTTAGGCCACTTTGTGGTGGTGAAAGATCGCCCAGCTCTCTAGAGAAGAGACATTTACTCTAAGGTTTCCCAGCACACATACAAAAAAGGCTTGAGAAATAGAGCCAGGTCTCTCAGGACCACAGGTAACAATAATCTTTCCCTGGGGCTAAGAAGAGCTTTGTAATCACATCCACCCCAGCAGAGAGAAAGAAAGGAGGTTAGTGCTTCTTTTAAGAATTGTGAAAACTGAAGGAGAAAACAACCAGAACCCTGGATGGGAGCCATTATTCCTCGTTGACGTCACAGCCCTCCAGAGCCGCAGAGAGGGGATATTTGGGAGACTAGGGACCAACTCAAGCTTATTACGTTTTGTTGGCTGATAAACTTCACAAATGACCTAGTCGTCACTGAAATTATTTAGTCACTTGTCACATTTTTCTCCTTTTTTCCCCCCAGTCTTATAGACAATGAGCAAATTGTGTAGGAAATAAACTGTTTTGCAACAGATGCTGGAGAGCATGAGGAGAAATAGGAACACTTTTACACAGTTGGTGGGAGTGTAAGTTAGTTCAACCATTGTGGAAGACAGTATGGCGATTCCTCAAGGATCTAGAAACAGAAATACCATTTGACCCAGCAATCCCATTACTGAGTATACACCCAAAAGATTATAAATCATGCTGCTATAAAGACATATGCACACGTATGTTTATTGCAGCACTATTCACAATAGCAAAGACTTGGAACCAACCCAAATGCCCATCAATGATAGACTGGATAAAGAAAATGTGGCACATATATACCATGGAATACCATGCAGCCATTAAAAAGGATGCATTCATGTCCTTTGCAGGGACATGGATGAAGCTGGAAACCATCATTCTTAGCAAAGTAACACAAGAAGAGAAAACCAAACACCACATGTTCTCACTCATAAGTGGGAGTTGAACAGTGAGAACACATGGACACAGGGAGGGGAACATCACATACCGGGGCCTGTCAGGGGGTGGGGGACTAGGGGAGGGATAGCATTAGGAGAAATACCTAATGTAGATGATGGGTTGATGGGTGCAGTAAACCACCATGACACGTGCATACCTATGTAACAAACCTGCACGTTCAGCATATGTATCCCAGAACTTAAAGTAAAGAAATGAAAATAAATTTTAAAAAGGAAATAAACTCTTTGTTTTAATAAAATGTATATTATAACCGGGCACAGTGGCCCACATCCATAACCCTAGCACTTTGGGGGGCTGAGGCAGGCAAATCACTTGAGCTCAGGAGTTTGAGACCAGCCTGGACAACATGGCAAAACCCCATCTCTAAAAAAAAAAAAAAAAAATTACATGAATTAGCCGGGTGTGATGGGTGTGGTGGCGCATGCCTGTAGTCCCAGCTACATGGGAGGTTGAGTTCCAAGAGTCATTTGAGCCCAGGAGGTCGAGGCTGCAGTTAGCCGAGATCACACCACTGCACTCCAGCCTGGGCAACAGCAAGACCCTGTCACAAAAAATTAAATAAAATGTATATCACAGTCAGACAGGCTACTCTGTGAATTCTGAATGGGCCACTGTCTCTAATCAGAAAGCTTTGTAGAGATTCTTGGCACATAGCAATGGCATCCTCAGTCAGTGTCTGTGTGGCTTTACTAAAAATTAACTTAAAGATCAGTTTTATTTCTTAATACTATACAAGACTGATCAAGCAATAAGAAGTTGTGGTGTACTTATCATGTTCAGGGAGTGTATAAGGCAATGAATGCAAGGGTTGCAGCAAAGAAACATGGGACACGTTCCCTGAATATAGAAGTTATCTACCTAGGAATATGAGGCACAATACAATACAAGCAATAAAGAAGTATCAAGTAATCTCTTTACTGATAATACTGATCAGGATAGTAATAGTGACAGTGTATTGAGTGTTTACTCTGTTCCAAACACTGTGCTAAATGCTTTATATAAACCATGTTGTTGAATCCTTAAAACAACTTTATTAAGTAGGTACTATTATTATTGCCTCTTTAGGAATAAGGAAACCAACTTACATAAAGTTTAAATCATTTGCCAGGATTTGATTCCAGGCTGTCTGACACCAAATACCATGCCTTTAAATATCCAGCAACCTGTAATGCCTCATAAGAGCAAAGGGAGTTCAAAGTGGGGAGATCAGCATGGGCTGAATGAGATCTTCATGGAAGAGGGATCCTGGAGATGTGGATGTGGTTTGGGGTAAAGAGAGGATGGAGAAGACCTTCCAAGGAAGGAGGGAGAAGGAGAGGGAGAGCACACACAGGCGGAGAAGTGAAAACGCACAAAGCTCACTGGGGTCCCAAGAGTTACCCTGCTGCCACTGCACGCCCTTTGTGCATGGATGTGAGTGGGTGGATAATGGTGGTCAGGTGACAAAAGCAGATGGAAGTTAGGTTTACGGAAGGGCCTCCTTGAAAAAAGCCTTCAGAAATTAGAGGGAAATAAAAACAATTGAAACCAAAACAAAATTGACAAGTGGAATCTAATTAAACTAAAGAGCTTTTACACAGCAAAAGAAACTATCGACAGAGTAAACAGACAATCTATAGAATGGGAGAAAATATTTGCAAACTATGCATCTGATAAAGGTCTAATATCCAGACTCTATAAGGAAATTAAACAAATCAACAAGCAAAAACCAAATAACCTCATAAAAAATGGGCAAAGGACCTAAACAGACACTTCTAAGAAGACAAGCAAGTGGCCAACAAACATATGAAAAAATGCTCATCTGGCTGGGTGTGATGGCTCATGCCTGTCATCCCAGCACTTTGAGAGGCCTGGGCAGGAGGATCACTTGAGGTCAGGAGTTAGAGACCAGCCTGGTCAACACGGTGGAACCCCATATCTACTAAAATTACATAAAAAAAAAAAAAATAGCAAGGTGTGGTGGCACACTTGTAATCCCAGCTACTTGGGCGGCTAAGGTGGGAGAATCGTTTGAACCTACCTACTTGGGAGGCGGAGGTTGCAGTGAGCTGAGATCACACTACTGCACTCCAGCCTAGGCAACAAAGCGAGACTCCATCTCAAAAACAAACAACAACAAAAAAAAGTTCATCATCACTAATCATCAGAGAAATGGAAATCAAAACCACCATGAGACACCATCTCACACCATTCAGAATGACCATTAATAAAAATTAAAAAAAAAAAAAAAAAGACGCTGGCAAGGCTGCAGAGAAAAGGGAATACCTACATACTGTTGGTGGGAATGTAAATTAGATCCCACTGTGGAAAACAAGTTTGGCGACTTCTCAGAGAATTTAAAACAGAGCTACCATTCAACGCAGCAATCCCATTATTAGGTATATGCCCAAAGGAAAATAAATTATTATACCAAAAAGACACATGCACTCATATGTTCATCGCCGTGCTACTCACAATAGCAAAACCATGGAATCGACTTAGGTGTCCATAAATGATGGACTGAATAAAGAAAATGTAGAACATATATACCATGAAATATTCCACAGACATAAACAAGAATGAATCATGTCCTTTGCAGCAACATGGATGGAGCTGGAGGCCATAATCCTAAGTGAGTTAATGCAGGAAGAGAAAATCAAATGCTGCATGTTCTCACTTAAAAGTGGGAACTAAACATTGAACATACATAAACATGGGAACAACAGACACTGCAGACTACTAGATGGCAGAGGGTGGGAGGGGACAAGTTGAAAAACTACCTATTGGGTACTATGCGCATGACTTGGGTACAATCCATCCATGTCATAAGCCTGCAGATGTAGCCCCTGTATCTAAAATAAAAGTTGAAATTTAAAAAAAAACTTTATAAATCTAGATAAGAAATTAACTTTTCACCACTTAACAAATGTAAATGTCTTACAAGAAAAATGTTATAAAGGGGTTTATCTGTTGTCTAGAAGAAAGATGACAAAATTATGTTTAAAAAGAGAAAGAATGGGCCAGGTGTGGTGGCTCATGCCTGTAATCCCAGCACTTTGGGAGGTCGAGGCAGGAGGTTCACTTAAGGCCAGGAGTTCGAGACAAGTCTGGCCAACATGGCATTTCTACTAAAAATACAAAAATTCACCAGGTATGGTGGTGGCACCTGTGGTCCCAGCTATTAGGGAGGCTAGGGCAGGAGAATCACTGGAATCCAGGAAGCAAAGGTTGCAGTGAGCTGAGATCATGCCACTGCACTCCAGCCTGGGCAACAGAAAGAGAATCTTTCTCAAAAAAAAAAAAAATGAATGAAATTTGGAGTGAAGAAGGCAACATTGGAGCCAGGACAAACAATAAGTAAATTACTTCAACAATTCTCCATGTGAAGTGACAAAGATATGTTCTTTGAGCAGAGGGCAGGAAATTCCAACCAGAGATGAGATGTTACCAGTGGGGTCTGGCTAAATTCTAGCCCCAGACATTTAATATTATAATCCCAACCAGGAGGTATCAAACACTAACATATTTTACAACTTTGGTCTGGTCTAAAAATAATAACCATCTCTGACAAGTACTATACCAAGTCCTTTTCATATGCCTTTCATTCCCACAACAAGTGAGCTTAGGAATTATCATCATGATTAATGTTGCAGATGAGGAAACCGAGATTCAGAGAACATCTGACTTACTAAAAGCTTCCCAAACAGGAAATAACCAACTCAAAGCTCAAACCCAGATCATCATTGTTCACTAATGCATTCTACAAACATCAACTGAGAAGTCACACGCACCAAGCACTGTGCTACATAAATAATTCATATGTACCACATTAGGAAGCTTATGGCGATTGTACAGATAAACATAATAGATGTGTTAACTGTAGGTGCCAATACATTCCCTATGTGCCTCAACATTTGTCATTGGGATAAGTGTGTATTAAATATTTGAGGGCACATTTCATAAGTAAAATTCCAATTCAAATGCAATTTATTCCATCTCTCACTTCTTGCATGGGGGTAGCTGAAAAGGGCCAGCTGCCCATCCTTCAGAATGAGACCAGAAAGTGATGCATCTGATGTCTACAGTTTGCCAACAAAGTCATTCTCCCCACTTTAGTCTCTTGGCAAGGAAGAGGCAAGTGCTGACTGAGTGTGAGCCAACACCCTGTCACTGTTCCCTCCCACCTCCATTCTTAATGGGTGCAGCCTGGTGAAATTGAATACTGAGGAAGCTCTCAGGAAAGGAAGGCATGAAGACTGCATGGAGTGAAGTCAGGCTGACCTAAGCACAGATCCCAGTGTGGCCACTTACCAGCTATAACACTGTGACCATGTGAGTCAACCTCTGTAAACCTCCATTTCATTGTCTGTAAAATGAGATTACTGGCAATCAAATATATGTTGAATGAATGAATGAGAAGAACGCACCAATACATTTTTGTTGGTAGGATTAGAAAAACATATATATGTAAAGCACCTACTGTAGTGCATGGCACAGTCAAAAAATAAATGAGTATAAAGTCGTTTATTTAAATAATCCGAACTTTCTCTGCATTGAGCACCCTGCAGTCAGCTCAGCTCATATATGTGTAATGCAGAACGTTTTTGTGAGAAAAGCAAAACAAAACTTTGTCCCGAATCCCTTTCTCAGATTTATATAAGCCAGGACCAATCCAGCTTCAACTCATCCAAGACATGAGGTCAAAAAATAAAAGGTATTATCAATCTGTGATCTAAGGTATTATCAATAGAGGAGGAGATCTATAGAAGAGAAGCTATTCTGCCAATTTGACTATATAAACTTTGGTGGGATTTGCCATCCATTCCTACATATATGTATGTGGTACTCAAAGATTTCAAAAAGCAAGTTTTGGAGCAATTTTCCTTAATCAACTGCCTCTCGTGATACTATCCAGGAGCTTAATAGTAATAACAACTGTTAATAATAGCTAGCATCATGTACCGTATAGGCAGATACTATTCTTACTCCATGTTGCAGATAAGGAAAATGAGGTTCAGCAAACTTAAGTGTAGCAGACATGAGTGATTTTCTACCCAATACACTCCCTCCTCATTGACCAACCTCAAATTTTTTTCAAATGTCCACCCCTCCCCAAGTGGCACTGGCATGCATACAAATTAGAGAGGCCCATCACAGAAACCCACTTTCAATTGCTGAGGTTTGGCTTAGGTGGGAACAAGTGACCTAGTTAAGTTCAATAATTCATGAGATGAGGTCTGCTAGTGGAGGGGCGGGGGACTTCTAGGAAAGGATTACTAGATAATAAAGAGACACATGGGAAGAAGAGTTTCTGTTTCTTCCAACAGATGTTGTGTCCAGATGTGACTCAGGGTACCAAGAAGAGTAGCTAAAGATACTACTGGTATGTTGAAGATGGCAGAGTAGAAAGATGGCAAGAACCTGGGTTCTTCCTTATTGGGCCATTGAATTAACCAACTCTCATGAAATTCTACCTCAGACTTCGTGATATATGAGAAAATACATTGTTCTTCTTGTTTAAGGCTTTCAGGCTGGGTTTTGTTTTGTTTTGTTTTGTTTTGTTTGTTTGTTTGTTTTGGCTACTTCCAATAAAAAATTTCTTTCTGGATTCACTAAGTAAATTAGTGAAGGTCACACACTCAGCAAATGGAAGACACTGCTCTTAACCTTCCCACCCTCTCACGCCATCCACAGCCCCAGCCCAAGTCCCATGGTTCATGGCAGGCCTGAGATCACAGGAATGAAAAACCTCATATAAAGAAAAAATCAAAAATATGAGTTTCTCTGTCACAAAGCAAAGAGCATCTAAGTAGAAGTGTACTTCCCAGCATGACTGAAAGCTGCAGGAAAAAATATGGAAGCAAATATATTTCCCCAGAAATGATTTTCACTAAACTACAAATTTTTTAACCATTAAGACTTTCTCTACTGGAAATAAAAATCAATAGTCATCTTTTCATGGATATTAAAAATCCCTTGTTTTTAAAAGAAAAGTAAATAAATAAATTTTACCAGAAAATTCTTGACTGGGTATTCTCAAAGTGTGGTTTGGAAACTCAAAGCCTCTTTCAGGTCAAAACTAGTTTTCATGATAACACTGAGGTATCCTTCGCCTTTTCCATCTCATTCTCTCAAGTGTGCATTAGTGCTCTCCAGAGGCTACATGATGTGTGATGTCAAACAGACTAAATGCAGAAACAGATATGAGAATCCAGCTGTCTTCTGATAGAAAGCGTTTCTCAGAAAGAGATTTGCCAGGTATCAAAGAGATTTGCAAACGTTTTATAGAAACATACATCAGTGTCATTCTTTCCTAATTTTTTGTCTTGGCAAATAAGTTATTTTCATAAATGTGTGGTATTTATGTTAACTGGTATTGAGTTTATTATTGTAGCTTTTATAAATTGATACACTTTTTTAAGTCCTCAGGTTTTATTTCAAGTATAGTAACTATAGGTTGATATAACTCACATATACCAAAGTTCCTTTTGGTCCTCGATCACTTGTAAGAGAATGAAGGAGTCTTCAGACCCAAACACTTGAGAATCTCTGTTCTAGACCAACATATGATGATCTTTCTCCTTCTCCCACTTAGACGCTACCTCTTGAGTGGCAGGGTTTACATGCTTGAAGCATCTTTCTGCTTCCCTCTGATGAGGGATAGATTTAAGGTTTCACCCACAGACTTTGGGCCTGGAGCCTGTACTGTCTTCAAACCCTGCCACTGTAAACTTTGGTAGAAGTTGAGTTCCCAAGGAGACGTTAAGACAGGCTCCAGCCTTGGGAAATTAGTTCGCCTCCCATCCATCCCTCCTCTCTTCCCACAGAACTCTAGAGCCAGTTTTCGATGCCAGTCTCTCAGAGACACCCACCTCATTTTCTCTGCCTACACTTTTGTAGATAAGTCTAGCACTGACTAGAACAGAGGTTGTAGAGGGTACAGCATAATGTTTTTATGTGGAAAGATAACAACAGAATATTCAGGACTTCCACATGAACACACAAGAACTCACCCTGGAATGCCACAGGCAGGAACATTCCAGAGCCCTTCACATCCATTTCCCAAAAGATCTCTATAAGCTGCAAAACAGGCACAGACCCTCCAGTTAGGGGAGGCCATCTGCTTTTATGCCTTGCCACCCTGAAACTTGCTCTAACCCACCCAACCCAATTCTCACCTCCATGGCAGCAGCTGTGTGACCTGAAGTTTCATCAATGCATGGCAGCAGGTGGTCAGTAATGGGCAGTCTTCCTTCGGCTTTCGTGGAGGGAGTAGAGTGGGAAGATATGATTGCAGGTTCCTCTGAGGGAGTTGCCAGTGATAATCTCCAACCAGCAGAAAGATGGTGATGGGCCTCGATGGAGAGAGGCTGGGCACATTGTGTATTCATACAATAGTGCTCCTCACACCTTGCACCCAAACAAGGAATACTATAGGAGAAGCAATTTTCTGAAAGGTTATCTCCTTTGGGAGCTCTGTCTGTGTTTACTGGGACATGGGACGGTGTTTGAGTGATAGGCTTCTTACCTTTATCTCTCTGCTTTGTGAGAATGGGAAGGAAGAAGGAGAGAAGAAAGAAAACGAGATTTTGTGAGGCTCTCCACAAAATCTTTCAGAAAAGAATGGGAAGAGTAAGATCCCTTTCAGCTGTATATAACATTCTATAATGTTATAATTTTACTCTTTATGTTACAGGAATCTATTGTTTAAATTTCACTGAGGCCAAACCCTCAACCCAAGAACACATCCCAAACCATCCCTACGCTAAGTTCACTGATTTGAGGAATGCTGAAAGAACAGCCTTCCCCAAACTATTGCCACTGCTGGCTTCCCATGGGGCTGGAAGCTTCCCTCGTGACAGTCACACTGTTGGGACAAAGAAAGCATTACCTGGTGTAATCTGAAAGCCATTCACATGAATGATCCACATACTCCAGGTACTGTCCACAAGTCTGGGAAGATTAAAGTGAAAACATCTCCAGTCTCTATGTTGGACATAAACCTTGCCCTTTTTCAAGATTCTCTCAATTGCTGTCTTCTCTTAGTTGGTGCCTCATTCCCACTGTCACAGATGAAATGCTACACAGTGGGACATGGCACCTGAGCAGCTGAGAAGGGGCTAGATGATGCCACCCAGAAATGTAAGGGGCCTTAGCTCTCCATGGAGTAAATCTTGACCATTGGGAAACAGAAAATGAAAGAGAATCAGAATCTGGCTATACCAACCCTAATAAGCCCAATCTCACCTGCTCTTGGAAGCTAAGCAGGGTGGGGCCTGGTTAGTACTCAGGTGGGAGAAAGAGAATCAGGCAGACATATGTCCTTCCTTTCATCCATCCATAGTATGATTTCTCTTTAAAAACTCTCCAAAAAAGGCAGGGCGTGGTGGCTCACGTCTATAATCCAGCACTTTTGGAGACTGAGGCTGGCGGATCACCTGAGGTCAGGCATTCCAGACCAGCCTGGCCAACATAGTGAAACTCTGTCTCTACTAAAAATACAAAAATTAGCCAGGTGTGGTGGCCCACACCTGTAATCCCAGCTACCTGGGAGGCTGAGGCACGAGAATTGCTTGAACCCAGGAGATGGAAGGTTGCAGTGAGCCGAGATCGCACCACTGCACTGGGTGACAGAGTGAGACTCTGTCTCAAAAAGAAAAAATGAAATACACACAAACACACTCTCCAAAAAAGTCACATGTGCCAAATGAAGACAGATGCCCTATATCTCTTTACAGCTCATTGGGAAGTTGAAGCCAGCATCCTGCATCACACTCCATAGCTTCACCTCTTTCCTTAACTTCTATTTGTTTTCAACATTTTCACACCCCTGGCTTGCACCTCTTAAACCAACTGTCAGATCTTTCCCTTAGGTTTTGTTTTCCAGGAGATCAAGACTAAGACACCCTGTCCCAGTGTCAGATTCAAAGAGACTTTGCCACGTGGAAGGCAACTACCCAAAATTGTCAGCCTTATTACTGACAATAAGTAAAAGGAAGGAGAATTCCTGTTTTCTGTGGGCAGTATGAGGACAGAGTTGAGCTAAACATACACCACTATTCTTCCCATATTTCTCAAACAAATGAGTCATTCCACCTCCCCAGAGACACAGTGAGTAAAGAAACAGAGAGAGACCCAGAGTTGTGATAAATGGGGTCCCTTTAGAGGAAGAAACATATGAGTAGGAAAGAAAAATTCTCACTAAATAGTTCTCATTCCATGTGCACTGGCAATGCACCAGCTCCCAGTAATCTGTGCATTTCTCCCAGGCGGTGCTTGCTTTGATTTTTTGCTTTTGTTGCATTTTTCTCCCCTCATATCTCATCTTCTATGACTAATCTCTTCTGTTCACCCTGTGCCAGCCTCAACAGTCATTTTCCTTTTAATTCCCCATAGAAACTATGAAAAGGAAGCCATTAAGTTTAGACGACTTACTGAAGATAACAGACAGCTCAACACGGAAAATACTTTAAGGCTAGATACTGAGAAGATTTAGGACTCCAGATGTGATAAAATAGCTTGCATCATCTAGCCCTTTCTTCAAAAATAACTATAAATGTTCCACAAAATACATAAAGCAATTGTCTGAAGGCATTGGAGACACCAAGCACAAGCAAGATTTAAAGAAAACCCTATGACATGAGGTCCACAAACATTCCAGATATTCTCCTGAGGACATGTACACACTGCAGAATAGGGATATACAAATACAACGGTCTTAGTGGGCTGAGAAAGTAGAAGTAAGAATTTGCAGCTGCCAAAGCAACCAGAACTTGGGAAAGTCCTGAAGAAGAAGAAAAACAAAGGTGCCTACAATTCTGCAAACTTATTCCCCTGATGTTGATGGACTGCTAAGCTGGCACACAAAATATGAAGCAAGAAATAAAGAAACAGAGAGAAAGAGAGGGGGGAAGAAGAAAGAAAGGAAGGGAGGGAGAGAGGGAGGGGAGAAGAGAGAGAAAAGAAAGAAGAAAGAAAGGAGAGAAAGAGAGAAGGAAGGAAGGAAGGAAGGAAGGAAGGAAGGAAG
>NC_045437.1:63108358-63117087 GCF_002776525.5 Piliocolobus tephrosceles
AGAGAGAGAAAGAGAGGGGGAAGGGAAGGAGGGAGGGAAAGAAGGAAGGGAAGGAAGGAGGGAGGATAGCTGAAGATCTGATCAGAGATTTCAGTACTAGAGAGGCAGAGGTCATAATTAAAGTCTTTCCAAAATACAAAAACGTTGGCAAATGTTCCAGGCTTTGAACTGTCCAGGCTTTGAACCAAATTAATGAAATCCAAGTGGAAATTTATTTAAAGTAAACAGAGTTATAGGTGATTCAGATGTTGACATTAACTGACAGGGAGTTTTAAATAACTATGATTAATGTGTTCAAGAAAATGGAGAAAATGATGGACAAAATGGAAGAAAGGTTGGATAATTTTAACGGGGAAATGAATCTATTTTTAAAAAGAGACAAACAATTGGTAACATTTTTAAAGCATCAAAAACATCAATTATGTAGAATCAATCTGATGGAAGATGTATAAGGTCTCTATGATGAAAACTACAGATAGTTGCTGAGAGAAGCAAAAGATCTAAGTAAATGACTGGTAATATCATGAACATGGAATTCAAAGATGCAACATTCTTAAGATATCAATTTTTTCCAAATGGATATATAAATTCAATGCAATCCCAATAAAAATCCTATCTTTTTTTGGTAGAAACTGATAAGCTATTTGTAAAATTTATATGGAAATAAAAAGAACTCTGAAAAACTAAGGCAATATTGAAGAAAAAAGACAAAACCTGGTATCAAAGCTAGAGGAATTAAAACAGTATGGTACTAGAACAAGAATAGATAACAGATAATAGATAATAGATAACAGAGAATGGAAAAAGCAAACCTCAGACTGTCATGCAGACATTTGCATACATACACACATATGGCAAAGAATTTATATCTAGACTATATTATTGTATAAAAATTATATAAATTGATAAGAGAAAGATATACAACACAATTTTTAATGTTGAGCGGGAATCCTGAACAAGCACTCCACAAAAGAGGATATGAAAATGATCAATACGCAGACGCTCCTAGATGGCTGAATAACAATAGCTCTGGTCTGCAGCTCCCAGTGTGATTGACAGAGAAGACAGGTGATTTCTGCATTTCCAACTGAGGTACCTGGTTCATCTCATTGGGACTGGTCAGAAAGTGGGTGCAGCCCACAGAGGGCAAGCCAAAGCAGGGCAGGGCATCACCTCACCTGGGAAGTGCAAGGGGTCAGGGGATTTCCCTTTCCTAGTCAAGGGAAGCCATGATAGACTGTACTGGGAAAATCAGTACTGCCACCTAAACACTGTGCTTTTCCAACAATCCTAGCAAATGGCATACCAGGAGATTATATCTGTGCCTGGCTCAGCGGGACCCATACCCACAGAGCCTTGCTCACTGCTAGTCCGAGATTGAACTGCAAGGTGGCAAGCCTGGCGGGGGGAGGGGCATCCACCATTGCTGACATTTGAATAGGTAAACAAAGCTGCTGGAAGCTTGAACTGGGTGGAGGCCACCACAGCTCAACTAGGCCTGCCTGCCTCTGTAGATTCCACCTATGGGGGCAGGGTATAGCTGAACCAAAGGCAGCACAAACTTCTGCAGACTTAAACGTCCCTGTCTGACAGCTCTGAAGAGAGAAGTGGGTCTCCCAGCACAATGTTTGAGCTCTGAGAACGGACAGACTGCCTCCTCAAGTGGGTCCCTGACCCCCGTGTAGCCTAATGTGGAGACACCTCCCAGTAGGGGCCGATTGACACCTCATACAGCTGGGTGCTCCTCTGAGATGAGGCTTCCAGAGGAAGGATCAAGCAGCAATATTTGCTGTTCTGCAATATTTGCTGTTCTGCAGCCTCCACTGGTGATACCCAGGGAAACAAGGTCTGGAGTGGACCTCTAGTAAATTCCAACAGACCTGCAGCTGAGGGACCTGACTGTTAGAAGGAAAACTAACAAACAGAAAGGAAAGAATCAACATCAACAAAAAGGACATTCAAACCAAAACCCCATCTGTGGGTCACCATCATCAAAGACCAAAGGTAGATAAAACCACAAAGATGGGGAGAAACCAGAGCATAAAAGCTGAAAATTCTAAAAAACAGAGCAACTCTTCTCTTCCAAAGGGTTGCAGCTCCTTGCCAGCATTGGAACAAAGCAGGATGGAGAATGACTTTGACGAGTTGACAGAAGTAGGCTTCAGAAAGCTGGTAATAACAAACTTCTCCAAGCTAAAGGAGGATGTTCAAAACCATTGCAAGGAAGCTAAAAACCTTGAAAAATGATTAGACAAGGGCTAACTAGAATAAACAGTATAGAGAAGACTTTAAATGACCTGATGGAGCTGTAAACCATGGCATGAGAACTACGTGACACATGCACAAGCTTCAGTAGCCAATTCTATCAAGTGGAAGAAAGGGTATCAGTGATTGAAGATCAAATTAATTAAATGAAGTGAGAAGAGAAGTTTAGAGAAAAGAGTAAAAAGAAATGAACAAAGCCTCCAAGAAATGTGGAACCATGTGAAAAGACCAAATCTATGTTTGATTGGTGTATCTGAAAGTGAAGGGGAGAATGGAACCAAGCTGGAAAACATTCTTCAGGATATTATCCAGGAGAACTTCCCCAACCTAGCAAGGCAGGCCAACATTCAAATTCAAGAAATACAGAGAACACCACAAAGATACTCCTTGAGATGAGCAACCCCAAGACACATAATTGTCAGATTCACCAAGATTGATATGAAGGAAAAAATGCTAAGGGCAGCCAGAGAGAAAGGTCGGGTTACCCACAAAGGGAAGCCCATCAGACTAACAGTGGATCTCTTGGCAGAAACTCTACAAGCCAGATGAGAGTGGAGGCCAATATTTAACATTCTTAAAGAAAACAATTTCAATCCAGAATTTCATATCCAGCCAAACTAAGCTTCATAAGTGAAGGAGAAATAAAATCCTTTGCAGACAAGCAAATGCTGAGAGATTTTGTCACCACCAGGCCTGCCTTACAAGAGCTCCTGAAGAAAGCACTAAACATGGAAAGGAACAACCAGTACCAGCCACTGCAAAAACATGCCAAGTTGTAAAGACCATTGATGCCAGGAAGAAACCGCATCAACTAACGAGCAAAATAACCAGCTAATATCATAATGACAAGATCAAATAATAATAACAATATTAACCTTAAATGTAAATAGGCTAAATGCCCCAATTAAAAGATGCAGACTGGCACATTGGATAAAGAGTCAAGACCCATCAGTGTGCTATATTCAGGAGACCCATCTCAGGTGCAGAGACACACATAGGCTCAAAATAAAGGGATGGAGGAAGCTCTAACAAGCAAATGGAAAGCCAAAAAAGCAGGGGTGGCAATCCTATTCTCTGATAAAACAGACTGTAAACCAACAATGATCAAAAGAGACAAAGAAGGCCATTACAAAATGGTAAAGGTATCAATTCAACAAGAAGAGCTAATTATCCTAAATATATATGCACCCAATACAGGAGTACCCAGATTCATAAAGCAAGTCCTGAGGGACCTACAAAGAGACTTAGACTCCCACACAATAATAATGGGAGACTTTTAACACCCCACTGTCAATATTAGATAGATCAACAAGACAGAAGGTTAACAAGGATATCCAGGACTTGAACTCAGTTCTGCACCAAGCAAACCTAATAGACATCTACAGAACTCTCCACCCCAAATCAACAGAATATATATTCTTCTCAGCACCACATTGCACTTATTCCAAAATTGACCACATAGTTGGAAGTAAAGCACTCCTCAGCAAGTGTAAAAGAACAGAAATCACAACAAACTGTCTCTCAGACCACAGTGAAATCAAATTAGAACTCAGGATAAAGAAACTCACTCAAAACCGCACAACTACATGGAAACTGAAGAACTTGCTCCTGAATGACTACTGGGTAAATAACGCAATAAAGGCAGAAATAAAGATGTTCTTTGAAGCCAATGAGAACAAAGACACAACGTACAAGAATCTCTGAGGCACACATAAAACAGTGTGTAGAGGGAAATTTATAGCACTAAATTCTCACAAGAGAAAGCAGAAAAGATCTAAAATCGACATCCTAACATCACAACTAAAAGAACTAGAGAAGCAAGAGCAAACCAATTCAAAAGCTAGCAGAAGGCAAGAAATAACTAAGATCAGAGCAGAACTGAAGGAGATAGAGACACAAAAAACCCTTCAAAAAATCAATGAATCCAGGAGCTGGATTTTTTTTTAATTTTTTTTAAGATCAACAAAATTGATAGACTGCTAGGAAGACTAATAAAGAAGAAAAGAGAGAAGAATCAAATAGACACAATAAAAAATGATAAAGGGGATATCACCACTGATCCCACAGAAGTACAAACTACCATCAGAGAATACTATAAACACCTCTACACATACAAACTAGAAAATCTAGAAGAAATGGATAAATTCCTGGACACATACATCCTCCCAAGACTAAACCAGAAAGAAGTTGAATCCCTGAATAGACCAATAACAGGATCTGAAATTGAGGCAATAATTAATAGCCTACCAACCAAAACAAGTCCAGGGCCAGACGGATTCACAGCCGAATTCTACCAGAGGTACAAAGAGGAGCTGGTACCATTCCTTCTGAAAATGTTCCAAACAATAGAAAAAGAGGGAATCCTCCCTAAGTCATTTTATGAGGCCAGCATCATCCTGATACCAAAGCCTGGCAGAGACAAAACAAAAAAAGAGAATTTTAGACCAATCTCCCTGATGAACATCAATGAGAAAATCCTCAATAAAATACTGGCAAACTGACTCCAGAAGCACATCAAAAAGCTTATCCACCAAGTTTAAGTTGGCTTCATCCCTGGGATGCAAGGCTGGTTCAGCATACTCAAATCAATAAGCGTAATCCATCACATAAACAGAAGCAAAGACAAAAACCACATGATTATCTCAATAGATGCCAAAAAGGCCTTCAAAAAATTCAACAGCCCTTCCTGCTAAAAACTCTCAATAAAGTAGCTATTGACGGAACGTATCTCAAAATAATAAGGGCTGGCCGGGCACGGTGGCTCACGCCTGTAAATCCAGCACTTTGAGAGGCTGAGGCGGGCGGATCACAAGGTCAGGAGATCGAGACCACGGCGAAACTCCGTCTCTACTAAAAATACAAAAAAAAAAAAATTAGCCAGGCGCGGTGGCGGGCACCTGTAGTCCCAGCTACTCAGGAGGCTGAGGCAGGAGAATGGCATGAACCTGGGAGGTGGAGCTTGCAGTGAGCTGAGATCGCGCCACTGCACTCCAGCCTGGGCGACAGAGCGAGACTCCATCTCAAAAAAAAATAATAATAATAATAATAATAATGGCTATTTATGACAAACCCACAGCCAGTATCATACTGAATGGGCAAAAACTGGAAGCATTCCCTTTGAAAACTGGCACAAGACAGGGATCCCCTCTCTCACCACTCCTATGCAACATAGTGTTGGAAGTTCTGGCCAGGGCAATCAGGCAAGGGAAAGATATAAAGGGTATTCAATTAGGAAAAGAGGAAGAAGTCAAATTGTCCCTGTTTGCAGATGACATGATTGTATATTTAGAAAACCCCATCATTTCAGCCCAAAATCTCCTTAAGCTGATAAGCAACTTCAGCAAAGTCTCAGGATACAAAATCAATGTGCAAAAATCACAAGCATTCCTATACACCAATAACAGACAGAGAGCCAAATCATGAGTGAATTCCCATTCACAATTGCTACAACGAGAATAAAATACCTACGAATCCAACTTACAAGGGATGTGAAGGACCTCTTCAAGGAGAACTACAAACCACTGCTCAACGAAATAAAAGAGGACACAAACAAATGGAAGAGCATCCCGTGCTCATGGATAGGAAGAATCAATGTCGTGAAAATGGCCATACTGCCCAAGGTTATTTATAGATTCAATGCCATCCCCATTAAGCTACCAATGACTTTCTTCACAGAATTAGAAAAAACTACTTTAAAGTTCATATGGAACCAGAAAAGGGCCCGCATTGCCAAGACAATTCTAAGCCAAAAGAACAAAGCTGGAGGCATCACGCTACCTGACTTCAAACTGTAATACAAGGCTAGAGTAACCAAAACAACATGCTACTGGCACCAAAACAGAGATATAGACCAATGGAACAGAACAGAGACCTCAGAAATAACACCACGTAACTACAGCCATCTGATCTTTGACAAACCTGACAAAAACAAGAAATGGGGAAAGGATTCCCTATTTAATAAATGGCGCTGGGAAAACTGGCTAGCCATGTGTAGAAAGCTGAAACTGGATCCCTTCCTTATACCTTATACAAAAATTAATTCAAGATGGATTAAAGACTTAAATGTTAGACCTAAAACCATAAAAATCCTAGAAGAAAACCTAGGTAATACCATTCAGAACATAGGCATGGGCAAGGACTTCATGACTAAAACACCAAAAGCAATGTCAACAAAAGCCAAAATAGACAAATGGGATCTAATTAAACTAAAGAGCTTCAGCACAGCAAAAGAAACTACCATCAGAGTGAACAGGCAATCTACAGAATGGGAGAAAATTTTTCCAATCCAGCCATCTGACAAAGGGCTCATATCCAGAATCCACAAAGAACTTAAACAAATTTACAAGAAAAAATCAAATGACCCCATCAAAAAGTGGGCAAAGTATATGAACAGACACTTTTCAAAAGAAGACATTTACGCAACCAACAGACACATGAAAAAATGCTTATCATCACTGGTCATCAGAGAAATGCAAATCAAAACCACAATGAGATACCATCTCACACCAGTGAGAATGGCGATTATTAAAAAGCCAGGAAACAAGAGATGCTGGAGAGGATGTGGAGAAATCAGAAGGCTTTTACACTGTTGGTGGGAGTGCAAACTAGTTCAACCATTGTGGAAGACAGTGTGGCGATTCCTCAAGGATCTAGAACTAGAAATACCATTTGACCCAGTGATCCCATTACGGGGTATATACCCAAAGGATTATTAATCATGCTACTACAATGATACATGCACATGTATGTTTATTGCAGCACTATTCACAAAAGCAAAGACTTGGAACCAACCCAAATGTCTATCAATGATAGACTGGATTAAGAAAATGTGGCACATACACCATGGAATACTATGCAGCCATAAAAAAGATGAGTTCATGTCCTTTGAAATGACATGGATGAAGTTGGAAACCATCATTCTGAGCAAACCATCTCAAGGACAGAAAACCAAACACTGCATGTTCTCACTCATAAATGGGAATTGAACAATGAGAACACTTGGACACAGGGCGAGGAACATCATACACTGGGGCCTGTCGTGGGGTTGGGGAATGGGGGAGGGATAGCATTAGGAGAAACACCTAATGTAAATAACAAGTTAATGGGTGCAGCAAACCAACACGACACATGTATACATATGTAACAACCTGCATGTTGTGTACATGCACCCTAGAACTTAAACTATAATTTAAAAAAAAGAAAATGATCAATATGCAAATGAGAAAGGTGTTCAGCATCATTACTCATGACAGACACAAATTAAAGCCACATCTTGATACCGTGTGCTGCTTTGTAGTCTAGAAATGTCAATATCTCTCCTTGAAAAACCAATTACAAAGCCACAGTTCTGAATACCAGAAAGTGAATTAGAATAGATGTCAATTATTATAAACAGCCTTGTTTAATTTGGGGAATGGGGTTTCTGCTAAGGTTTTTCATCTTGCAGTGAAATGGATTTTGATTCTCCGTTCCAGTTATTTAAGTCACTCTTGCCAGCCTAGTGCAAAAAGTGAAAAGTAATAACAGAAACCTTACTGTTGGAATTAAACAGGGCTGCTCACAATTGTTGAAATCTATCTGAATTCACATTCTTATATTCAAAGCTGTGGTTTTGCAATTGCTTTCTTCCAAAGAAACTGGAAAAATAAGGCTGCAGGGGTTGAGAATTGTGACCATTTTTGCAATCTAGCAAAATGGCTACAAGCACAGGTGCAGGAGCCAGACAACCTGGGTTTTAATTCCTGTTCTGCCTCAGTAGCTGTGTCTTGGTTTCCTCACCAGATATTGAGGACAATGATTGCACTTACCTTGTAAGTTGTGGTAGGCAGTAGGCTTACATTCTGTCTCATTTTGGTTTTAGCCTAATTTTCTCATTACATTCTGTCTCCTTTTATTCTAAGCATGTTTTTTAAAATATCATGTATTTGTATTTTGCCTTTTAAAAATCATTCAGGGATTTTTATACTTAATAAGGGAATTGAATCCATTTACATTATTTGAGAACCCTATTATATTTATTTTTATACAGATATTCTGTTTTTGTTTTTATTTGTTTCTGTTTGCTGTTTCTTATTTTTCCTGGATTTTCACTGTTTCTTTCTTATAATAATTTGGAAAACTTGCTTACCATTTCTATTTAACTAGTGATTAGGTTTAATTTTTTGATTAGCTGACTTTGGGGATGCAGATATTGAAAATAATGCATTCTTTCATTTTAAAAAATACAAAAAATAAAAATAATATGGAAAGGCATGAAATAAAATACAAAGTAAATGTCTTTTTATTCTCACTTCCTGCATGTTATTATTGTGAATAATTTATCATTTTAGTCTTTTTGATGGTTTTCATTATTACTTAGAATAATATTTTTATTTATCAGTATACTTTCTAAATTATTCTTTAAATTTTTCTTTAACAGTAATAACCTCCCAGACAAGTTTTGCTTATAATTTTGTTTTGAGATG
>NC_045437.1:63177087-63278702 GCF_002776525.5 Piliocolobus tephrosceles
CAGCAATTTTACATGCACTCATTTGGGGGTGTGTATAGTCTATTTGACCACATGTGTAAATAAATATTTAGTCTATTTTCTTCACGTGTTAATTTTGTAATCACTACCATAGTTAAGGTACAGAATTGTTCCATCGCCATAAGGATCCCTCATGCCACTTTTTGTTAACCACAACTATCTCCCTTCCCTCTCCTTCCTGTCCCTGACAAATTATTTGGTTTCCATCTCTATAATTTTGTCATTTCATGAATGTTATATAAATGGAATCATACAGTGTATAGTCTTTTGAGCTTGATGTTTACTATTCACCATAATTCCTTTGAGATCCATACAAGTTGTGTGTATGAATAGTTCATTCCTTTTTGTTGCTAAGTAGTATTCCATGGTACAGATGTACCACGGTAATATAGTTTGGCTGTGTCCACACCCAAACCTTATCTTGAATTGTAGCTCCCATAATCCCCACATGTTGTGGGAGGGACCCAGTGGGAGGTAAGTGCATCAAGGGGGTGGGTTTTTCCCATGTTGTTCTTGTGATAGTGGATATGTCTCATGAGATCAGATGGTTTTATAAAAGGCAGTTCTCCTGCACACACTCTCTTGCCTGCCACCATGTAAGATGTGCCTTTGCTGCTCCGTCACCTTTCGCCATGATTGTGAGGCCTCCACAGCCATGTGGAGCTGTGAGTCCATTAAACCTCTTTTTCTTTATAAATTACCCAGTCTCAGGTATTTCTTCATAGAGGTATGAAAATGGACTAATACACATGGTATGTTTAACCATTCACTTACTGAAGGACTTTTGGGTTGTTACTAGTTTTTGACTATTAAGAATAAAATTACTATGAATATTTGAATACAGGTTTTTTGTGAATATAGTTTTTATTTCTCTGGGATTAATACTGAAGAGTGTGACAGTTCTATTAATTTTTAGCATATGTATAGATTTGCATAACCACCACTAGGATTAGGAAATAGAACAGTTTGATCATGCCATAAAAACTTCTTCATGTTATCTGTTTAGAGTCACACCTACCTCCCTAACTTCTGGAAACCACTGATCTATTCTCTATCTTTGCCTTTTCAAGAATATTGTATAAATGATTTGCATTATATGTAACCTTATGAGACTGGCTTCTTTCATTCAGTATGATGCCTTTAAGATTTATTCGGGGCGGAGCAAGATGGCCGAATAGGAACAGCTCCAGCCTCCAACTCCCGGCGCAGGCGACACAGAAGACCGGTGATTTCTGCATTTTCAACGGAGGTACTGGGGTCATCTCACTGGGGAGTGCCTGACAATCCGTGCTGGTCAGCTGCTGCATTCCGACCAGCGAGAGCTGAAGCAGGGCGAGGCATCGCCTCACCTGGGAAGCGCAAGGGGGAAGGGAATCCCTTTTCCTAGCCAGGCGAACTGAGACACACAACACCTGGAAAATCGGGTAATTCCCACCCCAATACTACGCTTTAAGGAAACGGGCACACCAGGAGACTATACCCACACCTGGCCGGGAGGGTCCCACGGCCACGGAGCCTCCCTCATTGCTAGCACAGCAGTCTGCGATCTAACCACAAGGCAGCAGTGAGGCTGGGGGAGGGGCGCCCGCCATTGCTGAGGCTTAAGTAGGTAAACAAAGCCGCTGGGAAGCTCGAACTGGGTGGAGCTCACAGCAGCTCAAGGAAACCTGCCTGTCTCTGTAGACTCCACCTCTGGGGACAGGGCACAGCTAAAAAAACAACAGGGGAAGCAGCAGAGGCCTATGCAGATGCGAACGACTCTGTCTGACAGCTTTGAAGAGAGCAGTGGATCTCCCAACACGGAGGTTGAGATCTCAGAACGGACAGACTGCCTGCTCAAGTGGGTCCCTGACCCCTGAGTAGCCTAACTGGGAGACATCCCCCACTAGGGGTAGTCTGACACCCCACACCTCGCAGGGTAGAGTACACCCCTGAGAGGAAGCTTCCAAAGTAAGAATCAGACAGGTACACTCGCTGTTCAGCAATATTGTATCTTCTGCAACCTCTGCTGCTGATACCCAGGCAAACAGGGTCTGGAGTGGACCTCAAGCAATCTCCAACAGACCTACAGCTGAGAGTCCTGACTATTAGAATGAAAACTATCAAACAGGAAGAACACCTATACCAAAACCCCATCAGTACGTCACCATCATCAAAGACCAGAAGCAGATAAAACCACAAAGATGGGGAAGAAGCAGGGCAGAAAAGCTGGAAATTCAAAAAATAAGAGCGCATCTCCCCCTGCAAAGGAGCGCAGCTCATCGCCAGCAATGGATCAAAGCTGGTCAGAGAATGACTTTGACGAGATGAGAGAAGAAGGCTTCAGTCCATCAAACTTCTCAGAACTAAAGGAGGAATTACGTACCCAGCGCAAAGAAACTAAAAATCTTGAAAAAAGAGTGGAAGAATTGATAGCTAGAATAATTAATACAGAGAAGGTCATAAATGAAATGACAGAGATGAAAACCATGACACGAGAAATACGTGACAAATCCACAAGCTTCAGTAACTGACTTGATCAACTGGAAGAAAGAGTATCAGCGATTGAGGATCAAATGAATGAAATGAAGCGAGAAGAGAAACCAAAAGAATAAAGAAGAAAAAGAAATGAACAAAGCCTGCAAGACGTATGGGATTATGTAAAAAGACCAAATCTACGTCTGATTGGGGTGCCTGAAAGTGAGGGGGGAAATGGAACCAAGTTGGAAAACACTCTTCAGGATATCATCCAGGAGAACTTCCCCAACCTAGTAGGGCAGGCCAACATTCAAATTCAGGAAATACAGAGAACACAACAAAAATACTCCTCGAGAAGAGCAGCTCCAAGACACATAATTGCCAGAT
This sequence comes from Piliocolobus tephrosceles, assembly GCF_002776525.5. Lineage (NCBI taxonomy): Eukaryota > Metazoa > Chordata > Mammalia > Primates > Cercopithecidae > Piliocolobus > Piliocolobus tephrosceles. Next base: position 63,179,950 of record NC_045437.1, read on the forward strand.
TCACCAAAGTTGAAATGAAGGAAAAAATCTTAAGGGCAGCCAGAGAGAAAGGTCGAGTTACCCACAAAGGGAAGCCCATCAGACTAACAGCAGACCTCTCAGCAGAAACCCTACAAGCCAGAAGAGAGTGGGGGCCAATATTCAACATTCTTAAAGAAAAGAATTTTCAACCCAGAATTTCATATCCAGCCAAACTAAGTTTCATAAGTGAAGGAGAAATAAAATCCTTTACAGATAATCAAATGCTTAGAGATTTTGTCACCACCAGGACTGCCTTACAAGAGACCCTGAAGGAAGCCCTAAACATGGAAAGGAACAACCGGTACCAGCCATTGCAAAAACATGCCAAAATGTAAAGACCATTGAGGCTAGGAAGAAACTGCATCAACTAACAAGCAAAATAACCAGTTAATATCATAATGGCAGGATCAAGTTCACACATAACAATATTAACCTTAAATGTTAATGAACTAAATGTTCCAATTAAAAGACACAGACTGGCAAACTGGATAAAGAGTCAAGACCCATCAGTCTGCTGTATTTAGGAGACCCATCTCACATGCAGAGACATACATAGGCTCAAAATAAAGGGATGGAGGAAGATCTACCAAGCAAATGGAGAACAAAAAAAAAGCAGGGGTTGCAATCCTAGTCTCTGATAAAATAGACTTTAAACCATCAAAGATCAAAAGAGACAAGGCCATTACATAATGGTAAAGGGATCAATTCAACAGGAAGAGCTAACTATCCCAAATATATATGCACCCAATACAGGAGCACCCAAATTCATAAAGCAAGTCCTTAGAGACTTACAAAGAGACTTGGACTCCCATACAATAATAATGGGAGACTTCAACACTCCACTGTCAACATTAGACAGATCAACGAGACAGAAAGTTAACAAGGATATCCAGGAATTGAACTCATCTCTGCACCAAGCAGACCTAATAGACATCTATAGAACTCTCCACCCCAAATCAACAGAATATACATTCTTCTCAGCACCACATCGCACTTATTCCAAAATTGACCACATAATTGGAAGTAAAGCTCTCCTTAGCAAATGTAAAAGAACAGAAATTATGACAAACTGTCTCTCAGACCACAGTGCAATCAAACTAGAACTCAGGACTAAGAAACTCAATCAAAACCGCTCAACTACATGGAAACTGAACAACCTGCTCCTGAATGACTACTGGGTACATAACGAAATGAAGGCAGAAATAAAGATGTTCTTTGAAACCAATGAGAACAAAGATACAACATACCAGAATCTCTGGGACACATTTAAAGCAGTGTGTGGAGGGAAATTTATAGCACTAAATGCCCACAAGAGAAAGCTGGAAAGATCTAAAATTGACACTCTAACATCACAATTAAAAGAACTGGAGAAGCAAGAGCAAACACATTCAAAAGCTAGCAGAAGGCAAGAAATAACTAAGATCAGAGCAGAACTGAAGGAGATAGAGACACAAAAATCCCTCCAAAAAATCAATGAATCCAGGAGTTGGATTTTTGAAAAGATCAACAAAATTGACAGACCGCTAGCAAGACTAATAAAGAAGAAAAGAGAGAAAAATCAAATAGATGCAATTAAAAATGATAAAGGGGATATCACCATGGACCCCACAGAAATACAAACTACCATCAGAGAATACTATAAACACCTCTATGCAAATCAACTAGAAAATCTAGAAGAAATGGATAATTTCCTGGACACTTACACTCTTCCAAGACTAAACCAGGAAGAAGTTGAATCCTTCAATAGACCAATAGCAGGCTCTGAAATTGAGGCAATAATTAATAGCCTACCAACCAAAAAAAGTCCAGGACCAGATGGATTCACAGCTGAATTCTACCAGAGGTACAAAGAGGAGCTGGTACCATTCCTTCTGAAACTATTCCAATCAATAGAAAAAGAGGGAATCCTCCCTGACTCATTTTACGAGGCCAACATCATCCTGATACCAAAGCCTGGCAGAGACACAACAAAAAAAGAGAATTTTAGACCAATATCCCTGATGAACATCAATGCAAAAATCCTCAATAAAATACTGGCAAACCGGATTCAGCAGCACATCAAAAAGCTTATCCACCATGATCAAGTGAGCTTCATCCCTGGGATGCAAGGCTGGTTCAACATTCGCAAATCAATAAACGTAATCCAGCATATAAACAGAACCAAAAACAAGAACCACATGATTATCTCAATAGATGCAGAAAAGGCTTTTGACAAAATTCAACAGCCCTTCATGCTAAAAACGCTCAATAAATTCGGTATTGCTGGAACGTACCTCAAAATAATAAGAGCTATTTATGACAAACCCACAGCCAATATCATACTGAATGGGCAAAAACTGGAAAAATTCCCTTTGAAAACTGGCACAAGACAGGGATGCCCTCTCTCACCACTCCTATTCAACATAGTGTTGGAAGTTCTGGCTAGGGCAATCAGGCAAGAGAAAGAAATCAAGGGTATCCAGATAGGAAAAGAAGAAGTCAAATTGTCCCTGTTTGCAGATGACATGATTGTATATTTAGAAAACCCCATTGTCTCAGCCCAAAATCTCCTTAAGCTGATAAGCAACTTCAGCAGAGTCTCAGGATACAAAATTAATGTGCAAAAATCACAAGCATTCTTATACACCAGTAACAGACAAACAGAGAGCCAAATCATGAATGAACTTCCATTCACAATTGCTTCAAAGAGAATAAAATACCTAGGAATCCAACTTACAAGGGATGTAAAGGACCTCTTCAAGGAGAACTACAAACCACTGCTCAGTGAAATAAAAGAGGACACTAACAAATGGAAGAACATACCATGCTCATGGATAGGAAGAATCAATATCGTGAAAATGGCCATACTGCCCAAAGTTATTTATAGATTCAGTGCCATCCCCATCAAGCTACCAATGAGTTTCTTCACAGAATTGGAAAAAACGGCTTTAAAGTTCATATGGAACCAAAAAAGAGCTCGCATTGCCAAGACAATCCTAAGTCAAAAGAACAAAGCTGGAGGCATCACGCTACCTGACTTCAAACTATACTACAAGGCTACAGTAACCAAAACAGCATGGTACTGGTACCAAAACAGAGATATAGACCAATGGAACAGAACAGAGTCCTCAGAAATAATACCACACATCTACAGCCATCTGATCTTTGACAAACCTGAGAGAAACAAGAAATGGGGAAAGGACTCCCTATTTAATAAATGGTGCTGGGAAAATTGGCTAGCCGTAAGTAGAAAGCTGAAACTGGATCCTTTCCTTACTCCTTATACGAAAATTAATTCAAGATGGATTAGAGACTTAAATGTTAGACCTAATACCATAAAAACCCTAGAAGAAAACCTAGGTGGTACCATTCAGGACATAGGCATGGGCAAGGACTTCATGTCTAAAACACCAAAAACAACGGCAGCAAAAGCCAAAATTGACAAATGGGATCTCATTAAACTAAAGAGCTTCTGCACAGCAAAAGAAACTAGCATCAGAGTGAACAGGCAACCTACAGAATGGGAGAAAATTTTTGCAATCTACTCATCTGACAAAGGGCTAATATCCAGAATCTACAAAGAACTCAAACAAATTTACAAGAAAAAAACAAACAACCCCATCAAAAAGTGGGCAAAGGATATGAACAGACATTTCTCAAAATAAGACATTCATACAGCCAACAGACACATGAAAAAATGCTCATCATCACTCACCATCAGAGAAATGCAAACGAAAACCACAATGAGATACCATCTCACACCAGTTAGAATGGCAATCATTAAAAAGTCAGGAAACAACAGGTGCTGGAGAGGATGTGGAGAAATAGGAGCACTTTTACACTGTTGGTGGGATCGTAAACTAGTTCAACCATTATGGAAAACAGTATGGCGATTCCTCAAGGATCTAGATCTAGATGTACCATATGACCCAGCCATCCCACTACTGGGTATATACCCAAAGGATTATAAATCATGCTGCTATAAAGACACATGCACACGTATGTTTATTGCGGCACTATTCACCGTAGCAAAGTCTTGGAATCAACCCAAATGTCCATCTGTGACAGACTGGATTAAGAAAATGTGGCACATATACACCATGGAATATTATGCAGCCATAAAAAAGGATGAGTTTGCGTCCTTTGTAGGGACATGGATGCAGCTGGAAACCATCATTCTTAGCAAACTATCACAAGAACAGAAAACCGAACACCGCATGTTCTCACTCATAGGTGGGAACTGAACGATGAGATCACTTGGACTCGGGAAGGGGAACATCACACATCGGGGCCTATCGTGGGGAGGGGGGAAGGGGGAGGGATTGCATTGGGAGTTATACCTGATATAAATGACAAATTGATGGGTGCTGACGAGTTGATGGGTGCAGCACACCAACATGGCACAAGTATACATATGTAACAAACCTGCACGTTATGCACATGTACCCTAGAACTTAAAGTATAATAATAAAAAATAAATAAATAAAATAAAATAAGATTTATTCAAGTTGTTGCAGATGTCATTAATTCATTCTTTTTATTGCTGAGTGGTATTCTATGGTTCGGATATATCACAGTTTATCCATTCTCCTGTGGAAACGTATTTAGTTTTTTTCCAGATTTTGATGACTGTGAAAAAAACTGTACATTAATGTGCAGGTTTTTATGTGAAGATATGTTTCAATTTCTAATGTCAGCACACAGGAGTGGGATCGTTGGGACATATGGTAAGTGTATGTTTAACTTAATTAGAAATTGCCACAGAGTGGCTGTGCATCTTGTATTCTCACCTCCAGTGCATGAGAGCTCTGGTTGCTCTGCATTCTTGTCAGCACTTGGTTTTGCTAGTACTTTATTTTAACCATCTAATAGGTATATAGAGGAATCTCCTCATAGTTTTAATTTGTATTTCCTTAAGTTCTAATAATGTTGACAGCCATACTTATCATGCATATATGCTCTTTGATGAAATGTCTGTTCAAGTCTTTTCCCAGTTATAAATAGGTTAGTTCATTTATTAGTGTCAAGTTATGAGAGTTCTTTACATATTCTGGATACAAATCCTGTGTTGGATATGTGATTTATAAGTATATCCTCTCAGTCTGTAGTTTTTCTTTCTCTTACCAGTGTCTTTCCCAGAGCAAACGGTTTTAATTTTGATCAAGTCCAGTTTATCAATGCTTTCTTTATGGATTGTACTTACTTCTAAGAACTCTTTGCCTAAACCTAGGTCAGGAATATTCTCTCTCTCTCTCTCGTGTGTGTGTGTGTGTGTGTTTGTGTGTGTATTTAAATTTATTTGTTTGTTTGTTTGTTTATTTATTTATTTTTAGACAGAGTTTTGCTCTTGTTGCCCAGGCTGGAGTGCAATGGCATGGTCTCAGCTTACTGCAACCTCCGCCTCCCAGGTTCAAGCAATTCTCCTGCCTTAGCCTTCCAAGTAACTGGGATTACAGGTGCCTGCCACCATGCCCAGCTAATTTTTAAATTTTTAGTAGAGATGAAGTTTCACCATGTTGGCCAGGCTGGTCTCAAACTCCTGACCTCAGGTGATCCGCCTGCTTCAGCCTCCCAAAGTGCCAGGATTACAGGCATGAGCTACTGTGCCCGACTTCTTTCCTATATTTTATCTAAAAGGTTTATAGTTTTACATATTACATTAAATCTATAGTCCATTTTTAGTTAATTTTTGTATAAGGTGTAAAATTTAGGTCAAGGTTCTTTTTTTGCATATGAATGTCTAATTGTTCTAACACCACGTGTTGGAATTAAAAACTATACTTTCTTCATGGAATTGTTTTTGCACCTTGCTTTTTTATGGGTCTATACCAATATTCTGTTTCCTTTATCTCTGTGTCTCTTTCTTCACCAATATCACACTGTCTTTATTTCTGTAGTTTTATAGTTAGTCTTAAAACTGGATATTGTGATATTTTCAACTCCATTTAAAAAAAAAAAAAAAAAAACTGGCCGGGAATGGTGACTCATGCCTGTAATCCCAACACTTTGGGAGGCTGAGGCAGGTGGATCATGAGGTCTGGAGTTTGAGACCAGCCTGACCAACGTGGCGAAACCACCATCTCTACTAAAAATACAAAAATTAGCCAGGTGTGGTGGCACGCACGTGTAATCCCAGTTACTCAGGAGGCTGAGGCAGGAGAATCACTTGAACCCGGGAGGCGGAGATTACAGTAAGCCAAGATCGCACCACTGTACTCCAGCCTGGGCAATAGAGCGAGACTCCATCTCAAAACAACAACAACAATAACACAAATCAAAAAAACACCTGTTTTAGCTATTCTAGTTCCTTTGCCTTTCTATATAAATTTTAGAATCAGTTTATATCTTAAAAATATTTCTAGGAGTTTGATTGGAATTTGAGATATATTTTGTGCAGAAAAGAGTTAAAATAATAGGCCTGATACTGCTGTCCCTAGAAAGGTCTATTTTCAGGGTTGGCCCTTGGCTGGTAATCTGGAAACTTGGCCGGTAAGCAGTCCCTACACTGATGTAAAATTTCCCCGAATGATAATTGTGGCTTACTGTGCTTAAACTCTTTATGCAAACAATGTGGTTTAGGCTGAACACCTGCTTTCCTTTTGGGAGTCTGGAACTTCAGAACGTGCTAGGCACAGAGTATTTACTTGACCAGTTCCCAGTAAAATTTTGAGCACTGAGTGATAGTAAGGTTCCCTGGTAGACAACACTTTCCACGTATTGTCACAACTCATTGCTAGAGGAATTAAGTGCATCCTGACGTGACTACTGACAGGACTCTTAGAAGCTTGCTTGTGGCTTTGTCCAGACTTTGCTCCGTGCTGCTTATCCCTTTGCTGATTTTGCTTTTTATCCTTTCACTGAAATAAATCATAGTCATGAGTATGACTATATGCTGAGTCCTGTGAGCCCTCCTAGGAAATCATTGTGCTTGAGGGGGTCTTAGGGAACCCCAGTACACATCTATAGGTGAATTCAGATAGAATTGACGTGTTACTATGTTGAATCTTCCAACCTATGGTATGTCTCTACATTTATTTAAATTTTCTTTGATTTATTTTTCTCATCATACAGATCCTATACATGTTTTGTTAGATTTAGAAAAAATATTTTCTTTTATTGAAGCTATTGTAAATGATGTTTTTTAAATTTAGCTTTCTATTTGTACATTGCCAGTGTGAAATACGGTTGATAGTTGTGTGTTGGCCTTGTATTCTGTGACTTTGCTAAAACTCGGGAGTTCTTTTTTTGTAGATTTCTTCGGGTTATCTACATAGATAATTGTGTCATCTGCAAATGGGGACCATTTTATTTCTTCCTTTCTAATCTCCATGCTTTTTATTTCATTTTCATGTTTTATTATACTGCCTGAGACTTCCATTATGATGTTGATATAGAAGCAATAAGAATGGACAGCATTGCCTTGCTCCTGATCTTAGGAGGAAAGCATTGACTTTAACTGTTAGTGTGATTTTAACTGTAGGACTTTTGTAAACACCTTTGATCAGGTTGAGAAAGTTACTTTCTATTTCTAGTTTGATGCTGTGTCAAATGCTTTTTTCCTGCATCTATTGATATGATTTTTTTTTTTTGTTTTAGACTAATATAGTAAGTTACATCAATTGATCTTCAAAAATGGAAGCAACCTTATTTTTATATTCCTGAGATAAACCTATTTTGTCCTGGTATATTTTTCTTTTTATGTATTGCTGGATTTGATTTGCAATATTTTGTTGAGGATTTTTACATCTATGTTTATGATGGATGTTGGGATGTTGATCTGTAGTGTTCTGGTTGGGTTTTTTGTTTATTTGTTTTTTTGTTCTGGTATCAGAATAATAGTGATCTTGTAAAATAAGTTGGGAACTATCCCCAACCCTTCTGTTTTCTGGAAGGGATGTGTAGAACTGATGTCATTTCTTCTTTAAATGTTTGGTAGAATTTGCAAGTGAAAACATTGGAGCCTGGAGGGTTTTTTCCCCCAAAAGGTTTTCAGTGAAGAATATAATTTCTTTACTACTTATAAGGTTATTTAAGTTATCTATTTCATATTGGTGACCTTTGGTAGTTTGCAGTTTTCAAGAAGTTGGTCCCTTTCATCTAAGTTGTCGAATTTATGTGCATAGAGCTGCTCATAGTGTTCCCTCTTTCATTCCTGATACTGGTAATTTGTGTCTTCTCTTGTTTTGTTTGTCAGTCTTGCTAGAGGTTTGTTAATTTTATTCATCTTTCCAAAGAACCAGATTTTGGTTTCATCCATTTCTCCTTATTTTTCTGTTTTTAGTATTCTTCATATCTGCTCTAATTTTTATAGTTTTAAAAATAGTTTCCTTTCTTCTTGCTTATGGCTTAATTTCTTTATTATCCATGGTGATTTTCTGAGTACAAACTCTGTTACTGAGAATGGTTGAAGACCATTCTAACTCAGCTGTTGGGTTTTTTACTAAAACAAAAATAAGAATTCTGATTTGGAATCCTATTTGTGCATGGTAGCCATGAAATTTCATACACAGGAGCCTGTTGCATGTAGACAGAACTACATGAACGTTTCTTCGAGCATTTAAACAGGCTGATTTCCTGGTGTAGAGTTTATCATTGACAAAAGGGAATTCAGAGACTGCCATAACAACCTTTATTCCCATCAAATATTATTAATAGCCTGATGTTGAAAATCACTTTGGACATATCTTAGTTTATCAAGCAACTAGCCAAAACCTTTCCCAGTATGTTATTTTTATCTTGAATTATAACAAAGAAAATATTATAACCAAAGAACAATTACATATGTAGGTATGCCCACAGAATTTTAGTTTGTTTGTTTAACTGGATGAAGGAAAGCATAAACCTGTTTGATTAGAGATGTAGAGATTAATTCAGATTTAGCTCTTGAAACTTGTTTTTTTGTCTCCCTAAGCCTAGTCATGCCAAAAATTTCCTGCTGCTAATTGAGATCTCATTTTTTTTCTCCATTTTTCAATTTGGATTTTAATAGAATTTCTTTCCCTAAGGGAGAAAGAGGGAAATGTCAGAATATAAACTCCTGGAAGCTTAAATCCTACACATAGCTGAAATATTTCATCTAAACTTGCCTAAAGGCTGCCACATTGCTACACGTATAACTCATACATCAGATCTCTCACAGGCAAATAGGACATATTAGGCCAAAGAAAGATTCAGTCACCATTTCACCAAGAAACATATAGGCTGGGTCTATAAGATACCAAAAAAATGGTCACTTTTAGGGGCCCAAAGTGAATCAAACCAATTGTTTAGCATAATGTAGACCAAATAATATATACCATGAGTTTGCAAAAATTTAATTTTCTGCTTCATAAGCTTAATGTAAATCTGCTTGCTCTATTTCCAGGGGGAAGGAAATAGATTTTTTTTTTAATTCTGTCTTACAAAAAGATTGTGAAGTCAAATAGAAAATATGCTGGTGTCACTCAGCATTTCAAAACTGTTATCTGAAACAACCATATGTGAAAACATCCTTTGGGAGAGCGTGTAAAGGAAACCTCCTGTCTCTTGATGTCATTAAATTGTTGACGCTGCATTCATGCAATGGGAGTGTCGCCTTAACCAGCCAAATGATAATTCAAACCTCCTTAATTTTCTTCCTACAAATAAAAGAAAATTATTTTCTCTGATGATTATTGGCTTAATTAGCAGCTCTCTGGATCTGTGTGTAAACTGAAGATGATTAAGATAACTTCTTGCTCTAATATAGTTTATGATGCTCTGAATATTGGGTCTTTTTCTAAAGACATATAACAAGAGGAATTCAGAGGTTAAAATTCTCTTGAAATAAAAAAAGAAACTGGAGGCAGAACTAGATAGAGAAAAGCTAGATAGATGATACCAGAGAAATACCAAGCTGGCTTTAAGCATGAGAGGATTTTGCTTGAGCCCCATTTCTCTGTCTAAAGGGTCAGATCTGCGTCCAGCAGCCAACATCATCAACCCTGCATCTCCCTGTCTCAATCTTCCTTGAGAGAGAAACTTCTTTCCAAGCCCCTGGGCATACTAACTCCTGCCTGTGGACACCTGGGTTATGGGCCCAGATGCCTAACCTCCATTTAGGCTCTCTCAGTGTTGGACCCAACCTGGATAGCAGATGCATTAGCATAAAACTAAGTAGGTAAGAGTCCTGGGTGGTTTGCTGGGCAAATAATTATTTCAGTTAAACAAGTATTGATTGAGCATCTAACATGTGCCAAGAAGAATGAGAATTTGAGCCCAGTTCTTGTGACACCAAGTTCACAATTCTTCCCACCTTTCTATACCACCTAGGCTAAAGTGCCAAGGCCCCATTGCCACCCTCAAAATAACAGTGAATGCTTAGATATTGGAAACCCTGAGATTTGCATGATATATTACTTAAGTCTGTGTGTTTTTCATAGCAGGTGCTATCAATCAATTCCTCCAACCATTAAAAACTAAATGTGGCCCTAGGTGAACTGGATCCTAACAGTTCCATCAGAACACTTGTCCATCAGAGCATCTGCACAGTAGTACTTGCTCTCAGCAGCCAGGGAGCTAAAGCCAGATTACAATGGATCAAGCGGAGATTGGGTAGTCTGGAAAGGAAAGAGCAAATGTAGACTTTTTATTCCCAAAATCATGTCAGGAACTGAAGAATAAATCTGTTTGAAGAAACATCGCTTCATAGTTTTGTTTTATTTTGGTTTTTTTAAGGCCTGAAGGATATATGTGTAGGTTAAGGAAAAGTTTCTTGAGGAGGGAAAAAGATGAAGTTGCAAAAGAGATAGAATAACTTGGCCAGGTGCAGTGGCTCATGCCTATAATCCCAGCATGTTGGGAGGCCTAGGCAGGTGGATCACCTGAGGTCAGGAGTTCGAGACCAGTCTGACCAATGTGGCATGGCAAAACTCTGTCTCTACTAAAAATACAAAAATTAGCCAGGTGTGGTGGTGGGTGCCTGTAATCCCAGCTACTCGGGGGGCTGAGGCAGGAGAATTGCTTGAACCCAGGAGACATAGGTTGCAGTGATCCAAGATCATGCCACTGCACTCCAGCCTGGGCAATAGAGCAAGACTTCATCTCAATAAAAACAAACAACAACAACAACAAAGAGATGGAATAACTGATGGAAATCATAAAGGTAAATGTCTATCAGAATTATGATGTAAGGCATTGCCCTAAGAACTTGACATATTTAAGTCAATTTACTTCACTCAAAAACCTTATGAAGAAGGCACTAAAATATTCTCATCTTACAGATGACGGAAATAAGGTATAACTGAGATAGCATCACGTTATGAAACTGGGATTAGAATTTAGCCAGTCAAGCCCCAGCGTCCATGCTCTTAATGGACTCTAGGTTTAGGTTGTAAATCTACCTCTCTGGGGAAAGTTTTTGTGTCAAAGGAGGCATACTAATTGTGGCCTAGCATTCTCAAAAAGTAAAGATACTTCTTTCTTTCCACCAGAAGGCGTTGAGGAGAAGTCAGGGGAGGGAACAGAGACATGTAGAGGAATAGAAAAGAACAGTTAAAGAAGAATGAAAGATCTAATCATACTGGAATGGCTAGGCTGATTGTTAATGTCCCTTATGTTCAGAATAATAAACCCATGTTTTCAGCACAAATGCACCACAGGGAAATTACTCTCCTACTTGCTATGGGAGCTGCCATCTTCCAATTAATCTACCAGCTACAATTATTTAGAAAAATGTATGAAAGCTATAACTAGGCCACAGGCTCATTTTATATTACTTACATATGTACGTTCTGTTCCTCCCCATGATAATTTTGGCATATTCATTGTAGTACAAACTTTGGAGAAACAAAAATATCTTGGTATCTATCCTGAAACTTTAAAGCTTGGAGTCCTGCTTTTTGTGATAGAAATCAAAATGGGTGGAGCAATGAACTCCCAAAACTCTGAAATTATGCTCAGTGGTTTCCTTGGCAAGGTGAAAGAGCCAAGCATTGACCAATCATGGGATAATGACAGAATATGGTCACACCTCATGCAGAATCCAGTTTGAGAGACCCCAATTTACCATTTCTTGAGAAGAATCCAATTATAAAATTTTTTGATAAGGAAGTTCCCTAGACAGCTCTAGACAGTGCTAGCACACCACTGCCTTTTTACCCCATTCTATCCTCACAACAACCTTTCAGGATGGGCGCCATGATTATCTCCAGTATACACATTGGAGAAATATTTAGAGAGATTTAGTAATTTGCCTCTGTGCACAGAGCTAGAATGGGGCGGAACTCTGAGGAAGCTTTAACATGTATGGCCCTGGTAACATCTAGCCATTAGCTGACTTCATTTTCACCTGAAAATAGACACGGAATTTCAAGGTGGTCATAGTTGCCAGTCATTAACCAGTCTCCACCTCAGTCTGTAACCTCTGTTACAGACTGATTTTCTGAGGCTCTTTGGGAGTTTAGTTTATATTTCTGAGTTTTTACTGTTCGGTAGTGAACCTCTGTGGAAAAGCCCGTAAGTGTATTATTTTTTATTTAGCAATTGAAAAATATTCTAGCCCCTTGCTGCACAAAGGATGGACCAACTACCAACATAATCTGGGAACTTGCCAGATACCCAGAATCTCTGCCCCTACCCACACTAAATCAGAAAGTTCATCTTAGGTTGATCCCCAGATCACGTTTGTGCCCATTAAAATTTAAGAAGCATTACTTAGCCTGCCAGTGATCAAAGTGGGGCTCACATATACCAAGAGTGTCACATTGTAAGTTGCCTTTCTTGCAACTGGCAAGGATTGGCATTGATGCAACAACACAATCTTCTCCTGGACCTTTGTGGCTGGTAGGGGTACATTCTGTGCTCCCAAAACAGAACGACTCTACAGAGTGAGACTTTTGCCTCATTAGCAACCATTTTAAGCAAACATTCAAACAGCCACAGACTTCTCTTCCATTAACCTTCTCGGTAACCTCTCATTTTGTTTTCCTAACTCTACAAGAAACTTTGGAGAGCCAAGTTCGATTAGATTCCTTGCAAAGACTTCCTCTCAGAAGAATTAATGCAAAGAACAATATTATTCTAAACCCTCCAGAGTCTGCCAGGAAGTAACAGAGGGGAGGAGTGAGATTGCTGGAGCCAGATCTCTATGATGTGCTAACTTAATTCAAACCAGAAGGCTGCATCTAAACTTAGTCAATCATTCACGAGTTAAAAATAGAAGGAAAGGATATGTGGTTCAACTTTTCAAAAACAATTTTGAGGCCGGGCGCGGTGGCTCAAGCCTGTAATCCCAGCACTTTGGGAGGCCGAGGCAGGCGGATCACGAGGTCAGGAGATCGAGACCATCCTGGCTAACACAGTGAAACCCCGTCTCTACTAAAAAATACAAAAAACTAGCTAGGCGAGGTGGCGGGCGCCTGTAGTCCCAGCTACTCGGGAGGCTGAGGCAGGAGAATGGCGTAAACCCGGGAGGCTGAGCTTGCAGTGAGCTGAGATCCGGCCACTGCACTCCAGCCTGGGAGACAGAGCAAGACTCCGTCTCGGAAAAAAAAAAAAAAACAATTTTGAGATGTTCAGCAAATTCACCATTCACACAGACATTTAAAAGCATCGTGGGTTGGGTTTTTATCACATTTTGTTTCTGTAATTTCCCAAATCCATTGGATTGCCATGGAAGAGACCACAATTCAGATATGATTGAGTGCAATCCCCAAGGTTTCCAGTTGAGATGGAAATCTAGTAAAGCAACAAATGCAATTCAGAGGGAGAAAGAAGTTCAAAACTATCTATTTGCGATTTTTAAAAGAAAAGCTAACATTATTCAGATCTGTGGCTACTCATTGTAATAGCAATGCCCACTAGCCAATATGAGCCTACATACGTCCAAGTGGTAAAACAGGATGAGGAACCTCTTTACATCTTTCATCTGGGCAAGGTAGGCTAAGAAACTTGCCTGTAAGACAGCAGCAAGAGCAGCATTTGTCAGTGGATAAGAGGAAGAGCCTTCTGTCTGCCCAGTTATAGGGAGGGCTATGGTGTTCTTATAAAGGTAATCATTCAGCATCCAAGGACTCTGAGATGCCAGAAGACCACAGCAAGAGCCCACCTAAGTTGCCTCTAAACTAAAAGCTTCTTGTGAATAAGGACCACACGCCTATTCTAGTCACCACAATGTCCCTAGCACCAAGACCATTGCCTAGTACATAGTTAATTCTCATTAAATATTTATCATATGATTGAATGAATGACATCATAGTTCTAGATCAACCTAAGCATGCTAGATATGCCTGATAAGTATGATAAATACTCAAACAACTTTCTATCATTATACACATAAAGTTTCATAGAAGCCTAGCAACTAAAAACAAAAGGAAAGTATATAACAAAGTCGTAAAGGGGAGGGTCTGCACTAACTAGGATGGGATCACACACACTGGGAAGGAGCGGGGAAGAGGAGCATGCACTGTGGAGCCAGCAGGCTTCCATCACCTTCTTCACCATTTTTGCAGAAAACAATATATATGTATGATTTTTCCATTCAGGCATTTAACATTTAGCATTTAACAAACCACTATCTATTACTGGCTACTGACTCTGTTATTGCTACTGGCATAGCATTGTTTTGGCACTGTGAGAGACAGAAGACCTCTCATTCAGCTCCTGCCTTCTGAGAACTTAGAAGTTCAGAATTCTGTTGTGGATATTAAGACTAACAAGACTAGCTGGGCACGGTGGCTCACACCTGTAATCCCAGCACTTTGGGAGCTCAAGGCAGGTAGATTGCTTGAGCCCAGGAGTCTGAGACCAGCCTGGGCAACACAACGAAACCCCATCTCTACAAAAAATACAAAAATTAGCTGGTTGCCAGGCACAGTGGCTCATGCCTGTAATCCCAGCACTATGGGAGGCCGAAGCAGGCGAATCACCTGAGGTCAGGAGTTTGAGACCAGCCTGAACAACATAGAGAAACCTCATCTCTACTACAAATACAAAATTAGCTGGGCATGGTGGCACATGCCTGTAATCCCAGCTTCTTGGGAGGCTGAGGCAAGAGATTCGCTTGAACCCGGGAGGTGGAGGTTGCGGTGAGGCCGAGATCACGCCATTGCGTTCCAGCCTAGGCAACAAAAGCAAAACTGTCTCAAAAAAATTTAGCTGGGAGTGGTGGTGTGGGAGAATTGATTGGGCCCAGGAAGTTGATGCTGCAGTGAGCTGTGATCATATCTCCACACTCCAGCCTGGGTGACAGAGCGAGACCCCGTATTAACAACAGCAACAACAGAAAGACTAACAACATTACAAAACAATGAACAATATTAGTAGGAAAGGTGTCTAAATATAATTTTTGATTAAGAGCCAAATAGGGCAACAAATGTTGAAATGGTCAAAAAATCTCCATAAAGGACATATGTTTTGAGCTATAAGAATCTCTAATGCAGAGTAGGTGCCAAATGTTTGTTTGTTGAGTAAATAAGTGAATGAATATTAAAAGGTAGGAATTGTAAGACCAAGGCAATATGAAAGTTGTCTTATGGGTATAACAAATATATACATAAAGTATATGGCATATTTTATAGGGAAAGAGTTCATAGTGTTGCTTCATGAAATGAGGTATGGGTATAGTATAAACAGTTGGAAATTTGAAGTGACAGATGGCATCAATATTCAGTAGTGTTCTTCCAGAATTTTATACAAAAATATGACTCTTAGTAAAACAGTGGAACTCTTAAGTATATGGGCTACAGAAAAAGTCCAAATTAGCTCATGAACAGTAGTCACAGATTTTTAAAGGAATGACCTTAGAAGTAGTGTAGAAACCCCTTGACTTCAAGGATAAAAGCAAGGACTCCTTTGTAATATTGTTTACAGTTCTGTTTTAAAATTGGTAATATTCTTGAGCAGCCACTGCTTTTTCATCCCCTACTGTGATGGTCTCATAAGAAACATCCAATCAAGGATCAGGTAGGGAAGGAGTATCAAGGTGAGAAGTGGTATGGGATTGGAAGGGTAAGAGGTGAGCAGGAGGGGCTGAGAGTGGTGAGTCGAAATGCATGTGACCAAGCAGCGGCTCAAATTCCACAGGGACACAGACACATAAAGCAACTTATATATTGATACACAAGGAAGGTGGGTGCTTGAATGATGGGTGATTGGCTTGAGTTATATAGCAAGGATAACAATAATGAAAATGATGATGATAATGATGACCTTCTAGTTTCCCTGGGCCCTTCAGTGTTTCTTTCTACATCAACCACTGCTGAGCCACTTCATCGTGGTTCACACTTGATTGAAAGTTTCTTCTTCCTCACAAGTACCAGGAGATGGATGAATGTAGAATAATCCAGAATCTTCTTTAAACTGTGTTCTTCTGCACATCATGACCTCATCTAAGCCTATATATAAGTATGACACATTTGATTTACTAAAGGCTTGAAGCAACTAGATAGATAGATAGATAGATAGATAGATAGATAGATAGATAGATAGACAGACAGACAAATAGAGAGGGAGAGAGAGATACAATTAGATTTATTATAAAGAATTTACTTATAAAGCTATGGAGGCTGAGAAGTCCCTCAATCTGCTGTCTGCAAGCTAAAGACCCAGAAAAGGCACTGATAGAAATCCTGGCCCAAGTCCAAATACCTAAGAATAAAGAGTTGCTGGTATAAGTCCCAGTCCAAGAACAGGAGAACACTTATGTCTTAGCTCAAGCAATCAGACACAGAGAGAGGCTTCAGCTTTCCTCTACCTTTTTGTTGTATTCAAGCTTTCAAGATTTTGTGTGATTCCCCCCAGCATTGGGGAGGGCAATTTTTTTCTCAGTCTACTGATTCAAATATTAATCTTATCTAGAAATGCCCTCACAGACACACCCAGAATAATGTTTGGCCAAATGTGTTGGCATCCCATGGCCCAGTCAAGTTGACAGATAAAATTAATCATCACAATTCCACCCCTCATCAACTTGGCACCTATACACCTCTCTATAAACCGCACTTAATCTCCAAATAGGACAATTACCACATCATATATGCACCTAACATGATACGGCCGTCCCACATACAACTGAAACACACTCCTTCCACAGAAGAACATGTAAAGTCCTTAAGTGATGCTTACTCTTCTCCTTGATATCCTATAACTTAAATACTATGTGTAAGTTAACAATATGTAAGTACTATCCTATAAAGTTAATACATCTTATGTTGAATAATAAATAAAAGCAGAAAGAAAACAAAACAAATATAACAAAATCTTTGTTTTCTTTTCACACACACACACTTTTCTTTCTTCTTTATAATATGTTTATATCACTATGTATGTATATTAGTCCGTTTTCATATTGCCACAAAGAACTGCCCAAGGCTAAGTAATTTATAAAGGAAAGGAGTTTAATTGATTTGCAGTTCAGCATGGCTGGGGAGGCCTCAGGAAACTTACAATTATGGCAGAAGGCAAAGGGGAAGCAAGGCACCTTCTCCACAAGGCAGCAGGAGGGAAAAGTGCTGAGCAAAGGGGAAACGGCCTCTTATAAAACCATCAGGGCCAGGCATGGTGGCTCACACCTGTAATCCAAGCACTTTGGGAGGCCGAGGTGGGTGGATCATGAGGTCAGGAGTTTGAGAACAGCCTGACCAAGATGCTGAAACCCTGTCTCTACTAGAAATACAAAAAAGAAGATTGGCCGGGCGTGGTGGCATGCACTCAGCTACTCGGGAGGTTGAGGCAGGAGAATTGCTTGAACCTGGGAAGCGGAGGTTGCAGTGAGCAGAGATCGAGCCACTGCACTCCAGCCTGGACGACAGAGGGACACTCCATCTCAAAAAATAAAAAATAAAAATCAGATCTCGTGAGAACTCACTATCATGACAACAGCATGGGGAAAACTGTGCCCATGATTCAATTACCTTCCTTGACATGTGGGGATTATGGGGATTACAATTCAAGATGAGATTTGGGTAGGGACACAAAAGCTAACCACATCATTCTATCCTTGGCCTCTCCCAAGTCTGATGTCCCTTTCATGTTTCAAAACCAATCATGCCTTTCCAACAGTCCCCCAAAATCTTAATTCATTCCAGTATTAACCCGAAAGTCCAAGTCCAAAGTCTTACCTGAGACAAGGCAAGTCCCTTCTGCCTTCAAGCCTGTAAAATCAAAAGCAAGTTAGTTACTTTTTAGATAAAATGGGGGTACAGGCATTGCGTAAAGACACCCATTCCAAATAGGAGAAATTGGCTAAAACAAAGAGGTTACAGGCCCCATGCAAGTCTGAAATCCAACATGGCAGTAATTAAACCTTAAATTTCCAAAATGATCTCCTTTGACTTCATGTCTCACATCCAGGTCATGCTGATGCAAGAGGTAGGCTCCCGTGGCTGTGGACAGCTCTGCCCCTGTGGCTTTACAGGATACAGTCCCCCTCCTGCATGCCTTCATGGACTGGCATTGAGTGTTTGTGGCTTTTCCAGGAACATGGTGCAAGCTGGCAGTGAATCTATCATTCTGGGGTCTGGAGGATGGTAACCGTCTTCTCACAGCTCCACTAGTGCCCCAGTGGGTACCCTGTGTGGGGACTCTGACCCCACATTTCCCTTCCACATTGCTCTAGCAGAGGTTCTCCATGAGAGCTCTGTCTCTACAGCCAACTTCTGCCTGAGCATCCAGATATTTCCATACATTCTTTGAAATCTAGGTGGAGGTTCCCAAACCTCAATCCTTGACTTCTGTGCACCTGCAGGCCCAACGCCACATGGAAGCTGCCAAGGCTTGCACCCTCTGAAGCAATAGCCTGAGCTGTACATTGGCTCCTTTTAGCCATGGCTGGGACACAGGGCACAAAGTCCTAAGACTGCACAAAGCAGCAAGACCCTGTCCTGGCCCCCAAAACCATTTTTTTCTTCTAGGTCTCCAGGCCTATGATAGGAGGGGCTACTGTGAAGACCACTGACATGCCCTGTCTTGTTAAATAACACTGGGTTCCTCATTACTTATGCAAATTTGGATTTATTTTTATTTTTATTTTTATTTTTTTTGAGACAGACTCTCACTCTGTCCTCCAGGTTGTAGTGCAGTGGTGTGGTCTCAGCTCACTGCAACCTCTGCCTTTATGATTCAAGTGATTCTCCTGCCTTGGCCTCCCAAATAGCTGGCATTACAGGCATGTACCACCATACCTGGCTAATTTTTGTAATTTTAGTAGAGACAGGGTTTCACCATGTTGGTTAGGCTGGTCTCAAACTCCTGACTTCAAGTGATTCACTTGCCTTGGCCTTTCAAAGCTCTGGAATTACAGCCATGAGTCACCACATCTGGCTGGAAAATGGGTTTTTCTTTTCTAGTGCATCATCAGGTTACAAATTTTCCTGACTTGTATGCTCTGCTTTCCTTTTAAACATAAGTTCCAATTCCAAACCATCTCTTTGTGAATGCATAAAACTGAATGCTTTTAAAAGCACCCACATCATCTCTTGAATGCTTTGCTGCTTTAAAATTTCTTCCACCAGATACCCTAAATCATCTCTCTCAAGTTCCACAGATCTATAGGGCAAGGGCAAAATGTCATTAGTCTCTTTGCTAAAGCATAGCGAGAGTCACCTTTATTCCAGTTCTCAGCAAGTTCCTCATCTCCGTCTAAGACACCTCAGCCTGAACTTCACTACCCCTATCACTATCAGCATTTTGGTCAAAGCTATTCAACAAGTCTCTAGGAAGTTCCAAGCTTTCCCACATTTTCCTGTTTTCTTCTGAGCCCTTCAAACTGTTCCAACCTCCACCTATTACCCAGTTCCAAAGTCACTTCCACATTTTTTGGTATCTTTGTAGTAGCACTCCACTATCTGAAGTACCAGTTTACTGTATTATAATGTCCATTTTCACACTGCTATAAAAACTGCCTGAGACTGGGTAATTTATAAAGGAAAGGAGTTTAATTGACTTGCAGTTCAGCATGGCTGGGGAGGCCTCAGGAAACTTACAATCATGGCAGAAGGCAAAGGGGAAGCAAGGCACCTTCTTCACAAGGTGGCAGGAAGGAGAAGTGCTGAGCAAAGGAGGAACAGCCCCTTATAAAACCATCAGATCTCATGAGAAATCACTCTCTATCACAAGAACAGCACGGGGGAAACCACCCCCATTATCCAATTACCTCCACCTAGTCTCTCCCTTGACATGTAAGGATTATGAGGATTACAGTTCAAGATGAGATTTGGGTGGGGACACAAAGCCTAACCATATCAGTATGTTATTTGTACATCTACGTATGAGGGGTCTTCAAATAGTTCATAGAAAATAGGTATGATGAAAAAACTATGCATGAATTTCAACTTTTTTACACAAAAATAAACTCATACTAACTTGTTATAACATGTCTTAACAAGATCCAGTTGACGGCACTAAGAAGCTTAAGATTTCAGTTTGAAAAGAGCCTCTATCAGAGCAACATGAATGCTGCTAAAAACAAGAACAAATGTTAAATTTATGGTGAAGTTTGAGTGGAAGAATGGTGAAATCATTGATCCTTTATGAAAAGTTTATGAGCTCAATCCTGCTAAAATTGAAACAAGAACAAACATTAAATTTATGGTGAATTTTGAGTGGAAGAATGGCAAAATCATTGATCCTTTATGAAAAGTTTATGAGCTCAGTGCTCCCAAAGAAATCAGTCGTTTATCAATGAATAACTCATTTTAAGAAAGGACGAGACCATTTTGGAAATGAAGCCTGAAACAGCAGATCATCCATTTCAATTTGCAAGGAAAAAATTCAACTTGTTTATATCTTAATTGAAAAGAAATTATGATTAACAGCAGAAACAATAACTAATAGCATAGACATATCAATTGGTTCAGCTTACACAATTCTGACTGAAAAATTAAAATTAAGGAAACTTTCCACTTGCTGGATGCCGAAGCTGTTGCACCCAAGTCACGTGCAGACAAAAGCAAATATTTCAGTGGAAATTTTATTTTTAAATTTTTAAGCTGTATTTGTTTTCCTCTCTGAGTACTCCTCCCAGATCTTGCTGATGAAAAGAGAACCCATCCCAGACCCAGTCTCCCTACCCATGGAGTGGTTCAGCTGGAAACCTTGTAGGCAGTCACAACTCTCAGCCTCCTTCCTCACAACACCCAGCACTTTCTCCACCAGCTCTGCACCTTCTGTGTAGACCCCTTGACCCTGTTGTTCCCAATGCTACTCTGACCGAAGACAAACTTGTCCAGTCTGAAGATCTGCCTAAAGGGCTCCGAGAGCTCAGAGTCTATAATGCCATCAGTGGAAATTTCAAACAAGTGATCAAGATCCTGAAGCATTTCCCGAAAGAATTGTAACAGAAAACGGAACATGGCTTTATCAATACAACCCTGAAGACAAAGCACTATCAATGCAATGGCTACCAAGAGGTGGAAGTGGCCCAGTCAAAAAGCAAAAGTGGACCAGTCGAGAGCAAAGGTCATGGCAACAGTTTTTTGGAATGCTCTAGGCATTTTACTTGTTGACTTTCTGGAGGGCCAAAAAACAATAACATCTGCTTATTAAGAGTGTTGAGCCAAGGTTTCAGAAAGAAGCCCAGGAATGCTTCACCAGAGTCCTTCACCACAACAATGCTTCTACTCTTTCCTCTCATCAAACAAGGGCAATTTTGTGACAGTTTCAATGGGAAATCAGTAGGCATCTCTACCTTACAGTGTCTTCTGAATTCTTGTTGTTGTTTATTAATCTTACAAAAATCTGTAAAGGGCAGCCATTTTTCTTCAGTTAATAATGTAAAAAAGACTCCACTGACATGGTTAAATTCTCAGGACCCCCAGTTCCTTAGGGATGTACTAAACATCTGTTACCATCACTTACCAAAGTCTCTTGAGCTTGATGAAGCTTATGTTGAGAAATAAAGTTATTTATTTATTTTTTATTTTAGTTTCAAGGGTACATGGTAGGTTTGTTATATTGGCAAATTGCATGTCATCAGAGTTTGGTGGACAGATTATTTCATCACCCAGGAAATGAGCATAGTACCCAATAGGTAGTTTTTTGATCCTCACCCTTCTCCCAGCCTCCCACCTCTAGTACACATAGTACACATCATTCTCTTCTTTGTGTCCATGTGTACTTGATGTTTAACTCCCATTTATAAATGAGAACATGTAGTATTTGGTTTTCCTTTTCTACATTAGCTCACTTAGGATAATGGCCTCCAGCTCCATCCATGCTGCTGCAGAGGACGTTATCTCATTCTTTCTCATAACTGCATAGTATTCCATGGTATATATGTACCACAATTTCTTTATCCAGTCTACCATTGATTGGCATTTAGGTTCATTCTATGTCTTTGCTATTGTGAATAATGTTGTGATGAACATACACATGTATGTATCTTTATGGTAAAACAATTTATATTCATTTAGGTAAATACCCAATAATGAGATTGCTGGATCAAATAGTAGTTCTATTTTAAGTTATTTGAGAAATCTCCAAACTACTTTCCAGAGTGGCTGAATTAATTTACATTCCCACCAATAGTATATAAGTGTTCTCTTTTCTCCACAACCTTTCTAGCATCTGCTACTTTTTGACTTTTTAATAATAGCCACTCTGACTGATGTGAGATGAGTCTCATTGTGGTTTTTGATTTGCATTTCTCTAATGATTAGTGATGTTGAGCATTTTTTCATATGCTTGCTGGTTACATGTATGTCTTTTTAAAAAGTGTCTATTCATTTCCAAGCACATTATCTCACGCCTGTAATCCTAGCACTTTGGGAGGCTGAGGTGGGCAGATTGCTCGAGCTCAGAAATTTGAGACCAGCCTGGCCAATGTGGTGAAACCCGGTCTCTACAAAACAGTACAAAAAGGTTAGCCAGACGTGATGGCATGCACCTGTAGTCCCAGCTACTTTTGGGGCTGAGGCAGAAGGATTGGTTGAACCTGGGAGGTGGAGGTTACTGTAAGCTGAGATCACACCACTGTACTCTAACCTGGGTGACAAAGTGAGACCTTGTCTTAAAAAAAAAGTGTCCATTTATGTCCTTTGCCTGTTTTTTAATGGGATTGTTTCTTGCTTATAAATGTGTTTAAGTTGCTTATAGATTCTGGATATTAGACCTCTGTCAGATGCATAATTTGAAAATATTTTCTCCCATTCTGTAGGTTGTCTGTTTACTCTGTTGATAGTTTCTTTTGCTGTGCAGGAGCTCTTTCATTTAATTGTGTACCATTTTTCAATTTTTGCTTTTGTTGTAATTGCTTTGGTGTCTTTGTCATGAAAGACATCATAGGCATAGGCATTTTTGTCAGGGCCTATGTCCAGAATGGTATTTCCTAGGTTATCTTCCAGGATTTTTATAGTTTTAGGTTTTACATTTAAGTCTTTAATCCATCTTGAGTTGATTTTGTACATGGTGTAAGGAAGGGGGTCCAGTTCCAATCTTCTGCATGTCGCTAGCCAGTTATCCCAGCACCATTTATTGAACAGTCCTTTCTCCATTGCTTGTTTTTGTCAACTTTATTGAAGATCAGATGGTTGTAGATGTACAGCATTATTTGTGGGCTCTCTGTTCTGTTCCATTGGTCTATATGTCTGTTTTGGTACCAGTATCATGCTGTTTGGGTTACTGTAACCTTGTTGTATAGTTTGAAGTTGGGTAATGTGACGCCTTCAGCTTTGTTCTTTTTGCTCAGGATTGCTTTGGCTATTCAGGCTCTTTTGGTTTCATATAAATTTTACAATAGTTTTTTTCTAATTCTAAAAATTCTTAACAATTCTAAAAATTTTTCTAATTTTTCTCTAATTCTGTGAAAACTGTCATTGATAAATTGATAAGAATAGCATTCAATCTATAAATTGCTTTGGACAGTATGGCCATTTTAACAATATTGATTCTTCCTATCCATAAGCATGGAATGTTTTTTCATTTGTGTCATCCCTGATTTCTTTCAGAAAAGAATAATAAAAGAATTTATTCGAAAGATAATTCTCATTGTAGAGATCTTTCACCTCCCTGGTTAGCTGTATTCCTAGGCATTGTGTATGTGTGTGTGTCTGTGTGTGTGTATATGTATGTATGTGTGTATGTGTGTGGCTGTTGTGAATGAGACTGCATTCTTGTTTTGGCACTCAACTTGGATGTTGTTGGTATATAGATATGCTACTAATTTTTGTACATTGATTTTGTATCCTGAAACTTTGCTGAAGTTGTTTACCAAACTAGGAGCTTTGGGGCAGAGAAAATACGAGGTTTTCTAGGTATAAAATCATATCATCTGCAAACAGAGATAGTTTGACTTCCTCTTTTCTGTTTGGATGCCTTTTATTTCTTTCTCTTGCCTGATTGCTCTGTCTAGAACGTCCAGTACTATGTTGAATACGTGCAGTGAGAGTAGGAATCTTTGTCTTGTTCCAGTTCTCAGAGGGAATGCTTCCAGAATACAGTATAGTCCTGCCTATACTAGGTTGCCCATTCAGTAAGTGAGTTTGTCTTAGATGGCTCTTATTATTTTGAGGTATATTCCTTCAATGCCTACTTTGTTTAGGGTTTTAAACATGTAGGGGTGTTGAATATTATTGAAATTCTTTTCTGATCTAGTAAGATGATCGTGTGGTTTTTGTTTTAGGTCCGTGTATGTGATGAATGACATTTACTGATTGGCATACGTTGAATCAGCCTCGCATGCTAAGGATAAAACCCTCTTGATCATGGTGGATTAACTTTTTAATGTGCTACTAGATTCGGTTTGCTAGTGTTTTGTTGAGAATTTTTGCATTTACGTTCCTCAAGACTGTTGTGTTGTCACCTGAAAATAAACTGTTTCTGGTGGTCTTTACTAATAGGTATTGAGAGAAAAAAGCATTTTCCAGAGCAGTAACTGCATACTATGTATCACAGAGTGTTTTAATTTGCTCAAGGAATAAAACCATATCTGAACAACAGCTGCAATTGGAGTTGCCACCTGGTTAAGCTTACGATCATCCACTGTTGTCTCGAGGATCCACCTGTCTTCTGCCAAATTGGAAAGCATATTGGAGAGTTGAATGGAGATGTGGTGGGAATCACCACCCCTGCATCCTTCAAGTCCTTTATGACCTCTACAGTTCCCCCAGAAATGTCGTATTGCTTTTGGTTTAGTATTTTCCTAGGTAGACACAGTTCTAGTGGCTTCCACTTGGCCTTTCCCACCATAACAGCCCTTACTCCACAGTTCAAGGAACCAATGTAGAGATTTTGTGAGCTGCTAAGTATGTCTACTCTAATTGTGCATCCAGAACTGGGGAAATGGCCACAGGATGGCATTGGGGCCCATTAGACTCACTGTGAGATGGATCTGAGCTGAAACCCCATTAACCACATGACCTCCAAAAGTCCCTCCTCTGACTGGCAGACCACAGTGATATTTTGAGTCTCCTGAAATTAGTGTCAGCTCAGAACCAATGTCCAGTAAACCCTGAGAGGTCTGATTATTTCTCTTTTCTCAATGCACAGTTACCCTAGTACAAAGGCCATGCATCTCTTTTGGGGAAAACTGAGAGAAAGATTAACAGTATAAATACTTAGTAGTGTACCAGGGCCTTTCCTCAAGGGATCCAGCTTCCCCTTCATTTAAGGGGTTCTAGGTTTTTAAGCAGGCTCAATTCTGGGAATTAATTGAGGGATCATGATTCTCTGTTTTTATGATTCATTTTAGACTTTTGTTCACTTAACCTAGAGCTTTTCTGCTTATGCAGATTAAGAATTTCGTAGCCTTCCTATCTATTTTACTTTGAGAAATGCCATGATCAACTAGCCATTGCCATAGGTTTCTATTGAAAGAGATCAAACATATATCTCAGTCCTGGGCCCAGTACAAACACATTCCTCCATATATCTTTTGTCTCAACTTCCTGGGCCCAGTACAAACACATTCCTCCATATATCTTTTGTCTCAACTTCCTGGGCCCAGTACAAACACATTCTTCCATATATCTCAGTCCTGGGCCCAGTACAAACACCAACTGGAGAGTCCCCAATAAGGACACAACCGTTTGTGGAGTGGTTTTACTGAAAGCGTGGGAACCAATAGAAAACTGCTAATTGTATAACTTAAAATGTTAACCAAAAGAATTCCCTTGTTCCTCTGTAACCTTACATATCCTGTTTACATCGGGCTATAAAAAGCGGGCACATGCATCGTTCAGGGCCCTCTTGTATGCTGTGGAGCAGAGGGACCAAGTTCGAACTTGCAGTAAAGATCCTTGCCGCTTGGCTTTGACTCTGGACTCTAGTGGTCTTCTTCGGGAAAAAAACAGTCTGGGCATAACACTATGACTCAGACAACTCTGATTGCTGCTGGGACCTCTGCTGTCCATTACAGCATAAACCAAAGAGTGACTGAGGTAGATCTCAATTGACTGCAGGTTTATTTTGCCAAGGTTGAGGATGCAACCAGGAAAAAGAAAACACAGGTCACAGTGGGATCTGTGACCTGGGCTTTTTCCAAAGAGAGTTTTAGGAACTTGAGTATTTAAAGAGGAAAGAGCAAGCAGAAGAAGAAGGAAAAAAAGGAGAGAGGATAGGCAATGAAGCAAGTGGTCACCTTTTTGAGGCTCTGATTAGCACTAAGTGAATCTACATATTACATGTTAAAAGAGGGAATAGGGAAAAAAGCAATTACACATTTCTCTCATGCGTAGTAACTGTACATTTTACATATGATAAAGTCAGCATGTGAAAATACAGCTATCTGTTTGGGGAGAAAGAAGACAGCTTTTTGCATGACTCAGTTCTCAAGCTTAAATTTCCCTGTGGCATAGTGAGTTTGGGGTCCCCTGATTCTATTGTTTTTCACAAGAGTAACTATGCCCACCTTATCCTTGGCAGTTGAGCCCTGCCATCCTGGGATCCAATTATTCCCACTGCATTTAGGTTTCCCAATTCAATGACTGTAGTTTTCACTGTAAGATGTGGTCTGCAGAGAAGAGCAATCACAGAGCTCTTCAAAGATGCTGGGGTTCTCCTCACAGATTTATTCCTATTCCTCACAGTACTGCTGAAAGTATGTCTTCTAGACCCTCCCAGTGTGGGTGAGTAGTTCTTAAATAACAAATCCACTCTGACATTCCAATCTCCCTAAGCCTTTGAATCTCTTCCACATTAAACCAAGGCAAGTCCGCTATTTCAAATTTGCTCACCCTGGACCACTTTTTGGTCCATGTTTCAGCCAACTAACCAGACTGTCAGAACTCTTTATAACTGCCTAAGCTGCAACTGTAAATGCAGAATTTCTGCTTAATGAGTTAATATCAATAAATTCAACTCGATCTAACTTTATGTTCCTTTTACCGTTATCTCACTCCCTTAGTATCCATTCCCATGTTTCCTGCATTTTTAGGAAGCTCAAGTAATTATTTTGGAACACAATGTACCTCTTCATGGGTCACACTCTGCACCTCACCTTTAGGGGCTGCTAGTGCTTGAGTCTAGCTATAGGTCTAGAAGCAGAGGAATAATGGGGGTGGCTCCTGAGGAGAATCAGCATTGATGTGCATGGCGACTGCCTCAAGGGAGGCCAATACAGTTTCCTCAGGCAATTGAGGGTCAATCTTCTCAGACTGAGGTGGAGAGGCTGCTACCACTGGAGATGGGGAAGCTGCTTCTACTAGGGATTGGGAGTCCACTTCCACTGGCAAATAAGACTGCTCAGAGTTTAGATGCTCAATGTCCCCCAGCTTCATCAGGGTCTTCTTACATGTCTCTATCCAATTTACAGTATCCTCTACTTTCCCAATGAATTTCCTCACTTTAACAGCAAACATCCCGTGAAGCTGGGAGTTTAACTTGCATTGTAATTCAGGAGTTCAATTTGCATTGTAATTCAGGCAGCTAGAGTCTGCATTTGATTTTCAGCATCCTCAGCCTGGTGGCTACAAGAGGTAAGACTCTCCTTCAGGGTACACATACACACCTCCAAGTCATCTATATGGCACCTGAGCTGGGAATTAGAATCTCTGAGCTAGTCCTTTTCTTTTATCACTTTGTCCAGTGACATTAGGAGCAACCAGCCATATTCACTAAGTTTCCAAAACTGTTTGAGGGTATCATCTACACAGTCACCCAACTCCTTGCCTGTTGTGTCTAGTGATTAATTAGGAATATTCAGTGCAGATTTTTTGCATATCTCTATTACCACTTCACACCATGGACTATCAATGCTGTCTTTACTCCTAGAAATAGAGCTATTAGAATCCTTAAATTTAATCGGATTTGAGAGCCAATTCCAGAAACCCTAGAACCAATCCTCAAATATATGGTTTCTTGTTTAGACTAGAAAATTTCAAGGACTACAGAAGTTCTTGTCAGAAAGTTCTTACCCCATGAAGGATGGTTAATTGGGTTCCCATGTTACATTTTAAGTGAGCAACTTGTCAGCTTGGGCAAGGAAAGTTCTTCAGTGAAGTTTCCCTCATGCACTGAAATGTATTGAGCACCTCCTTTGTGCCCCTCTCTGTGCTAGGCTGTAGGGACACGCAGTGGACAAAGCAGACAAAGAAAGAGTAGACAAAGACCCTGCCCTTGTGAAATTTACCCTCTTGTGGAGAAAAGTTTTAATTTGGGTTTCCCTAGAAGCAGACCCTGAGACAATGATTCCAATGCAAGTAACTTATTGAGAAGTGCAGGAAGTATCAGTAGGAAAGTGGGAAAGTAATATAGAGAGGAAACAGCAGCCCACACAAATAACATTACTAGACCTGTTCTCACAGGTGGCAATGGAATTTAACCCTGAAAGGGAAATGGCAAATGGAGTAAAACACCATGCCTCAGAATCATCCTATCCAAGAGCAGGGAAGCTGGTGTTTATAGACCAGCTCCTGAGAGTCACTGGTTGAGGATTGTTGTGGGTTGGGGAGGGGGTTGATTAATTCCCTGGCACTTCTTGCCCATCCTCAGAGCTGGCAAAGTGACCTTCTGCATTCTGAAAAAATACTCTCAGACCAAAATGTACATGCTGACCTTTGAAAGCCAGCTGAAGCACATTAACCAGTATAGGGACTGACAGTATCTGCTACAGAAAGACAGACAATGAAGACACAATGAATTACAAGTTAAGTACAGATGGTGATAATTATAAGAAGGCAAAAATGAGGAGTTTTTTTAAACTATAATTGAAATTGAGAAGGAAGGCAGCTGACCCCTTTAGATAGAATAGGAAAGTCAGGGAAGGCTGTCTGAGCAGAGACCTGAATGGTAAGAAGCAGCCCACCATGGGAAAAGTCAAGGAAAGAGAGATTTCGACCAGCAGTACTCAAAGTGTGGGCTGTGGCTGCTGCCAGTCCACGAGATGCTGGTTTATCACTCGTTTATGACAAGTTAAGTATACAAATTGAAAGTACTTTTACATGTAACCACTTAGAGATGGTTACAGCAATTTCACATTGCTACAACCTTCAAGCCTGTGATGGCAGACTTGTCTCACTGTGGTGTAGACCAGCTGGGCATTGTCAAATGTGCATGAAAAGTCATGCACAGTAGGACGGTGTTATATATGTGACATTTTAGGGTTAGTTTGTCAACCATACTCTAAAACCATATAAATATATGAATAAAGTAAGCATTTATTCATTTTTTAATTCTCCTAGTTCCAATTATTTTCATTTTTAACAATTATTTTTAAATCCAGGTTAAGAAGATTCATATTGCTGATTCTTTCAGGTTTATTGAGGTATGACTTACATTTAGTAAAATGCACCCTTTTCAGATGTTTAGTTCTATGAGTTTGACAAATGAATACAGGATATGTAACCATCACCACAATCAAGATATAGAATATTTCTGTCACTCCAAAAGTTCCATCCTGTTCCTCTGTAGTCCATTCCCTGGAAATCACTCATCTGATTTCTGTCTCCACTTTTTGCCAGAATGCCTTATATGTGGAATCATACAGTATGTAGCCTTTTGTGTCTGGGTTCTTTAACTCAGCATCATACACTAAAGATTTATCCATTAATTGAACATATCAGTAGCTCATTCCTTTTTATTGCTAAGTAGTATAGCTCGTTCCTTTTTATTGCTAAGTAGTATTCCATCATATAAATGTACCATAGTTTGTTTATCCATTCACCAGTCAATGCATATTGAGGTTGTTTTCAGTTTTGGGTAGTAATGAAGCCACTATAAACATTCATAAACAAGTGTTTGTGCAAACATATGGCTTCATTTCTCTAAATTAAATACCTGGGGACTGCATTGCTGGGCCATATTTATGTTTAACTTTATAAGAAACTACAAAACTGTTTTCCAAAATGGTTGCACCATTTTGTCCTCCTTCAGCAGCAATGTATGAGAGTTCCAACATCCTCACCAGCATATGGTGCAATCTTAGTTGCTTCTCTTTAAAGCTATTCCAATTGGTGCACAGTGGTATTTCATTGCAATTTTAATTTACATTTTTCTAATGACAAATGATGCTAAGCATTTTTTCATGTGCTTATTTACCTTTGGTATTTATTCTTTGATGAACTATTGATTCAAATCTTAGAACTTTTTTAAAACTGGGCATTTTTTTTTTTTTTTTACTATTAAGTTTTGAGGATTTTATATATTCTGGGTGCAAGTCCTTTATTGGATTTGTGTTTTACAAATACTTTCTCCCTGTCTGTAGCTTGTCTTCTCATGACTTACCCGCATTTCTCAAAGCACAAAACTTCGCAGCCATAGGCCGAGTGTGGTGGTTCACACCTGTAATCCCAATAGTTTGGGAGGCTGAGGTGGGCAGGTCATTGCGCTTAGGAGTTTGAGACCAGCATGGACAACAAGGCGAGACCCCATCTCTACAAAAAAAAAAGAAAAAATAGCTGGGCATGGTGGTGCACACCTGTAGTTCCAGCTACTTGGGGGGCTAGTGGAGGAGGATCACTTTAGCCTGGGAGGTCAAGGCTGCAGTGAGCCATGTTTGCGCCACTGTACAGCCTGGGCACCCTATTGAGATCCGATCTCAAAAACAAAAAACAAAACAAAAAAAACTACTAAAACCTTGCAGCCATAAAAAGAATAAAATCATGTTCTTCGCAGCAGTATACAGCTGGGGCTGTTATCCTAAGCAAATTAGCACAGGAAGAGAAAACCGAATACCATATTTTTGCTTTTAAGTGGGAACTAAACATTGGGTACTCATGGAGCAATAGACGCTGGGGACTAATTGGGGGGATTGAGGGAGGGGAGCAAGGGTTAAAAAACTATTGGGTACTATGTTCACTACCTGGGTGACAAGATCAGGTGTACCCCAAACCTCATCATCATACAATATTCCCATATAATAAACCTGCACATGTACCCCCTGAATCTAAAATAAAAGTTAAGAGGAAAATATTTTAATCATGACAAAGTAAAATCACAGTGGCAACTGCGATTAATGAGCTGAATTTTTAATTGTATTTCATTTTAATTAACTTAAATTTAAATAGCCACATGTACCTAGTGACTATTGAACAGCACAGATTACTACTACTAAATTGCACGTTCAGTGAAAAATGTGCAGTTTTTTGTTTGTTTTAGACAGGCTCACTCTGCTGGCCAGGCTGGAGCACAACTGCACGATCTCGGCTCACTGCAACCTCCACCTCCCAGGTTCAACCGATTCTCCCTCTTCAGCCTCCGGAGTAGCTGGGATTACAGGCCTGCTCCACCAAGCTTGGCTAATACTTGTATTTTTAGCAGAGACAGGATTTCATCACGCTGATCAGGCTGTTCTCAAACTCCTGACCTCATGATTGGCGTGCCTTGGCCTCCTAAAGTGCTGGGATTACAGGCACGAGCCACGACACCCGGCCCCACAGTTTTTAACATTCTTTTTGTAGTATGTTTGTTCTGATTTTCTTTTCTGACGGAATTTTACTCTTATCATGAGTGCATTGGCGTGATCATGGCTCACTCCAGCCTCCACCTCCCAAGTTCACGCAATCTTCCCACCTCAAACTTCCCCAGTAGCAGGGACGACAGGCACATGCCACCATGCCCAGCTGATTTTTAACTTTTATTTTGTAGAGACAAGGTGTCACAATGTTGCCCAGGCTAGTCTCAAACTCCTGGGTTCAAGCAGTCCTCCTGCCTTGGCCTCCCAAAGTGCTCAGATTACAGGCATGAGCTACTGCTATGTCCAGAATTGGTAGGTTCTTGGTCTCACTGACTTCAAGAATGAAGCCGTGGACCCTTGCAGTGAGTATTACAGTTCTCAAAGATAGTGAGTCTGGAGTTTGTCCCTTCTGATGTTTGGACGTGTTCGGAGTTTCTTCCTTCTGGTGGGTTCCTGGTCTGGCTGACTTCAGGAGTAAAGCTGCAGACCTTCAGGAGCGTTACAACTCTTAAGGCAGTGCCTCTGGAGTCGTTCGTTCCTCCCGTCCGGAGTTGTCCATTCCTCCTAGTGGGTTCATGGTCTCACTGGCCTCAGGAGTGAAGCTGCAGAAGTGAAACTGCACACCTTCACAGTGAGTGCTATAGCTCATAAAGCCAGTGCATACCCAAAGAGCCAGCAGCGACAAAATTTATAGCAAAGAGTAAAAAAACCAAAGCTTCCAGAATGTAGAAAGGGACTGCACAGCGTTGCCCGTGCCAGTTTCCCCAGCCTGCTTTTATTCCCTTATCCGGCCCCACCCACATCCTGCTGATTGGTCCATTTTACAGAGAGCTGATTGGTCCATCTTACAGAAAGCTGATTGGTCCATTTTGACAGGGTGCTGATTGGTGCATTTACAATCCCTGAGCTAGACACAGTGCTGATTGGTGCATTTACAATCCTCCAGCTAGACATGAAAGTTCTCCAAGTCCCCAGCAGATTAGCTAGATACAGAGTGCTGATTGGTGTATCCACAAACTCAGGGCTAGACACAGAGTGCTGATTGGTGCATATACAATCCTTCAGCTAGACATAAAAGTTCTCCAAGTCCCCACCCGACTCAGGAGCTCAGCTGGCTTTGCCTAGTGGATACAGCATGGGGCGGGGGCAGAGCTGCCTGTCAGTCCCAGTGCCCCCGCCTGCACTTCTCAGCCTTTGTACAGTAGATTGAACCGAGGGCACAGAGCAGGGGGCGGTGGCTGTCAGGGAGGCTCCTGAGGGCTCGGGCATGAGGGGCTGCATGTCTGGAGACCTGCCCCCGCAGGGAGGCGGCTTAGGCCCAGGGTGAATTTGAGCAAGGCACGGGTGGGCTGGCAGTGCTGTGGGACCTGGCATACCCTCCACAGCTGCTGGTCCGGGTGCTAAGCCCCTCACTGCCCAGGGCCAGTGGTGCTGGCCTGCTGGCAGCTCCATGTGTGAGACCCGCCCGCCCAGCCCGCGCCCATCTGCCAAGCCAGCGCCCATCACTCACGCTGGCCTGCGAGCACCGCACACAGCCCCAGTTCCCGCCCTGCCTTTCCCTCCACACCTTCCAGCAGAGGGAGCCGGTTCCAGCCTCGGCCAGCCCAGAGAGGGGCTCCCACATTGCAGTGGGGGATGGAAGGGCTCCTCAAACGTGGCCAGAGTGGACACCAAGGCCGAGGAGGCGCCAAGAGCGAGCAAGGGCTGCTAGCACGTTGTCACCTCTCACTGTGTCTGGCCCTAATATTCTTTATATATTTTAGAAACGATCTCATTCTGTTGCTCAGGTTGAAGTGCAGTAGTGGAGTCATAGATCCCAGCAGCCTTGAACACCTGGTCTCAAGTGAGCCTCCTGCTTCAGTCTCCCAAAATGCTGGGATTACACATGCAAGTTGCCATACCCAGCCTTATTATTGGCATGTAATAGTATGCCTGTTGACTCTAATAATAAAAATTAGGGCTTGTATTCTCTAACTCCTACTTTTATGTTTCTATTAATTTTTATCATATTTTCAGAATGCATGATGGTTTGGAAATTCAAAAATCAGATTTTTCACTACAGCTAGGCTCAGAAGCATTGGGCTAGACAGTTGTCACGGTATGGGCAAAAGCCTTATTTCCCTAACAGGGCTATTTCTCTTTGAAAATTCACAAAGCAGCATTCTGAAAAAGGAAGTGACTGGTGGGACATGAGAGTGGAGGACTATTTTGGATAATGTTGTCAGAGAGAGCTCGGTGGTCGCACTGAGTAGGGGAAACAGCATTCCAAGGAGAGACAGAATAGCAGTCTTTAGGGCATGGAAAAGGGAACTGTGTGTTTAAATACAGACCAGTGTGGCTGGATGTTGGGAAGGGAGGGAGAGTGGTGAGGAAAGAACTAGAAAGGAAGGAAACGGATTTTGCATAACCACAGACCTTGTCCTCTCCTCATCTCCTGCATTGTAGATCAAAGTTAATGCACCACAGGCACCGGATAGGCGTGAATAAGTGCTTTAATCAAAATGAATGTGAAGGCTCCATACGGTAGCTCACGCCTGTAAAGCTAGCACCTTAGGGGGCCAAGGTGGGCGGATCGCTTGAGCTCAGTAGTTCAAGACTAGCCTGGGTAACAAGATGAAACCCTGTCTCTACAAAAAATACAAAAATTAGCCCAGTATGGCATGTGCCTATAGTCCCAGCTACCCAGGAGGCTGAGGTGGGAGGATTGATTAAGGCTGGGAGGTAGAGGTTGCAGTGAGCCCAGATCACACCACTATACTCCAGTCTGGGTGACAGAGCCTGATCCTGTCTCCTGTCTCAAAAACAAAAGAAGAGACAACCATATCTTATTGTACACTGGCCTTGAAGAAACAACCATATCTTATTGTACACTGGCCTTGGTTGTATAGAAAGAACTATCTTGGCCAGGCGCAGTGGCTCATACCTGTAATCCCAGCACTTTGGGAGGCCAAGGCAGGCGGATCACCTGAGGTCAGGAGTTTGAGACCTGCCTGACCAACATGGAGAAACCCTGTCTCTACTAAAAATACAAAAAAAAAATTTGCTGGACATGGTGGCACGTGCCTGTAATCCCAGCTACTCGGGAGGCTGAGGGAGGAGAATCGCTTGAATAAGGGAGGCAGAGGTTGCAGTGAGCTCAGATCACACCATTGTACTCCAGCCTGGGTGACAAGAGCGAAACTCCATCTCAAAAGAAAGAAAGAAAAAAAGAACTCTTACGTTTGCCGCCCCGGAAGTGGACTGAATAATAGTCAGCTCTCACAAGAAGTTAGAGAGTGGGATTCCCATGCCACAGGTTAAGACACTGAGGCTCAAAAAATTATGTTACTGTGAGGTAGATCAGCAGGACTTGTTTTCCAAGCACTGGTCAAGACGCCTGGTTGCATCCCTGCTGCTTAGAGCAGGATCTGGTTGAAACAGGGTGCAGTGAAGAAGCCAGCCAAAACCAGAAGATGGTAAGGAGAGCAACCTCTAGCTGCCCTCACTGCTTAGTAGCATAAAGACACTCCCACTAACACCATGACAGTTTACAAATGCTTACCTTACCGGGTTGCAGAAACTCCCTGCTCCTTTTTCAGAAAGTTCTGAGCAGCCCACCTCTTAATTAGCATGTAATTAAAATGGGTCTAAATACATCTGCCAACATCCCATACACTGCTCCTCCAGGCACAGCGCCCGTGGGATAGCCCTTATCCACAAGGAGCGGTACCTCTGCTGCTGCTGTAGTGTACACTGCTGCTTCAGTAAAAGTTACTGTCTCCACCATGGGCTTCCCTTTTAATTCTTTCATGGGCAAAGCCAAGAATCCTTCAGGCTAAGTCCCAATTTGGGGGCTCACCTGCACAGCATCAACTTCTCCTAATCACACACCTAACAAAAGACAAACCCAAGTTCATGCCCTTTCCACTCTCTTTGACTGCCTTTCTTCAAAATGAGCCCAAAGCAACCCTTTTCCAAACATGAAAATGCCTGTATATTTTAATTTGGTTTTGTAATCATTTTAGAGACTGCATTTATTTTGAGAGTTCCTCTTTTGTATTAGTTTCCTGAAGCCATTGTAACAAATCATCACCAGTTTGGTGGCTCAAAACAACAGAAATTTATTCTCCCACAGTTCTGGGGACTAGAATTTTGAACTCAAGGTGTCAACAGGGCCTCCTCCTTCTGAAGGCTCTAAGGGACAGCCTGTTCCATACTTCTTCCAGCTTCTGGTGGCTGCAAGTGTTCCTTAGCTTGTGGTTGCATCATTCACCTCTCTGCCACTAGGCCCACGTGGCCTCCTCCACCTCTCTCTGCGTGTCTCTTATAAGGGCGTTTGTGGTTGGATACAGGGCCCACCAGTATAATGCAGGATGATTTCAACTTAAGACTCTTAACTAAATTGCATCTGCAAAGACTCCTTTTCCAAATAAGGTCATATTCATAGGTTCTGAGGACTAGAACGAGGACATTCCTTTCTGTGGGCCCTTCCACAAACCATTCAGCCCTCTATCCCCTCCATGTGCTGCAGCCTGGAAACTCTCCCCAGATAGCAAGCTGGGGATTCACACTGACCTCATTTGTTTATCTTCTCTCAAAGATCCGTGTCCTGTGCTTTCTGTTGTCCGAAAACTGTTTGACCTATTTTGCCCAATTTTCCAGTTGTTTAAGGAAGAAGGGTGAATCCGGTTCCTATTACTCCAGCATGGCCAGGAGCAGAAGTTGCACCCATGAGTGTAAGCTCATTGAATATGGGAACATTTCCTGTCTTGCCTTTCTATTGCCTGTAGAAATGATTGGAGCATAGGACTCCTTCCTTAACAACTGATGAATTAATGAACAAGTGAATGAAAGGGAAGCTCATCTAAACCCTTTGTTTTTCTCATGTTTGGGACTGAATGGTAAAAACCCCTTTTACCTCTGTCAGTCAGGTGAGCTGGAGCCATCTCTCCTTAGCTGAGGATCTGCTGATGTAATTCTCAATTTCCTCCTCAATCCACTCGCAGCCCCTAAGTCTGGCTCTCATGGTTAATGCAAGAAACTGGTGTTGGGAAATTTAAGAGATTTATCTAAGGAGCACATTTTGGGTAATTATTTGTAAGACATATGTTCTGCCTGTGTTTTTAAATAAAAAGAACGCAGGGCATGTTGAGGGGAGGGGCTGATGTGGGAAAGGAGAATGAATAGTACTTTTGAGTGAGTATTGTCACAAAGAAGAGAGGCCCCCCAATTTGTTGATGGAAAATTAATGATAGGCACTGAGAAAATATGAGGCAGGAGAGAAATAAGGAGACTGCCTATCAAAGAACACAAATTATACACTAGATCAGTCCATATCAAAACAAAGGTGGCCATGTACGGAGGAAAATGGTTTCTGCTTTTATTTCCACAATCACACACTAATTAAGTTAAAAAGAAAACAGTTATTACCACTATCAATAGCATTTATAAAAGCATCTACTATATGGCTGTTTGACTTATCCAAAAATCTGGTTGTGCCTAGAATGTAGATTTTTGTTTGAATTTATTATACCATATTTTTATTACAAATATAAGATAATAGATACTGGTTATTAACAAACCAAAAATACAGAGATTGCTGCAGAACAAGTTAGAAATCTACTCTAATTACACTGGCCTGAAGGAACCAATATTAGCAGTATGTATCTTTTTACATCTTTTTCAGTGTTGCCCTGAATATGTGAACATTATAATGTATACAGTGAGTGGCTTCTGGTTTTATTAAAATGTGAACAAATGAAATATATAACTTGTTTCTTTCATTTAACAATAGATTAGTGACATGTCACCAGATAACTACACAGATTTATTTATGTCAGATTTTTAAATCTAGAGTACGAATTTACCACCATTTACTTAACCGCTTCCTGAATGAGGTACGTTCAGGTGATTTTTCAGGTTTTACCACATATAATGCTACAATACACTCCCTTGTGACTGCAGACTGTTTTAATGTTATCACCACAGACACTCGAGCCTTGAAATGTCACCTTTCAAATGACGCCTTTCCCCATCCTCCCTGTCAGTTGGAGAATGGAACTGAAAGGGGAGTGAAGAAGACTGCCAACATGGATAATTACTCCACACAGCACATGGCCAGCAGCCTCCTGCTACAATATTTACATCCTATTCCATTGAGATGGCACTCTCTGCTCACATGACCCAAATGCAGTTCTCGCTCCGCCAAGAGCACAGCCGAATGCGAACTGCATTGGCAGCTTTGCACATGCTCTGTCTGGCCCTGTGAATCCTCACTCACCCATTCAGATTTCTGTTGGTGTAAAGCGACATTCCAGCTGCTGAAGCTCCGTGATCTGCTGTGTTTCCCCAGCCCAGATCCAAGGCAGGTGGCCCATATAATTACTATCTTTTTAGAGTTTGAGTAATTGTGTTTATTTATTTGGGGGTGAAGGGGGTATTATGCCCAAGTACAGCTGATGAATAAGGCCATAGAGTAACTCTTTTCCTAGCAGGTATTTACAGGAATAGCATTTACCAATTTTCATCACTTGCCTGGACAACAACCTGCAGCTCTGGTGCACATTTAATTCTGAAACAGAGGTCTTGGCAAACGATGCTGCCTCTGACTGTCACGTTGACTGTAATGTTTGAGATGGTGTTTTCTCCTCTCTAGAGACCTGGATGCTTTTTGCCATTCTGATGGTAAATGATGAGACAGGCTACCATGGATTTCAGCACCCCTTCTGTGTTTGATCAGCAAAGAGGTAAAATGTTGCTTTAACACATTCTTTGGTGTTAGCATCCTTAGTCCCATGGTATGGATTTGCAGTTGTAAGGAGAGAAAGAGAAGTGTGCGTGTGTGTGTGCGCGTGTGTGTGTGCATGAGTATTTGCTATGTAGGATGTGGAAAGAGGATTTTACCTAGAAAACAAACCTGTTCAAAATGTTTGCTTCTTTGATAAGCATCTGAAACAGAAAAATAAGCTTATGATTTGTTGTATAAGCTTATGATCTTGTTGAAGTATTCCTACCTTCAAATTTTAAAAATTGGATTTCAAGCACACTATTTCAGATAGTGTCGTCTTTATTCTGTTTTTTGCAAGTCTTTTTTAAAAATTAGAGTAAGCAGTGTAAGAACACATCACTTTTTTTTAATCATTCTATTAGCCCTGTATCTCATTGCTATATCTTCATAAGCATTTTTTTATTCCTTCAGGAATAGATGTTGCCTGTATTTATGTCGGGTTGATATGTTATCTCATCCAAGGTTGTGTAATGACATATCCCTATGCTATTATTTGCAGCGACAGGGTATATCCTCCTTACTTATA
Source organism: Piliocolobus tephrosceles (assembly GCF_002776525.5). Taxonomy (NCBI): domain Eukaryota; kingdom Metazoa; phylum Chordata; class Mammalia; order Primates; family Cercopithecidae; genus Piliocolobus; species Piliocolobus tephrosceles. The sequence goes on from NC_045437.1 coordinate 63,219,025, forward strand.
ATTTCTGGAGTGGAGGTAATTTTCCACATCAAAATGTTGCTGTAAAATCAACTCATCCTTATAATACCATGTATTTGGCCATATGGTCTATGTGTATACATTTTGCATGTGCAATGTGTTTATACACATCTTCACGTAATACTTATGTGTAATTGTAAATATTTTTTTAGTATGAATGTGAAATTTCCATTTTATAAACATAATAAATATTTTTTAGAATCTTTTCTTAAATATCTAATATTTAAACCACTTTCTACAGTCTCTGAATATTCTTCAAGATCCTAAGTTCCTTTGGTGATTTTATCTGTTTGGGCTACAACACGAAATGGTGGTTTGAAAAAGCCTCATTAAGAAAATGTATTGCTTCATTCTTTTTTCCCTTTCCCTGCTCTAGGCCATAGCATGTTTAATACCCCTCAAGCTACATTTGGCATTGTGGGTGAATTATTTTACCCCAGTGGGTTTCTCCAAAAATAAATTTTTATTTAGATTCCTGAGTTAGCTAATGTATGTATGTATATAGTGTGTTCTCCAGGTCTTAGCTCATTTGGAATAGTGTTCGTGTGTGTGTGTGTGTGTGTGTGTGTGTGTGTGTGTGTGCCCGCGCGCCTTCAGAAAGTGCCGGCTCATACCGCGTTTGGATCTTAACACCGTAGAGAAAGGGGTTGTCACAGCTGTGCCCACCACCATCCTCTCCTCCTGGTACATTTTATATCACTGATGCAGTCAGTAAAAGTGAAAATCTGCTAAGAACCAAAGAGCTCACACTGGCTAAAAAATGACGTTGCTGAGCCATGAAACACACAATGGGTTTATTTTTGAAGAATAATTGGAGGGAGCTGGGACTGACTGAAGAAGAACTAGCTCTTCATAATGAATGTACATGTTCCAGTGTTATACCTTCTAACAGGATTGAGCCCCAAACATAGTTAAGATATAGAATTACAAGACTGATTTTCTTATAACACCTTTCATGTGAGCGATTCACAGCAATTCCTCCACCTGGGCGCAAATCTCTCCCATGGAAGTTAACCCTCTCCCTACCATGTTTATCTCTATTTCTCAATCCTTTCTCTCTTTCTAGAGGTTTTATCATATGGTGGAAAGAGCATGGGATTTTAAATCTTATAGACATAGACCAGAATGGCAGATCAGCTACTTCTTAGCTGTGTGAACTTGGCAAGTTACCTAACCTCTCTGGGCCTTAGATTCCCCAGCAATATAATGAAGGAAATGATGCTTACCTAGCAGGTTGTTGTGAGGATCTAAAATAACATCTAAAAAGCACCTGTCAGCAATGCCTGATATTCAATAAGTATTTTCCCATTTTGGCTGCGGCTGTTATTATTATTGCTATTGTTATTATCACCTTGGACTGGGAGTTTCTGAAGTGCAAACGACTACTCATCTCTCTACCTTCAGCTTGAATGTAGCAGTCCTAAATGAGGGCTTAGTACTGGATGATTAAATTACATTAATTATTTTTTTCAGAACCCTAGGATACTCTTTATAGCAAGCCCTAGAATAATAATTAAGCGATTCCTGAATAGTTTTATTACCTCATTAATCCTTCCTGTTTCTTAAAAGCATGAAAGACTATGAGAGGTTGAGACCATTATACAGATTTTAATTACATTGTTGGACAAACCAAAGGGAAGTGACTTTCTCGGGAAAAGTTGAGCATGAGGCTTTAGTTGAGGGTTTTTCATGACTTGTTACTATCTGGATAATTGAACCCTAACAGCACTGGATTTACATGCAGATGGGGACAGAAGACATTGCATCTGGAAGAACCTTAGCAATCAGGCAATCCACTGGTTTTCACATTGGCTGTATTTAAGAATCATCTGGCCTGGGCGTGAGGGCTCACGCCTGTAACCCCAGCACTTTGGGAGACCGAGGTAGGCAGATCACATGGTCAAGAGATTGAGACCACCCTGGCCAACATGGTGAAACCCCGTCACTACTAAAAATACAAAAATTAGCTGGGCATGGCGGCACACACCTGTAGTCCCAGCTACTCGGGAGGCTGAGGCAGGAGAATTGCTTGAACCTGGGAGGTGGAGGTTGCAGTGAGCTGAGATCGGGCCACTGCACTCCAGCCTGGCAATAGAGCAAGACTCTGTCTCAAAAAAAAGAAAAAAGAATCATCTGAAGAAATTCTGAAAATGCTGATGCTTGAATCCCACCCAGGGAGATTCCAGTTTAACTGCAGTGAGATATGGCCCAACCAGCACTCCCTGGGAAGTTCTCATGGACAGCAAAGATTGAGAACCAGTCATTCAACCTACCCCTCTTCCACATTTCAGATGCGGGAACTAAAGCACAGAGAGGTTCAAAGTTGGGTCCTTCCTAATAATAATAACAACACCCCACTAAATAGCAACAGAGGGGATTGAGGCCCAGGTGTTCTCCACCCATACAACAGGGCAAAAGGCAGCTTCCTGTGCATGTCCAATCCCTGGGCTAGCACTGACTCTGGCTCATGGTTGCCCAGAGAATGGTGGAAGAATATGATGCAGAAAGACCTTCAGGGCTCCAGCGAGGTGGATTTGGCAAGCTGACTCCCTCCACATGCATTTCTCAATATTTCTCTTTAGCTAGAGGCAACGAGGCATGCCAGGGTCTTGGTGACAGATGGCCATTTGCTCATGTCCTGTCTCTGCCCTCTTCCTAGTTACATGAACTTGCACAAACTAGTTGATCTCCAGTGGCTTCTGCCTCCTTGACCGTAAATGTGGATAATACTATATTACATATTCACAGAGCTGTCGGGAGGCCTAAAGATCAGATTATTTGACTGGCCAGGGGCATGAGGGCTGTGTCTCCGGCTGGCTTTGTAAAACTGTGAGGGAGGAAGCCTGGGTCTTCAGAACTCTCGACTCTCTTTTGTGCTTTTAGCTTTCACCATAGCAACATCTCTTCTGGTCCCACGTGTTCTTTCTGGCTGTGTTCCCTCTCAAAGCCCACACACGCAGGAAGCGACCTGTAGTAAAGCCATTTACTACAGAACACAGAGGTTCCCGCTAAAGTCTACGTATTATGTAACTAAAGATACTTGCATTGTAAGCTTTGTCACGACTTTTGGAAGGAAAAGTTTTGCTGCGTCTGAAAGAATCCCAAGCCTCAAAGAGAAAATGAAAAAAAAAAAACAAACAGGCAAGGGGGCGGGGCCGGGTAGCCTCAGGGCCTCACCCACTCCTCTGTGTTGTTGGGGGTGAGGAGGGCCTGGCCCTGCCAGGGTCTTTGAGGAAATGTGCCTGATGATGCTGAGCGGTGTGTTTGCACGCACTTGTGTGGGCCGTGGACCACCCTCTTGCACAGATTGTTTCTCTGGTCGAGTTGCGGAAAAGCAGAGGAAGGACTTTGTCTTCCAGCCCAGATTAATACAGTATGTGTCTCTGGGCTGCTGTAACCAATTATCACAAGCTGGGTAGCTTAAAACAACAGAAATATGTCTTCTCACAGTTCTGGTGGCCAAGTCTGAAATGAAAATGTCAGCAGCGGGCCGGGCACAGTGGCTCACACCTGTAATCCCAGCACTTTGGGAGGCCGAGGTAGGCAGATCACCTGAAATCAAGAGTTTGAGACCAACCTGGCCAAAATGGTGAAACCCCAACTCTAGTAAAAATAAAATATTAGCCAGATGTGGTGTCACGCACCTGTAGTCCCAACTACTTGGGAGGCTGAGGGACAAGAATTGCTTGAACCCAGGAGGCGGAGGTTGCAGTGAGTCAAGATTGTGCCACTGCAGTCCAGCCCAGGTGACAGAGTGAGGCGCCATCTCAAAAAAAAAAAAAAAATGTCAGCGGAGGGCCTACTCCTAGAGCCTTTAGGAAAGAATCTTCCCTGTCCTTCCAGCCTTGGCTGCTGTGGCCTCATCACTCTGGTCTCTGCCACCATCCTCACTTGGCCTCGTCTGTGTGCATCCCTCCTCTGTGTACCTGTCTCAAAGTTCCTCTGCCTCTCCTTTAAGGATGCATGTGATTGCATTTAGGGACCACCCAGATAATCCAGGATAAACTACTCCTCTCAAAGTCCTTGACTTAATCACATCCTTTCAGATAAAAGGTCATAGTCACTCTCTTGCCATATAAGGGAATAGCCACAGGTTCCAGCAATAGAGATGAGAATGTATCTTTAGGGCCACCATTCAACCTATTGCAGGGAGTGAGAAGAGGTCAGATCCCAGAAAGAACGCAACACTGTGACTCGGTTTTTGGTAAAATCCATTCTCCTTTAAGCTAGAAGAAAAACTGACAAATAAGAGGTGGGGGCAGATGGGGAGCATCTGTTTGGTGCAGACTCTGTGCAGAGCTTTACATGGATACATACTGACAAGAAGGAATGTTTATGGAGCATTTAGCAGACCCAGGTTCTGTCCTAAGGACTGCACACAGACTAGCTCATATAATCCTCATATCAGCTTCAGAGTATGACCCCCTTTTATCGATGAGGAAATTTAAAAAGGTTATGACCTACCCAATGTTACCACAAAGTCAAACAGCAAAGCTAGGATTCCAGGCTAACCCTGTTTCACTTCAAAGCCCATGTTCTTTCTACTGCAGAATGTCTTTTCCTTGGCCAGTGATAAGGTTTAATTTAAAAAAAGACATCTATGAAAAATCGAATTAATGAAACATTTATTTTCACAGTCAAGCTCTTATTCCACTGTGTTGTGGATTTTTAAAGTTCCCACACACAGATGTGCAGGTTTTAAATCCAACTGCTCATCTAAAATGGGAATGCTAGACAAAAAGATCTGTGCTTTGCTGAAAAAGCAAAAGTGAAAACTCTGGCGTGACAACCAGATGCCTCCAGAGGAAGAATAAGCAAATTTTGAATGGTGTTTTGGGCAAAGGAGTCCTCTCAAAGGAGTTTTGAAAGGCAAGCATAGCAGATAGGAAAGAAACGGGAATGATTTGGGTTCAGTTGCTGAGTTCAGGCTCAGAGATCTTGAATGGGAGCCTGGAATAAACCCAGGAACATTGAGAGGAATTCTGTGATTGATTTTCAGATTGACAGTCCACATAAATAAAGACTAGCTGGCAAATCAGCCCTGGTTTAGAAGCAGATTATATGTTGCCTTTGAGAAAATGCGTAGCCTTCTTCTCTTGGTCAAGAAAGAGGAGCAGAGGGAAAGAGAGATGGGAGAAGAATCTTTTTCTCCTGTTCTTGACCACTCCTGAACAAGTCTAGGCAAGCATGTTTGTTTCAGTGTTTGTTTTGTTTTGTTTTGTTTTGTTTTTTGAGATGGAGTCTCACTCTATCGCCCAGCCTGGAGTGCACTGGCATGATCTCGGCTCACTGCAACCTCCGTCTCCTGGGTTCAAGCAATTCTACTGCCTCAGCCTCCTGAGTAGCTGGGATTACAGGCACCCACCATCGTGACCGACTAATTTTCGTATTTTTATAGAGACAGGGTTTCACCTTTTGACCAGGTTGGTCTTGAACTCCTGACCTCAGGTGATCCGCCCTCCTCAGCCTCCCAAAGTGCTGGGATTACAGGCATGAGCCACTGCACCCGGCCTCTTTCAGTTTTCTTAATCCCTCCTGAATAAGTCTAGGCAAGTGTGTTTGACCCCCACCTTTCTCTGCCCTATTCTTTGTGATGCTGCCTTCTTCCAACCAACCAACTCCTGAGAAAGTGTATAACAGTCCAATCCATTCTGGAGTGTGCTGTGGCCTCCATCTGTTTCCCCCTAGGACAGGCTGTGCCCCCAATAACCTGAGCATCCCTTTCCTTCCACCCTTCATGGCTCCTCTCCTCTTAAGGACTCTACAGAAGGAAGCTCCTGGCCGAGCTTATCCAAACAATTACCCTTCACAGCCATCAATATTCTTCACCACAGGACCACCCAACTGTCCTGGGGGAGGGAGCCTCTTGCCAGAGTATGCATCCCAAGAGGGAGGACCCTGGAGTGGTATCTGGAGAGAATAGAGACTCACTTGGGCAACCACATCTGAATCAACCCTGATGTTTCCCATAACTCGTTGGATCAGCTTCAAGAGGCTCTCCCTCAGCTCAGCCTCTGCTGCAGCAGGCAGCTGAGCCACAACACTGAGCTCTTCCTGTCATCTCTACTCACTAACTCCACAGTTCCACAACTAAGTAACTGTGCTGAGTACCTGATATTCATGGATTTTCCCTTTGATACCACTATTTTAATTCAAGGATATTTTAACCAAAATGGATATGGAGCCTAAAAGAAAATACAATAAACTTGTAGCTGTTTTTTTATTATGAAACAAGCATGAGACAAACATCTTACTCATCACCAAATGTGGGACAAGGTGAGAAGGTGAGGGTATGGAAGCACTGAAGTCAAAGGTTGATTTTCAGATTGACAGTCCAAATAAATAAAGACTAGCTGGCAAAAGGTGGCATATGGGTGGGACTAAGACCACTAACCAGGAGTCACATGATTAATGCACTTGTAAATCTCTGTTGGTCATTTAATGCACGGTCTGCTGAATTGTGTTTGAGAATTCCCTTATATTACGAATGATCTACATGTAGATTTTCTGATTTATCTTTTAAAGTCATGATGGTTTTACCCTAATATTTACCTTCAATCAATATGTAGGTTTGTGTGCTTAATAAGGGCTCTTTGTTTTCTCTTTGTGAAACCTAAGAATGGCACTTGCTCATTAATGAGGCTTTTCTTATTTTGTCAGCTATATTGAGGGAGGAAGAGAAGGGAAGTCATTCCAGTATACATGGAAAGTATTTCCATTTCTAAATGTGCTCTCAGAGCTTAAGATATATGCATGTAATATTCAATAGTATTCAATTATTTTAAATTTTTCTTTTTTTCTTTTTTCTTTTTCTTTCTTTTTTTTTTTTTTTGGAGGTAGAGTCTTGCTCTATCCCTCAGGCTGGAGTGCAGTGGCGCCATCTAGGCTCACTGTAACCTCCACCTCCGGGGTTTAAGTGATTCTCCTGCCCCAGCCTCCTGAGTAGCTGGGATTACAGGTGCCTGCCACCATGCCCAGCTAATTTTTGTATTTTTAGTAGAGACGGGGTTTCGCCATGTTGGCCAAGCTGGTCTCGAACTCCTGACCTCAGGTGATCTGCCCATCTTGGCCTCCCAAAGTGCTGGGATTACAGGTGTGAGTCACTGCGCCTGGCCTAAATTTTTCAAAAATAATTTCAAATTTATAGAAATGTTGTAAAATTAAGAATCATATAAAAAAACACTTGTATGCCTTTTACTCGGATTCATCTAATGTTAACATTTTGCCCCATTTGCTTTATCATTTGCTCTTTCTGTCTCTGTCTCCCTCGCTCCTTCCCTCCCTCCCTCTCTCTTTCTGTGTGTGTGTGTCTCTCTCCCTCAACATGTGTGTGTGCTTTTTGTTAATCTAGCATCTGCATTCTAATTTTGTCTATTGACCTAATACAGGTATACCTTGGGGATACGGTGGGTTTGTTTCCAGACCATTGCAATAAAGTGACTATTGCAAAAAGCAAGTTATACAAACTTTTGGTTTCTCAATGCATGTAAAAGTTAGGTTTACATTGTACTATAGTCTATTAAGTATGCAATAGCATTTTGTCTAAAAATGTGCATACCTTATTTTAAAAATACTTTATTGCTAAAGAAAAACTAATGATCATCTGAGCCTTCAGCCATCTTTTTGCTGGTAGAGGGTCTTGCCTCGATGTTGATGGCTGCTGACTGATCTCAGTGGTGACCGCTGAAAATTGGGGTAACTGTGGCAAGTTCTTCAAATAAGACAAAAATAAAGTTTGCTGCATAATTGACCCCTTCTTTCATGAAAGATGTTATCTGTAACATGTGATACGTTTTGATAGCATTTTACCCACAGTAGATATTCTTTCAAAACTGGAGTCAGTTCTCTCCAAACCTACCACTGCTTTATCAACTAAATTTATGTAATATTCTAAATCCTTTGTTGTTATTTCAACAATATTCACAGCATGTTCACTAGGAGTAGATACGATCTCAAGAAATCACTTTCTTTACTCATCCATAAGAAGCAACTCTTCATCCATTCAAGGTTTATGATGAGATTGCAGCAATTTAATCACATCTTCAGGCTTCACTTCTAACTCTAGTTCTCTTGCTATTTTCACTACATCTGCAGTTACTTCCTCTACTGAAGTTCTGAACTCCTCTAAGACTTCTTCCAAACTCCTGTTCGGGGAGTTGAAATTACCTTCTTCCAAACCCCCGTTAGTGTTGATATTTTTACCTCCTTCAATGAATCATAAATGTTTTTAATGGTATCTTGAAGAGTGAATTCTTTCCAGAGTTTTTCTTAGTTTTTTTTTTTTAATTTTCTCTGCCAGAAACTAATAAAGCAAAGGTTTTCAATTTACTTTGCCCAGATCCATCAGAGGAATCACTATCTATGAAGGCTATCTAGCCTTGCAAAATTTGTATCATACATAGCAAGACTTGAAAGTCAAAATTACTCCTTGATTCATGGGCTGCAGAATGGATGCTGTGTTACAGGCATGAAAACAACATTAATCTCCTTGTACATCTCTATCAGAGTTCTTGCTTAGAAAAAATGATTCATTTCAAAATATTACTCTCATTGACAATGTATTGTCAGTATTTTTTTGAGAGGAATTTTTATTTCTGACCAGTAGGTCTCAATACTAGGCTTAAAATAATCAGTAAACCATGTTGTAAATAGATTTGCTATCATCCAGGCTTTGTTATTCCATTTTTAGAGCAGATGAAGAGTAGATTTAATATAATTGTTAAGAGCCTTCAGGTTTTGGAATGGTAAATGAGCACTGGCTTCAACTCCAAGTCACCAGCTGCATTAGCCCCTAACAAGAGTCCTTTGAAGCATTGAAGTTGGCAGTGACATCCCTTCTCCAGCTATGAAAGTCCTAGATGGAATACTCTCCCAATAGACGGCTGTTTTATCTACATTGAAAATCCGTTGTTTAGTGTGGCCACCTTCATCAATGACCTTAGCTAGATCTGCTGGATAACTTGCTGCAGTTTCTCCAACAGCACTTGCTGCTTCACCTCACATTTTTACATTATACAGATGGCTTCTCTCCTTAAACTTCTTGAAACAACCTTTGCTAGCTTCAAACTTTTATTTTGTCTCTCCCTCATCTCTCTCAGACTTCACAGACTTGAAGAAAGTTAGGGGTTTCCTCTGGATTAGGCTTTGGCTTAAGGAAATGTGGTGACTAGATTGGTCTTTTATCCAGGCCACTAAAACTTTCTCCATATCTGCAATAAAGCTGTTTCTCTTTCTTATAATTCATGTGTTCGCTGGAGTAGCACTTTTAATTTCCTTCAAGAACATTTCTTTGCATTCACAACTTGACTAACTGACACAAGAGGCCTCGTTCCTGGCCTTTTTAAGCTTTCAACATGCCTTTCTCACTGAGCTTAATCATTTCTAGCTTTCAATTTAAAGTGAGAGGCCTGTGACTTTTCCTTTCACTTAATACTCAAAGGCCATTGTACGGTTATTAATTGACCTAATTTCAATATTGTTGTGTCTCAAGGAATACGGAGGCCTGAGGAGAGGGAGAGAGATGGGGGACTGGTTGATCAGTGGACCAGTCAGAAAACACATTTATCCACTTAAGTTCACCATCTTCTGTGGGTGCGATCCATGGGACCCAAAACAATTGCAATAGTAACATCAAAGATGACTGATGACAGGTCACCACAATAGATGTGATAATAATGAAAACACTTGAAATATTGCGGGAATTACCAAAACATGACACAGAGGCACAAAGTGAGCATGTGCTGTTGGAGAAATTGTGCCAATAGACTTGTTCAATGCAAGTTTGCCACACAACTTCAGTCTGTACAGTATCTGCAAAATGCGATAAAGTAGGGTGCAATAAAACGGGGTATACCTGCAATGCTGTTTATAGCATTCTCTCTCTGGTACAGAATTCAGTCTATATTTAGTTATCATGTCTCCTTAGTCTCCTTCAATCTGGAAAGTTTCTGCAGGCTTTTTTTGTCTTTTATGACATCGACATTTTTAAAAAATTACAGTGTCTCTCTTATGTTAAATACTAATGTGCTCATTTTGAGTTCATCTGAGGCTTCCTTGTGATTCAATTTCGATTATGCATTCCCAGCCAGAACACTGCATAGGTGATGTTGTTTGTCTCAGGTTAACATAGTATTGTTTAAATCCCTTATAATGATCATTTGGGGGTAGAGATGTTACAGTACTAGATGCTAAGTGGTTCTAACAGAGTTTAAAATATTTTTCTAGCAAGGCACAGTGGCATGTGCCTGTAGTCCCAACTACTCAGGAGGCTGAGGCAGGAAGATGCCTTGAACACAGGAGTTCAAGTACAGCCTGGATGACATAGCAAGCAAGACTCTCTTCTCTGAACATATATATATATATATATTTTAAAAATTCATATCTAGTTCCTTATACTTATTTCCTAATTATGAAATTCATACTACCTTTTTCAAAAAATTCAAACAATACATAAATGAATACAGCATAGAAAGTGTTATACTCCTTTAACTAGCAAAGAGCTATGTTCTTCAGCATCTCTTAGCCCTGGCCTATTCCCAGCTTCTCAGCCACCAAGATGTATCCATGACAATTCACCCTCCACGCTGGGGTTGGGGAATAGCCTCCAAAGAGAAACAGGAGATCTGGCCAAGAATACTAGCCAGAACTCCTAACTAGAAGAAGAATTATCACTCTGGGTTATTAAGCAGCTCCCATGTACCAGGCAGTGTGCTAAATACTCTTTCTTCCTATTATCTCACTTAATCCATGCCACAGCTTTTGAGACAGACTCCACTTTTAGTCCATCTGAGGTTACACAACTTGCCCAAGGACACACAGGACAAAGGACAAGGCTATCATGTTAACTCAGGCTTCTGAACCCCAAGCCCTCCCACACTCCCCTTCATACCAAGATATACTTTCTGGATTCTGACAGTCCACCCATCAACCCCTTTCTGACACCCAGCATGAGAAGGAAAAGGTGATGGTGGCTAGAGTCCTCAGCAGAGTGCCCGACTCCCTCCGTGATTTGCCCAAGGTGGGCTGGCAGGGACAACAGCCACTGCTGTGGCTCCACTGGGCTGGGCTTCCCTTTGGAATGAGCTCTGCTAAGAGGCCTCAGCTCAGTGTGACAGCCCCACCTCTTCCAGAGAGGATTCAGTCTCCATGGCAGTCTGCCCTTGGAGCAAAGAATGGCCCCAGCATCCCAGGAGGAGGAGAAGGAGGTTAAAAGGGTGAGATTACACTGGAATATAACCTGAGGAACTGATGTGATGGGAACTAGAGATTGCTAAGGCCACGCCTTGGCTTTTATCACAGAAGTTTCTGAAGGTGGGCTGTTTGTTGTTTACCTACTCAGCCCATTTGTTTTATGCAGCAACAAGTAGACATTTCTCCAAGAGAGTTCAGAGATCTCCAACCCTGTAAACATGGTCACACAAGAACAACAGTTGATTTAAAAAAAAAAAAAAAAAATCCATTCTTTCAGCTTTGGCATCTGGCTCTTTGATTGTGGGCCCATCAGCTTTACCCTTGAGACCACTCCTTTGATCTTTAATTCACCACAGTAAATCAGCACACCGTCTGCTATTTTTAAAAACTGTAAGAGGTGCACCTACAATTCACCCAAATTGACACTTTTATCCTTCTGATCACTTAATATTATTTTTAAAATGGTGTTCTAGAATTCTGGCCACAACTGGGCTGGCCCAGCAGGGACCGCTGAATATATAGTGGAGTTGAGATAGGTTTGCTGGTTTCACGTAGTCACAGCAGGAACCAATTTAAGGATGGATCCTGGAAGTGTTTCATTTTAGAATAGCAATCCCTTTAGAATTAGAAGGAATCTTAGTGAGTATATAACCCAGCTCCTTCACTCTTTTTATGTGAAGACTGAAACATAAAGGGATTAGCAGTGGTACAGTGGAGTAAACCCTGTGGCCACTGGAGCTGAGTGGACACTCAGATCCCAGTGCTGCCACTTACTGTGTGCTCTGGCTGGTGACATCTTTATCCCTTGCCTTCCTTACCTTGTAAGTTAAGATGATTTTACTACAAATGATTGTTTGAAACTGTTCATGTGGGTTATAGGATCGTCATAAAGATGGTTACAACCATCCTCAGAGGACTGTTATAAAGATTTAATGAAGTAATGCATACAAAGTACCTGGCACCGCACTGGGCCCACAGAATCACTTAGTAAGTGCTAATGATTATTATAAATGACTCACCTAAGGTCACAGGGATGACTGGTCTCCCCAGGTCAAGAGAACATCCCACACTCCAAGCCTTCACTTCCTCTGTAGTGAATTCATGGCAGACCACCCTGGTATGGTTTGGTTGTGTCCCCACCCAAATCTCACTTTGAATTGTAATAATCCCCATGTGTCAAGAGCAGGGCCAGGTGGAGATAACTGAATCATGGTGGGTGGTTTCCCTCATACTGTTCTTGTGGTAGTGAATAAGTCTCACAAGATCTGATGGTCTTACAAATGGGCTGCACAAGCTCTCTTGCCTGCCACCATGTAAGATGTGCCTCTGCTTCTCCTTTGCCTTTCACCATGATTGTGAGGCCTCCCCAGCCATGTGGATGAGTCCATTAACCTTATTTCCTTTATAAGTTACCCGGTCTCAGATATGTCTTTATTAGTAGTATGAGAACAGTCTAATACACACCCCTTTTTCATTTGGAAGTTGGGAGGGACAGAATTGCCTGAGCAGGTAAACCACATCAGAAGGAAATTAATCCTTCAGGGACACTCATAGGTTTTGCAGTGCTTCTGCTTTTCCTGCCCTCTGGGTCCTGGTGATCTTTTGAGTCTATGATGCCTTCTGGATAAAACTCTTCCCTTGCTCGTAAGCCAGCCTATCTGTTTACTTCCATGCTAGTCTCAGGCAAGTTTCTGGGCTCTATGCTGCTCTAGTAATCTGTCTAATTTTGAAGCAGAATCTCACTATTTTAATTATTACAGTTTTATATGTTGTACTGTTCGATAGAGGAAATCTCCCTCAATATTGTTTTTTTTTTTTTCAATATTATTGGGTATTCTTACCTACTTTTTGTTTGCTGTTTTGTTTGTCTTTACTTTTAGAATGGTAATATATTCACACACTTTTAAGGTATTAAAAATGTCTGATGAGTAATCCACCCCTGCTCCTACTTTCAGTGGTCCAATTCCCTTCCCTGGAAGCAAAATAATGTAAGCAATGTCTTATGCATCCTTCCAGAGAGATTCAGTGTACTAATAAGCAAATACTTAAATATATTGTTTTGTTTTCTTTAAAACATAATTATCTATTTATTTTTACAAATGAAAGTTAAAGTTTTCCTGACACCTCCTCCCAAACAATTATTGGAACTTCGACTGAAATGAGATTAAACATATATTAATCTGGTAATAATTAAAATTGTATATACTCTTTAGTCCTCCTGTCTAGGACTATGGTATGCATTTCCACAAATTCAACTTTTCTGTTATATCCCACAATAGAGTTTTTATCCAGAAGGCATCTTAGACTCAGAAGATAGAACGCCAGGACCACAATATAGTTTTTCTCATTTAAATTACAATATTTTGGTGAGGCTTATTCCTGGGTGTTTTATATTTTCATGTAATGAATTATTTTTCCCTTTATATTATTTAATATAGGACTATCTAGTTTTATATTTATTTTTAAACCTGACCAACTTAATTGAATCTTATAAATTCTACTTGTTCTCTGGATAATTCTCATGTGCTGCCTGATAGATAATTAAATTATTCAAACCCTGATGGTCAGTGCTACACAGTGGTTGGGAACCCTGGCTTCAGGCCAGATGGACTGCTTTCAAATCCTGTCATTTAATAGCTGTGCAGTTCTGGGAAAGTTGTTGAACCTTTCTGTGCTTCAATTTTCTCATCTTTAAATGGAGTGGAGGGGTTAAATACTGCCTACTTCATAAAGTTGTTGGAACAAATAAATGGCCTAATTCCAATGAAACCGTTAGGACAGTGCCTGGAAGAGAATTCATCTGTAAAAGTTAGCTATTAATAAATTATTATTGTTTTGCTCTTCCTTTATGATTATTACATTTCATTTCTTTCTGCTTCATATCTTACTGCATTTGTTAGAATTTGTCTTATTTCTTCCCTTCTCTATTGTTTCACTATTAGGTATAATGTCTGCAATTGGTTTGAAATAGATAAGCACTTTTTGTCTTTATCTTATAGGGGTCAAATTTAATCAAATGCCTTTCTGGTGTTTGCTCATATCATCACTTATTTTTCCTTTGTTCTATTGGTATGACATATTTTATTTATAGATATCCTCCAACCAAAGTATCTTTATATTCTAGAATAAACTGTATTTGACCATGATGCATTATTTTATGTCAATACCCAACTGAAATTGATCCAGTAGAATTTAATTTAAAACTTACAATTTTGTGTTCACAAACCTAATTGGTCTGTAGGTATGTGTGTGTGTGTCTTTACCAGTTTATGCTAATCTTAGAAAATGAATTTTAAAATTTTTATTTTTTCTATGTTTCAGTATGAAAACTATTTGTCCCTTGGCCATTTGACATTTATCTTAATGTTTTAAAAGAACTCATTCAACCTCACTTTAGGATATTTGTGCTATTACCACTAGCCTTAATTCCCTCCCTGTTGTACAGCCAGCCAATTCTTCACAGGTGTGCTTCCAATTTTGGGTTAATATTTAAAGCTTATTTTTGCTACAGTGAGTATAAACTCTAGCACAATGATGTGTCAGGCAAAACACCACACCACACAGCTTGTGCAACAGGGTGGAGAGAAGGGTACAAGCTGCCGTGAGTCAGTGAGAATGGAATGTGAAAATGTGGAATGTCCATCCAGCACCAAAAAAAGGTCACAAGTTCACTGGAATATATGAGGGCTTTGCCTCTGAGTGAAAGAGTGCTTCCAGACCACAGTGCCCAGGGGTCAGAGGGTGGGATCCAAGGCCTGACAGGCTACAGCCTTACCTGGGTTTTACCGCTTGCCACCTGTGCAAGTTTGGATAAGTCACTTTGTATCTACTCTGTACCTCAGTTTCCTCATCCATAAAATGGGAATAATTGTAGTACCTACCTCTACCTCATACAGTGAGAATTAAACAAGTTGATTTCTAGGAAGTGCTTACACAGTGCTGGGCATACAGTGAGATACAGTGAGCTCTATGTTAAGTGCTGGCTATCATTAAGACTGTTACTCAGGCATTGAAACGGTCCTGAAAAGATCACATGAGCAATGCAGTACCAGCAGGTGATTTTATAGAGACTCGGAGATATTGTTGTTCTGTAGAAGTAATTGTGTGGCAGTCTTCACTAACTTTAGGGTTATTCTGAGTATTTTAATTCCTTCAGATGTGCCACCAACAATTCTGGAAGCTAAGAACTTTGATGGGGGACTGACCACGAGGCTTATGGAGTGTGCTTGGAATGGTCTTTGTCTATACCCCCAAATTCATGCACACCACTGCAGAGAGGATATATCTGGGGTCCCTGCTCCCCAAGCCACAGTTTCAGTGAACAGGCTATAGGAGGAGCGTCCTCTAAAGTTTCAGTAATGATTGAGTATATATAAGGTCGCCATTACAATTAAGCAAGGAAAGGGAGAATTAACTACTAATTGACTATTTTGAAAAAAATTGATTGTAGAATACAAAAAGAAAGTTTACAAATTTATATCAAGTACAATTCAATATAAAGTAAGCACAGGGTTTCATAAAGTTATTTCTAATCATAAAAGCAATGAAATCAATTTAAAAATGCAGTATCCATAGATTTTGACTATATAAATGCTAAAAGATACTTTTTTAAAACCAACAAAACCAAACTGAGAACTTAATTGGTAAACAGGGAAAGGTAACTGTAGCATTATAACAGATGAAGGGTTAGTGTCTTTATGTAAAGCACTTTCAAATCAATTGGGTAGAGACAAATACTTTGAAATAATAAGATAGAAAGGATGCCAATAGATAATTCATAAAATGGACATAAAAATACTTCTTTCTCAGGAGTAAAAGAAAAAAATGGCCATTTCGAGGGTGGTGGAGCACACCTGTAGTCCCAGATACTCGGGAGGCTGAGGTGAGAAAATAGTTTGAAACCGGGAGGCAGAGGCTGCAGTGAGCTGAGATTGCGCCACTGCACTCTAGCCTGAGCAACAGAACGAGACTCCATCTTCAATTTTAAAAAAAGAAAAAGTGAGCATTGAAAATGATACACTATTCTCCTTTCACATCAGCATTAATTTTTTTTTAAATTATAAAGCACACTATCACTGATAATGGGGTGAAGTGTGTGCTCTCAAGCACTGCCTGGAAGGGCGTATTGGTCCAACTTTTCTGGAGGGCAGTTTCACAAAGAGTCAAATCCATTGACTTCCAAGTTCCCTTCTAGGAATGTGTCTAAAGGAAATAATCACAAATGCACAAAAAGATATACATGTAAAAATGTTTTGATATTATTCAGAATAGCAACAAAATTTATAATCACAAAAAGTAAGCTATTGAAATGCCCAGTAATGAGAAAATAATTATATTAGTAATGCTGAGTCCAGTCCATGGGATTTTATGTCACATTTTATAGGTAACATTTTCAAATTTTATCTTATGACATAGATAAATGTTTATAATCTGATATTAAGTGGCCAGCAGCGATGGCTCATGCCTGTAATCCCAGCCCTTTGGAAGGCTGAGGCAGGTGGATCACTTGAGGCCAAGAGTTTGAAACCAGCCTGCTCAACATGGCATAACCCTGTCTCTACTAAAAGTACAAAAACCAGCTAGGTGTGGTAATGCACGCCTGTCATCCCAGCTACTCAGGAGGCTAAGGCAGGAGAATCGCTTGACCCAGGAGGTAGAGACTGCAGTAAGCCAAGATCACACCACTGCATTCCAGCCTGGGTGACAGAGCAAGACTCTGACTCAAAAAAAAAAAAAAAAAAAAAAAAAAAAATTAAGTGAAAAAGAGCAAAAACCAAGACTATACAGTCATGTACCTCATAGTGACATTTCAGACAATAATGTACTACAAATATGATGGTGGTTCCATAAGGTTATGATGGAACTGAACATTTTCTATCACCTATTGATATCGTAGCCATCATAATGTCATGGCACAACACATTATCCAGGTGTTTGTGGTGATGCTGATATAAACAAACCTACTGCGTTGCCAGTTGTTTAAAAAAGCACACACAGGGCCAGGCGCGGTGGCTCACACCTGTAATCCAGCACTTTGGGAGGTCTAGCCAAGCGGATCACCTGAGGTCAGGAGTTCAGACCAGCGTGGCCAACACAGCGAAACCCCATGTCTTCTAAAAATACAAAAATTAGTTCGGCATGGTGGCGGCCGCCTATAATCCCAGCTACTCCGGAGGCTAAGCCAGGAGAATCTCTTGAACCCGGGAGGTGGAGTTTGCAGTCAGCCCAGATGGTGCCACTGCACTCCAGCCTGGGTGACAGAGCGACTCTGTCTTAAAAAAAAAAAAAAAAAAGGCCGGGCGCAGTGGCTCACGCCTGTAATCCCCAGCACTTTGGGAGGCCCAGGCGGGTGGATCACAAGGTCAGGAGATCAAGACCATCCGGGCTCACATAGTGAAAACCCGTCTCTACTAAAAATACAAAAAATTAGCCTGGCATGGTGGCGGGCGCCTGTAGTCCCAGGTACTCAGGAGTCTGAGGCAGGAGATGGTGTGAACCGGAGGCGGAGTTTGCAGTGAGCAGAGATCGCGCCACCACACTCCAGCCTGGGCGACAGTGAGACTCCATCTCAAAAAAAAAAAAAAAAAACAGATACAGTTATGTACCGTATGCAATACTTGATAGTGATCTATGCTACTGGTTTATGTATTTACTATACTACAGTTTTATCATTATTTGTACTCCCTTTACTTTTTTGTTTTTTTTTTTAAGCTAACTGTAAAACAGCCTCAGGAAGGTCACTCAGGAGGTATTCCAGAAGAGGGCATTGTTCTCATAGGAGATGACAGTTTCGTGCATGTTACTGTCCCTGAAGAGCTTCCAGTGGAACAAGATGTGAAGGTGGAAAATGAGTTATTGAAGAGACTGATCTTGTGTAGGCCTAGGCTAATGTGTGTGTGTTTGTGTCTTAGTTTTTAACGAAAATATTTAGAAAATGAAAATAAATAAATCATTTTAAAAATAGAAAAAAGCTTAAAGGATAAGGATATAAAGAAAGAAAATATTTTTGTTCAACTGTACAATGTGTTTGTGTTTTAAGTGTTATTACAATAGAGCCAAAAAGTTGAAACAAATTTTAAGAATTAATACCGTAAAAATGTTATAGTAAGCTAAGATTAATTTATTGTAGAAGAAAGAAAATATTTGTTTATAAATGTAGTGTAAGCTAAGTGTGCAGTGTTTATAAAGTCTACAGTAGTGCACAGTAATGTCCTAGGCCTTCACATTCAATCACCACTCACTCACTGACTCACCCAGAGCAACATCCCGTCCTGCAAGCTCTATTTATGCTATGTGCCCTACACCAGTGTACCACATTTTATCGTCTATACCATATTTTTGCTCTACCTTTTCTATGTTTAGATACACAAATACTTACTGTGGTACAATTGCCTACAGTATTCAGTACAGTAAAATGCTGTACAGGATGGCAGCCTAGGAGTAATAGGCTATACCATGTAGTCTGGGTTTGCAGTGGGCTATACCATCTAGGTTTGTATAGGTACACTCTATGATGTTCTCATAATGACAAAAATCACCTACTGACACATTTCTCAGAACTATCCCTGGCAAGTGACTTGTGAATATATACAGTGTGATTAAAGTTTTGTAAATAAAAAATGCATGTAACTCCAGCACTCTGCTCAGAACAGTTGCTGGTGGTTACAATGTTAAAATCTTTCTGTGCCCTCAAATCAATGTGATTTCTCCATTCTCACTGCTGTAATCATTCCCCAGGAACACACACACAAGACCAGCAAGTACAAAGTCATCTATCCTGCCCGGATATTAGGTGTGTTTCCATCCTGTTCCGGGCCTCTGACAAGGCAGTTGTTACATGCTGTTAATATCATCCTTGACCCAGTCCCTTCTCATGGAAGGGAACATCCAAGTGGGGAAGGGGAGGAGAGGATAGAAGGGCGATTTACTTAGTAAGTGAGCCACAAAATGGCCTCAGTGTTAGTCAAACTCACACAGCATCTCTGAGACTTTCAGTCATTTCTTCAGGTTCTGTCATTGTATCCCAGCCCATAGGAATATCACACTGTGGGAGATTTAAGATTTGCACTGCTAGCCTGGTCCACCAGCCCTGCCACCCCAGCAGACACTAGCTGCCACTGTCCTAATCCCTGAGGGCTGTACCCACTCAGGCAGAAGCACCTTCCAGAACTTCCTCCTCTTCTTTGTCTCCTGGCCTTGCAGCTGTGAGGACCTTTTAACCACTTTGCCTTCTCCTCAGGAACCTGCTTTGTCTTTTTTGTGGCCTTTGGGTTTGGTCACCACCCATTTTCAGCCATGCTCATTTGGAGTGCAGGATAGCGAGCAAGAGACAGTTCAGATTCTGCTGGCGGGGGTTGGTGGGGGGATGGAAAGAGCAGACGTACACAACTATGCACTATGAAACAACCAGACCCTTCAGGCTTCTGAGCTCACCTACTGCTCACACTTCTCCCCACTCCTCCATTGCATGATGCACGGGCTCTGTAAAGGAGGTAGGGTAGGATGCAAACCCATCCTGCAGCATAAGTCAAGTGTATGCAATACACCAACATTTTAATGATCACTTTTGAGTTTATATTTTCTTCTTATCTGTGTTTTCATAATTTTTGTAATCCAGTTATTCGAGAACTACTGCCAATCTATGACTGTACAGAAAGCATACTCACACACTTTAAAGGGTCAGTAAAATTTTTAAGACAATTTAAAGAAGGAATGTGGAAATGCGTCATTGAGGTGAGAAGCGGTGGCTCATGCTTGTAATCCCAGCACTTTAGGAGGCTGAGGTAGGGGAATCACTTGAGCCCAGGAGTTTGAGACCAGCCTGGCCAATATGGTGAAACCCCATGTCTACTAAAAACACAAAAAAGTAACCAGTCATGGTGGTGCATGCCTGTAGTCCCAGCTACTTGGGAGACTGAGGTAGGAGAGTCATCTGAGCCCAGGAAGTTGAGGCTGCAGTGAACTATGATTGCACCCCTGAACTCCAGCCTGGGTGACGGGAGTGAGACTGTCTCCAGGAAAAAAAAACAAAAAACAAAAAAGAAAAAAAAATGCATCATTGATGAAGAAAAAACAGAGTCCAGAAAAGGAAGGCACTCCTGGCAGAGCAACTGACAGAATGCAGCCACTACAGGGTGTCAGGGACTACAGGGCAATAGACTTGTTCAATCTCTGACATTTGAGCCAGCCACCCAAATTACATTTGTTTTCTTAAACTATTTTCAGGAGACCAAGGCACTAGGGGCAGTTTTATAAGTGGGCACAGTAGAGGGCCACAAGGAGGGTACCTTTTAAAAGATCCAAGGAAGACCCCCTTCTCCAAATCTCCCCCAGCCCAACAGTCATTGTTCATGAATGATGGGTGATTCACCGTTTGGTTCTCCACAGATGCTAGCTAGACGTGCAGAACATCAATCATGAAAGGAAACTTAGAGATCAACCTTCTACTCAATACAGGTGTCTCCTCAAGAACACTGCCAACATGGGCTTGGTCAGAACCTGCTTAAACACAGATAGTGATAAGGAGTGCACTAGCTTGCGAGGTAATTGCTTCTGTATCTGAATAGCTCTAGTCATTCAAAAGTCTTATTAATTCCAACTTCTACCCACCAGAACTAGTTCTTCCCTGTGGATTTACAGAAAACAAGTCTAGGCCAGGTGCAGTGGCTCAGACCTGTAATCCTAGCACTTTGGGAGGCTGAGGAAGGTGGATCCCTTGAGGTCAGGAGTTCGAGACCAGCCTAGCCAATATGGTGAAACCCCATCTCTACTAAAAATACAAAAATTAGCTGGGCATGGTGGCAGGTGCCTGTAATCCCAGCTACTTGGGAGGCTGAGGCAGAAGAATTGCTTGGACCTAGGAAGCAGAGCTTGTAGTGAGCCAAGGTCGTGCCAGTGCACTCCAGCCTGGGCAACAGAGTGAGACTCTGTCTCAAAAGAAAAAAAAGAAAAGAAAACAAGTCTAAACTCTCTTCCAGCTTTTTCAAAATTGAAAACAGCTATCATATTCAACTGAACATGAACATTCTGCTCTGCTCCAGACTAAACAAACCAATTCCTCCTTTTCCAGAGTTGGCAGTTAAAATGGCAAATGCCTGACTCCAACACCTGCCATTCCTGGAAAGAGAGGTAGGTGGAGTCATGTATTTGATTCAGAAGAAGGTAAGGAAGATTGGAGGAAGGATGGTTTCATAACAACACTTAACTTACTTTTCAATTTCCAAAAGCCAGCAAGGCTAGCATAATCCTTCATAAAATTAAAGATTCCTACCTGCCTGTATTAGTCCGTTCTCATGCTGCTACCAAAAGTGTCCAAGACTGGGTAATTATAAACGAAAGAGGTTTAATTGACTCACAGTTCTGCAGGGTTGGGGAGGCCTCAGGAAACTTACAATCATGGCAGAAGAAACAGCAAATGCATCCTTCTTCACATGGCAGCAGGAAGGAGAAGTGCCAAGCAAAGGGGGAAAATCCCCTTATAAAACCATCAGATCTCGTGAGAACTCACTATCATGAGAACAGCAGCATGGGGGAACCACCCCCATGATCTAAACACCCCCAATGAGGTCTCCACCAGCATGTGGAGATTACAATTCAGATTACAATTCAAGATGAGATTTGGGTGGGGCCACACAGCCAGACCATATCACTGCCTAATTACCAAAGTACTTCCTGACATAATATTTTAACATCAGAAAAGTTTCCACAAAACCCCAGTGGGTGAGAAAGCTCATCTGAGCAGAACATGTATTTTAAATTGATCAATAAATGTGTATATTGCCCCCATCCTAAAGGTCCTGTACATAAATATTGAGATATTTTTAAGAATTAATATTATTAAAATAAAGATGCATTCTATAAAAGTGCATTCTGAGAGGCATCTTTACAGACATACTCCTTAAAACAGAAAATTCCATTCCCCAGGTCCTCTTCATGCAGGAGAGACGCTCAACATGAAATGCCATTCACAGCTCAGAAAACCTACCCTCGCAAGAGCACAGAGATGCTAACATTCAAAGAAACACAACGTGTTGCATCACAAATTTGGTTACGGAAGAAAGATCTGATTGCAGCCAGATATTTACCCTTGAGATAATATTGCTGCAAGACTTCCTCCCCACAGAATGAAATCTCTTCCACTCCCAGGGTATGAAGGTCACTTTGCATGTTTGTTCCCTCAGCTGGTACATGTGGAAAGCCTGTAGCTATTTTTCCCTTTAAAATGTTAGAAAGAAACTTTCTTCTTCTCATACGACTGACACTTTCTAAAATACTCTTATCATCTCAGGCAGTACACCCTGAGGGACTGGAGAAGACGTGAGACCTGGTAAAAATGTTTCTGCTCACAAAATTCCTACAGCCTGCTGCACAAGGCAAAGGGTCTCATTTAAGGGCAAGAAGGCACAAGTGCCTATCTATGTCACAGTAGTAATTGGAATAATAATAACAACAGACAGACTTTGTTTTTTTTTTTTTTTTCTTTAACTTTTATTTTAAGTCCAGGGTTACATGTGTAGGATGTGCAGGTTTGTTACATAGGTAAATGTGTGCCATGGTTGTTTGCTGCACAGATCATCCCATCACCTAAATTTTAAGCCCAGCATCCATTACCTCTTCTTCCTGATGCTCCCCCTCTCCCCACACCACTGCCTCTGACTGGCTCCAGTGTGTGGTGTTCCCCTCCATGTGTCCATGTGTTCCCATCATTCAGCTCCCACTTATCAGTGAGAACAGGTGGTGTTTGGTTTTCTGTTCCTGCATTAATTTGCTGAGGATAATGGCTTCCAACTCCATCCATGTCCCTGCAAAGGACATGACCTTGTTCTTTTTTATGGCTGCATAGTATTCCATGGTGCATATGTATCACATTTTCTCTATCCAGTTTATCATTGACGGGCATTTAGGTTGATTCCAAGTTTTTGCTAATAGTGAATAGTGCTGCTATTGTGATACACATGCAAGTATCTTTATAATAGAATGATTTATATTCCTTGGGGTATATACCTAGTAATGGGATTGCTGGATCGAATGGTATTTCTGCCTCTTGGTCTTTGAGGAATCACCCCACTAATTAACACACTTTGAATGTTTGCTCTGGGCCAGGCACTGCTTTAAGCACATCATATGAATTAATTCATTTAGCTCTCAGAACAGCCCTAATGGGGAGGCACTATTCTTATCCATTTGGCAAGTGAAGAATGGACATAGAGATGTTAGGCAACTCGCCTAAGGTCACATAGCTAGCAGGTAAGTGGCAGTGCCAGAATCAAACTCTAGAGGTAAGGCCCCAAAGCCTGTGCTCTTACCATTTTTCTATATGTATGCTTTGCATCACCTGATATATTTGAAAAGAGTCACATGATTTTTTTGTTTCAATGCCAGCTGGCTGTATCGATGACCTTTAACTTGTTCTTGCATGGCCAAAGAGTTCCAGATTGACTCGGGACCCAGGTGAAGGTCCACAGAGACTCTTCATTACCAGTGGGTGGCAGTGTTGTCCCATGGAGCCATCATGGTGCAGTGTAAGGCTTGGCATGCTCCTTAAAGGTGGAAAGACTGGCCACTTTGTGGATAGGTCATTCTGGGTACCCCCAAGAATGCAATTTCTTCAAAGCATTCAGGATAATCCTGCATAAGGAGAGAGGGAATTAGGGGAATGCCCAGGAAACTGTTCATTGAAGTGATTCTTCCCCTGTCCTGCCATAATATCTCCAGTATGTCTCAATCATAAATAAGACATTCGTCTTCCCACTAGGGCATGTCTTTCTTAGGGACAGAAACTCTACAGCCTTTGTAACTACAATTTTACTAGCCTGTGGTAGATAAGTAAATGGATGAATGAGTTCTTCAGAGGCAATCAATTCTATTTCAGAGAACAATCTAAGAAAGATCTGCAGAGTCCTCTGTGGTTGTCCAAAATGAATCCAGACTTCATTGGTGACCCTAGAATGTGTTTAGTCACCCAAGAATCCTCTGAATAGAATAAACCAAAGAAAGCTTCCCCAAATTACTCTGGTCTGAACTCCTGAAACTGCAATGCACAATGTGCCTTTCCACTGACCTGGTCCTTTTGCAAAAGGGTCACAGCTTGTAGAAAGCTCGGAAGAATATCCAAGAGATTCTATTGACTTTTTGATGCACGTTCTTCCAGGCTTTTACAGACTTTTACACATTTCATGTATATACATACTACAATTAAAACACAATTGTAGAGATGAGGTCTTGCTATGTTGCTCAGGCTGGTCTCCAATTACTGGTCTCAAGTAATCCTCTCACCTCGGCCTCTTTTTATTTTATTTTATTTTTTTGAGACGCTGACTCACTCTGTCGCCGGGGTTGGAATGCAGTGGCGCGATCTCGGCTCACTGCAAGCTCCGCCTCTCCAGTTCACGCCATTCTCCTGCCTCCGCCTCCCGAGTAGCTGGGACTACAGGCGCCCACTACCACGCCTGGCTAATTTTTTTGTATTTTTAGTAGAGGCGGGGTTTCACTGTTAGCCAGGATGGTCTTGATCTCAACTGACCTTGTGATCCGCCTGTCTCGGCCTCCCCAAGTGCTGGGATTACAGGCGTGAGCTACCACGCCCAGCCCACCTCGGCCTCCTGGTATAACTCACCATACCAGGCCACACCTAAGGTTTTTTTTTGTTTGTTTGTTTGTTTTAACTTTGAACATGGCAATTTATTTTATGCATTATTTAAATCCACTGTTGAAAAATGTTCAAAAGCCACTTTAAGAAACATTTAAAAATTCCTTTTTTTGACTTATTGGTGATCACTTAAAATAAGTAAGTCACCAGACATTTTTAAACCATTCATAGCACCATTACCTTAAATAATTTTTAAATTCCAAAATACAAACATTCACTATGTAGTACAACACACTGCTTAGCAGTAAGATTAGTTTCCCTCTAATAAAATACTTCGTGTAGATTATTAATTTGCTGGGCCCTGCAAAGTTATTAAAACTTAACTAACATAAACTGAAAACTAGAGAGGTAAGGGAATTGAAATAGAGCACAATTCAACTCTAAAACTTTAGAGTTGGTTTCTCTAGAGAGAATTTGTAAAATTCCTTATTCTACTCTTTGTTAAAATTGTTATTTCAACTCTTATATATAAACACGTGTTTAGGTTTTTTTGGGTTTTTTGTTTGTTTGTTTGTTTGTTTTTGAGACGGAGTCTCACTCTGTCGCCCAGGCTGGAATGCAGTGGCGTGATCTCGGCTCACTGCAAGCTCCACCTTACCAGTTTACGCCTTTCTCTTGCCTTAGCCTCCCGAGTAGCTGGGACTACAGGCGCCCACCACGACGCCCGGCTAAATTTTTTGTATTTTTAGTAGAGGCGGGTTTTCACTGTGTTAGCCAGTATGGTCTCAATCTCTTGACCTTGTGATCCGCCAGCCTCAGCTTCCCAAAGTGCTGGGATTACAGGCGTGAGCCACCGCACCCGGCCCCTAGACACTGTTTTTAAATCAACAGAGGTAACATTAACATTTAGCATAGGATCTACCACAGGTTGTCTCCCAGATTGCTTCAGTATGTTTCTGTTAGGCCTACTATAAAGTAGAAAAATAAAGCAAATGGGTTTTGGGATTTTTTGTTTTTGAAAAAAGGGTGAGTGGAAAAATCCAAATAACTTTACTTCCTTTAATAATTGTAGATGTAGCCGGGCGTGGTGGCTCACGCCTATAATTCCAGCACTTTGGGAGGTTGAGGCAGGCGGATCACCTGAGGTTGGGAGTTCAAGACCAGTCTGACCAAAATGGAGAAACCCCATCTCTACTAAAAATACAAAATAAGCTGGGCATGGTGGTGCATGCCTGTAATCCCAGCTACTCGGGAGGCTGAGGCAGGAGCATTGCTTGAACCAGGGAGGCGGAGGTTGCGGTGAGCCAGGATCATGCCATTGCACTCCAGCCTGGGTAACAAGAGCGAAACTCTGTCTCAAAAAAAAAAAAAAAAAAAGTAATAATAATAATTGTAGATGTAGAATTAATTTAAAATTCTAGATTTTTAAGTAGGGCAACTATCTTGAGAGCCAGCAGGCATTATTCTTAGACTTTCACTTTCAATCTCATAGGGAAACCCAGTTCATAGATTTAAAATTATCAATTAAGTAATACAAATTTTAATCACTATTAACAGCCAAATTAACCCTGTGAAAGCAGCATTTAAGAGTAACTAGAAAATGGGAATTAGTAATAAAGCAAATAAAGAAGGGCAATAAATACAAAGCAGAAACTGTCAAAGAATAATAGTCTAATGAACTGAAAATAAATGGAGAATAAAATGCTAGATATACTTTAATCAATCAAGTGATTCTTTCAGGTACAATAGTGCATCAATCTGGTAATAACTATGGTTTGACAGTCTCAAAGAAGTGAAAAATTAATACTCAAGAAAACAATTGTGAAAATAACCAGTTAGCAAATTAATGCTCAAGTCCAATTCCATATTCAAATAATAATAAAAGTTATTCAGTGGTTTATTTTAATATATCATTACAGTAAGAAAAACTCCTCTGAAATGTATGATATTTGAAAACAAACTGGAACAAAACTCTGCTTTATCTATGAACTTCCCACTAGAAAATACAAGCATACCATCATTAGAGAACATAAGACATCAAAAGCCTTGTGTGTTAAAACCATACTAAAACAATTTATCTAAATAACAAAGATCTTAATCTAAAGGATAGTGAATACATCATCATCATGAAATCTGGTTTTATGTGGTCTACGGAATAGTTGGAGAACTGTTTTTGTTTTTGCTTTATTAGATCACACAAACCAGAATGAATTGGCAGAAAAATGCTCCATATGTTATAAAATAGCATTTACTACTTCAATTTAAATTCTTTTTACCAACAATTGTAGACCTTTTTGATGATACTTATTTTATGTATGTTTTTAATAAATGATGTACTTATTAGTATTTAATGAACCCTTCCTGCCTCAACATAAAATTATGAAACTTAGAGAATTACAGATTTTATCGTGGTCCCTGATATTAGCCACTTTGGAGAAGCTAAAAATCTGGCCATAATGAATGATCCAATGACCCTTTAAATTATCTTTATATTTAATATTATGTGATCCTGCACTACACTGATTTAAAACATGCTTTTTGAAAAATGTCTTAATAATGGAGCAGTAATCTTCAGTGTGTTTCAAACACTATTTGTACCAAAATCATGTAGGTGTTGGCAGTGGTTCTCAAACCAGGATGATAAAGACACCTGCAGAGTTTGCTTAAACACAACTGCTAGCCCCTGCCCCTGCTCCTAGGGTATCTGATTTAGTAGACCTGAGATGGGACCCTGAGAGAGGTTGCATTTCCAACAAGTTCCCAGGTGATGTTGATGCTTTTTGTTGGGACCACACTTTTGACAATCACTGCCCTAGGGCATCTGGTAAGAATGCATACTCTTGGGTCCCATGCTTAAATTAGAATTTCTGAGATTGGGGTCTTCAGATCGGCATTTTAACAACGTCTTAGGCAAGTGTGCAAACCACAGTTTAAGAATCACTATGAAAATATGACTGGGTTAATTTGCCTATTACTGGCCAATGTATCAGATGTCATATATCATATAAATAAAAATGGAAATAATGCTCAGTGACTAACCCCAAGCCTGATACAGTTCAAATGAACACACAGGGTTTGAATATAAATCCTGCCTCTGTTACTAGCTTTGTGACAGTGATAAAGTAACTTTAATTCTCCGAGCCTCAGTTTCCTTATCTATAACATGGGAATAACACCCAACTTTTGAGGATTAACACTATTATACACAGAGTAAGCACAATAGTTAGCACACAGTAGGCACTCGATAAATACTAGCTATTACTTATTAAGAAATGTATGAAATATTTCCTTCAGTATCTGGTCAAAGCAAATTTTTTATTTGCTTAAATGCAATAGTTACACTCCAAGGTAACAGAATAATAATACAATCTTGTATTCATTGCTCCCTATTCTGGGACAGACAGTGTTCTAAGAACCTTACATTTATTTAATCCTCATAAAAATCCTGTGAGGTAGGTAGTATTATCATCCCTAATTTACAGATGAGAAAATTGAGACACAGAGAGATTAAATAAAATTGCTCAAGGTTACAAAAACAGTAAGTGTTGGAGCAAGAATTTAAACCTGAGTGAGTCTGACTCTAGAACCCAGGATTCATCACAACATTCATTTCCTATGAGTAAATCTTAAGGTTTTTGGATATTTATAGTAAACCATTTATACTTCTAGTCAAGTAACAAATATGAAAATTCATGTCCACACTATTGTGAAGAGTTGTTCAGAGAATAAAATGAATGCCTTGAAATTTTGGCAGATGATACTACCATGATAATAGGTAAAAATTGGTACATGTTTTCACTATGTGGACAGAGTAATCCATGGTTAGCCAACGAAAAAAATATCCTCTCAAATATACCATTCGAGGAGTCATGATTGTGCCATGTTTTGGCACAATAAATAGAAATTATTTAGCTAGCCAGGCGCTGTGGCTCACACCTGTAATCCCAGCACTTTGGGAGGTGGAGGCAGGTGGATCACCTGAGGTCAGGAGTTCAAGACCAGCCTGGCTAACATGGCAAAACGCCGTCTCTACTAAAAATACAAAAATTGGCCGGGAGTGGTGGCACACACCTGTAATCCCAGCTACTCGGGAGGCTGAGGCAGGAGAATCGCTTGAACCCGGGAGGCAGAGGTTGCAGTGAGCAGAGATCATGCCACTGCACTCCAGCCTTGGGGACAGTGAGACTCTGTCTCCAAAAAAAGAAATTATTTAGCTAAACAGCAGAGTCAGTGGCATGACAGCCATGTAAAATTGGCATAATGATAAACATAAGGGAAATGTAAATCTTTTGTGCCATTAAAAATAATCTCATAGAAAGTCTGTAAAATATTCTGTTATGACACACTCAGTATTGCTAAGGATAATAAAAATATAAATTTTCTTTCAGAAACTCTTTAAACAGAGAGTCACTAAAAATGGAATGAAACATTTGTGAATGTTTTTGATGACAGCCTTGAATAGGTATTCTGCGTTGTTAGAATTATCCACTGGCAAGACAATTATCCCAAAATAGTAAGTCAGCATCAACCTTTAGACTGTTATTTATAAGTTAAGTATCTACTCTTTCAATATATAACGTTTTTGTTTGAGTACTCTGCGTTTTCTATTGTTTTCAATTAATTCTTTTCAAAATCTTGCATTCAAAATAATCTTGCCAGTGTAACTAATAGCCACCTTGGATCCTAAAAATGAATTTTATAACTGCTTTAAACAAGTTATGAAAAGCACAAACATGTTCCCATCTCTCAACAGGATAAGAATGAAAGAAATCATAACTATGTAGTTAGAAAGAGTTTAAAATAATCAATTTAAAATGTCACTTAGTAATTCCTGAGAGTGGCACTGATATAAGAAAAGCATCCTCAAATAGCATTAAATTTATTATTAGTTACCCATAATTAACAATGGGTAAATTTGGGAACAGATATTATAAAATACATGTTTACAGAATGCTATGAATGCTCTGAGTAAATTAATGTTAATAGTGGAGAATTGTATTCAAGGGTGGGTAAACATATTTAGAAAAGAACCAACAGAGATTCCATAAAGGATTACTAATTAGAATCAAATATATAATATAGTCAAGGCCCATATAATTTTAAAGTACAGTTTTATTAAGGCACTTCAGGATAAATGCCAGTCTTATTTTAGCTTCTTTTGGAAGAAAAACTGCCAATTATAAATAATCACAGCAAAATTTTCATTAGACAAAAACTGTATGTGTTGGGGGGGTTGGATCATGTATATCATACTGCAAATATAAACTCAACTCTTGAGTTGTATTACTAACACTGAGCAACAATATTTCTTTCTAAAATTTTCTTTAAGGCAGATCTGTTTATTACTAACATAGCACAGTGTAGTTTTAGCAAATTCAACTGTTTCAGTTTCTTAGTGACAATAATACAGATGGTCAAAAATAGACAACAAAATCTCTTTTCTAGTTCCTCTACCTGGCCACCATTTTAAAAACACAATTTCTTCTTATATATATAGATATATTTTTATATTACTGTGTCAAAACACATTTTAACAGACTTCGCAGGTCATTTAAAGCTTCAGTTTATAGTCATTCATGTGAAAGATTTCTATATGGAATGTTCACTTAGAATTCCTCACTGGGATTCCAGTGTTCTATGTCAGAAATGCAGAAGTCCTTCTTCATTGCAATGCTAGACATTTTACCTTTGTTCATTCCTAATTTCTTTCAAGGGTTTCCTAACTTCACTTTTGTGCCTTCATTTTTGTTTGCTTGACTAATTTCCTTTAGTATATTTTCAGGTAAGGTAGCTTGATATCTGTATAAATAAATATATGGACGAAGATGATAAATGAGGTATTCTAACACATACCCAGTTGTAAAATCAACATAGTGAAAAGAAACTGCAAGATCAGAACAGCAACCAGGACCCTCTACAGGAGGATAATAGTTGTAATTCCAGTACCAAAAGGTTCTAAGTAGATAACCTTTATTAAATGGTGTTCTGGCACAAAGGGATGAAAAGGTTTCTTTCCAATGGCATCTCTGGAATCTCCTGCTTCTACATTTATAATTTCCATGCATCTCCCCAGTGCTAAGTCTTCAATGGAGGAATTACGTGTACACTTGTCTGTTTTAAAGGCATCAACAAATCTCTTCAATCCTTCTTTGCTTAGTAAATATGCTGCTCCTCCACTCACATAGCCCTGTTTTACAAAGGGTTTAAATCTTCCACAGTAAATGGGTTCTTTAGAATCATATTTTGAAAGAAGTCATCTCAAATTGTCTAGTATGAAATATGTGTCATCATCTGCTTTCAAAAACCAATCAACATCTTCCAAATGATGTTCATGAACATACTGAAAAGGTTTAATTGTTTTCCAGTAAAGCTGATCTCTGCCTTCTTTGGTTTTCAATCCCACAGCAGGGAAGTCTTTATTTTCTTCCGAACTCATAAAAAACACTTTGTGACAGTGCTGGACCCAGGTAACTTTGACATGTTTGGCCTTTTTCTCTAGGTTTTGAGGGCCTGTCATAACCCAGCAAAGAATTTTAACTTGCTGATAGAGGTTTTCAGTGATGTCTATGTTCTCATCTTTACGTTGGCTAGAATCTGCATTGAAGTTCTTTTGTCCTTCTAGATGATTCTGTCCATTATCATCTGAATGCCTCGCATGAGGATCATTATGAAGAACATTAGACTGGGTGTCACCCTCTTCTCCCAACAAAATACTAAATAGCTGAGAACATAAAAGAAATCCTATTGCCGATCCATAGAGGAAGGTTAAAAAATTCAGCCAGGATTTAGAGGCCATCTCCGAAAGTGTATTTCTGACATCAGCCCCGGCTCCCTCTTGCCCCTTCTGGGGGGCAGAGAGGGCGAGGACACAGGACTGGCAACCTTTGCTTCTCTGGGCACCCTCAGAAG
This sequence comes from Piliocolobus tephrosceles, assembly GCF_002776525.5. Taxonomy (NCBI): domain Eukaryota; kingdom Metazoa; phylum Chordata; class Mammalia; order Primates; family Cercopithecidae; genus Piliocolobus; species Piliocolobus tephrosceles. The sequence continues at coordinate 63,250,730 of NC_045437.1, forward strand.
TGGCTCCTGGCCCCTTGCCGAGGCTGCCAGTTGCCACCCAGATCATTCTCCGGCAGCGGCAGCAGAGTTTTAAATAAAATACAATCTGCATGTCTTCACATGCTTCTTTCTTCCTATTCATGTTTCTTCCATTTTCTGTCCTCAGAATCTCTCACCCTGTGTGTATTCTGAAATCTCTCTTTATGCACCCATACAGAAGTCTATCTGTTTAAAGCAGTTAGAGAGGCAAGATCATTCAAAACATGCTCCTCATGTAAGCCATGTGGAAAGAAAGATAGATGATGAATAGATGAGAAAGAGAGAGAGAAAGAGAGGAGTGATAGGAAGGAGATAAGGAAGGACTGAGGTATTGTTTGTTTATGTAGATCTTTTAGATATCTTAATAAGTGGGCTTCTGATTGTCAGTAGAAAAAACTTTCCTGCCCTCATTTTAGATTCCATTAGGACCGTCAGTCATCCTTATCTTTGTACTTGTTATTTCTACATCATGCTTCCTCATTTCTCCACAAATTTTCTGAACAGTTTCTAAGTTTGTGCCCAATTATTTGCCTTGACCGCAACTTAGATTGGCTCTTTCTAAACAACCCCTAGGGAAGCTCCTTCTTTTCCTCTTTCCTCGTTGTGCTGTGGTTTAGTGTACATTGCAGGGCCAGAAGGAATTCTGAAGTACATGCTATTCTGCTTCACACGTCTTCCTTTTCCCCCTACCCTGTGCTTCACTCTGTGTCCAAATTCCTTCTAAACAGGTTTGGTGGCCATCTAGCCAAGAGAGGTCATCTTCAGTGACAGGAAGTTCACTATTTCTTGAGATGACCCAGTCCATTTTTATAAACTCTAATAATAATTAAAATACCTGTCTCTCTCACTCTCACCCACTGCTATTTCTAACTACGGGAGTCTCATAGAGCAATTTAACCATAAAATTCTTTGCATAAAAGCCCTTTGAAAAACAATTCTATTTACAATAGTATGAGAAAGAATCAAATACTTAGGAATAACCAAGGAGATAAAAGACTGGTACACTGAAAACTACAAAGCATTGCTGAAAGAAATTAAAGAAAACACCAGTAAATGGAAAGACATTTTATGTTTCATGAATTAGCAAACTTAATATTATTAAGATGCCAATACTACACAAAGCAATCTACAGATTCAATGTAATCTCTGTCAAAATCCCAATGATGTTTTCTACAGAAATAGAAAAATCATCCTAATATGCATATTGAATTTCAAGAGACCCCAAAATAGCTAAAACAATCTTCAAAAAGAACAGTTGGAGGTTTCACACTTCCTGATTTCAAAACTTACTATAAAGCTACAGTAGTGAAAACAGTGTGGTACTGGCATACAGACAGACATATAGATCAGTAGAATAGAACTGAAAGTCCAGAAATAATCGCATACATTTATGGTCAACTGATTTTCGACAGAGTGCCAAGACCATTCAATAGGGAAAGAATAGTTGCTATGACTTGAATGTTCCCACTGAAAGTTGTGTTGAAATTTAACCATCATTGTAACAGTATTAAGAGGTGGTGCTTTTAGAGGTGATTGGGGCATGAAGGCTCTGCTCTCATGAATTGATTAATACTGTCATATTAGGAGTGCGTTAGATATCTCTGGCATGGGTGTCTGATAAAAACAATGAGTTTGGCCTGATTTCCTCTTCTGTCTCGCATGCTCACTTCTGCCTTTCACCCTTCTGCCATGAGATCATCCTCACCACATGTTGGCACCATGCCCTTGGACTTCCTAGGCTCAAGAACCATGAACCAAATAAGTTTATTTATAAATTACCCCGTCTATAGTATTGTGTTATAGCAGCAGGAAACAGACTAAGACAATAGTATTTTCAATGAATGATGTTGGAAAAACAGGATAGCCACATAGAAAAAAATGTATTTGAACCCTTACTTTACACCATATATAAAAGTTAACTCAAAATGGATCAAAGACCCAAACATAAGACCTAAAACTGTAAAACTCATAGAAAAAAGCATATGGAAAAGCTTCATGACACTGGATTTGGCAATGATTTCTTGACTATGACATCACATGCACAGGCAACAAAAGAAAAAATAGACAAATTAGACTACGTCAAATTTAAAAGCTTTGTCATCAAATGACACTATCAACAGAATGAAAAGGCAACCCACAGAATGAGAGAAAATATTTGCAAATCATATACCTGATAAAGGTTTAATATTCAGAATATATAAAGAACTCCTACAACCCAGCAACAAAAAGCCAAACAACTTAATTCAAAAATGGGCAAAGGATTTGACTAGACATTTCTTGAAAGATATGCCTATAGCCAATAAGCACATATAAAAATGCTCACTGTCACTAATATTAGAGAAATGCAAATCAAAGCCACAATGAAATACCACTTCACCCTCATTAGGATGGCTATTATTTTTTTAAAAACCAAACAATAAATAATAAGTGTTAGCAAGGATATGGGGAAATTGAAACTCTTGTGCACTTTGGTGGAAATACAAAATGGTGCAGCCATTTGGAAGACAGTATGGTGGTTCTTTCAAAAATTAAAAATGGAATTATCACATGATCCAACAATTCCACTTCTGAGTATATACCCAAAAGAATTGAAAGCAGGAATGCAAAAAGATTTGTAGACCCATGTTCATAGCAGCATTATTCACAATAGCCAAAAGATGAAAATGACCCAAGTGTCCATTGACAGGTAATGAATAAACAAAATGTGTTGCATACATGCAATTAAATATTATTAAATCTTAACAAGGAAGACAGTTCTGACACATTCTACAAAATGGATGAACCCTGAGGACATTATGCTAAGTGAAATAAGCCAGTCACGAAAGGACGACGGTTATTGATTCCACATACATAAGGTGCCTTTAGTAGTCAAATTAATAGACAGAAAGTAGAATTGTGGTTTCCAGGGACTGGGGACAGGAAAGAATGGGAAGTTATAGTCTAATGAGTACAGAGATTTGAAAGATGAAAAGATGAGTTTTAGTGATGGTCACACAACAATGTGAATGGACATAATGCCATTGAACTGTAAGTACACTTAAATGGTTAACATTTCAAATTTTACGTATCTTTTACCACAATTTTTTTTTCTTTTTTTTTTTTTTTTTTTTGTTGAGATGGAGTCTCGCTCTGTCACCCAGGCTGGAGTGCAGTGGCGTGATCTTGGCTCACTGCAAGCTCCGCCTCCTGGGTTCACGCCACTCTCCTGCCTCACCCTCCTGCACAATTTTTTTAATTAAAAAAAAACTCTAACTATCTGAAGGCTACTATCATGACCCCATGGAATAATCTTCAGAGTAGACACATTTGTTTCCTTCAACCACTCTTCACGTGACTTGATTAAAGTCCATTCATACCTCTAGTCACTCACCTCTGAGTGTTCTCCAGCCACTATACCCCTGTTTAATTGAGACCATAGACCTCAATATGACACTGACCAGTTAAGAATGGAAAAGGCCTATCACTGCCCTCAATATGGCTACTAGATTTGGTAATTCAGCCAGACTTCCTCCTAATTTATTACAATGCTGTTTATTTCTATAGAGCTAATTTTCCAGCTAAAACTCCAAGTTCTTTTTTAAAACGTTTTATCGGTCAGAACTTTTTCAGTGATTAAAAAGAAAATCCAAATGAATATACAAAATCTATGTAAATTGACTTAAGCTGAAGGCATCACATTACTTGACTTCAAATTATACTACAAGGCCATAGTAACCAAAATAGCACGATACTGGCATAAAAACAGCCACGTAGACTGATGGAACAGAATTGAGGTTCCAGAAACAAGTTCACACATTTACAGTCAACTCATTTTTAACAAAGCCACCAAGACATACATTGGGGAAAGAACAGTCTCTTCAATAAATGGTGCTGGGAAGACTGGATATCTATATGCAGAAGAATAAAACTAGACCCCTATCTCTCACCATATACAAAAGTCAAATCAAAATGGATTAAAGATTTAAATGTAAGACATGAAACTACCAGAAGAAAACACTGGGGAAATGCTTCGGGACATTGATCTAGGCTAATATTTCTTTTTTTTTCTTTTTTTTTATTGGTGGGGGGGTGGTATAGAGGGCAGAGAAAAGCTCTCCACCTTTCTCTGGTAAGAGAAATATGTCACCAGGTGGCTTGCAGGTTCATGGATGGTAGAACAAAGTGACAGTATTGTTCTCGACAACCCCAGTCAACATATCAAACGTATCATTGCTTGTCATGGGCTCTAATTGGGTCACATCCCTGAGTCAGTTCCAAGGCCAGGATAATGCTAGTGCTGAGTGGCTTAGTTCTAAGCCACATGTTCTGCCCCTGACCAGGGATATAGTCAATTCCACTGAATCAGCCTGTGGGCTAGAAGAGGCAAGGAAGTAGTCCCTAGAGAATAATCAGGTTAATCTTATCAACAGGGAGAGGGGAAGTTGAGTGCAAAAACTACACACTTAACCACCCTTCAATTAGTTCAACTGGATATTTTGTGGACTAAGATACTGTTACCAGGGGTCCTTGTTCTTAGAGCTCTGAAGATCGTGGCAGACCACTTCCAAAATTGTGAGCCACTTCCAAGATGGTAACAAGCCTCATGTTCTCTCACCTGGGGTTCTTGGCCTCACGGATTCCAAGGAATGGAATCTTGGGCCATGTGGTGAGTGGTACAGCTCTATTAGAAGCTGTGGGTCACAGAAGAGAACCTAGAACCCAGTGACTAGTGTTCAACTCGATTAGGAGGAACCTGAGCACTTAGCAGTGAGGGATCAATGGCAAGCCTTGAGCCCAATTGGGAGCGGCAATGGGTGCCTTGCTGGATCAGGAGCACAGTGGACACCCTGCCAGATCCAGAGGGATATAAGTCAGCGGCGGGTCTGTGACAGCGGCAAACAGCAGTGGTGGACACGAGCGAAAGCTCAGCTCAAGCGGTAACAAACACGGACCAGAAGACAGTGCAGTTGCAAGATTTAATAGAGTGAAGACAGAGCTCCCATACAAAGGGAGGGGACCCAAAGAGGGTAGCCGTTGCTGGCTCCAATGCCTGGGTTTATATCGCGATCATTGTCCCTCCCGCCGTGCTCTCAGGCGATAGATGATTGGCTATTTCTTTACCTTCTGTTTTTTCCTAATTAGCATTTTAGTGAGCTCTCTTTACTACCTGATTGGTCAGGTGTGAGCTAAGTTGCAAGCCCTGTGTTTAACGGTGGATGCAGTCACCTTCCCAGCTAGGCTTAGGGATTCTTAGTGGGCCTAGGAAATCAGCTGGTCCTGTCTTTCAATGTTACTCTACGTTTAGCCCTATTAAACACCATCTAATTAGATTTCTGGCAAGATATTTTGGGGATCATAATTCTATCAGGCAATGCATTCATTGTTTCTCTCAGCTGTATGTGGTCAACAGTGTGATGAATGTGCCTTGCATATTTTAATGCACTCAGGGATTAATGGATTGTAAATACATTTATGTCTGTTATATAGGCACATTATATAACATATGAACAGGCTATTAAACACAGAGCTCCTCAGCCTACCACCAGGATCTTCTTCCTGAAGTGATACCACCAGCATCTTTGGCTGTGGTCACACAACCAGATACCAGCTCCATTTTTGTCCTATTTCTGGGCCCTATTTCTTGTGCCCACATATATTGTAAGAAATCTTAAAATGTCTAGAGTCCTGGGAAGTTTCCTAATGGAGACTAACGTTCTATGCAATTTATGAAGTCTTTGTCTAATCATCATCAACAAGAGATTATTTTATCTACATGTCCCAGATTTCTAATGCTTTCTAAATACACCAAAAAACATTTTTTTATGTAGCAATAGTCATAGCAAATATATACACTATTATATGCCAGGCCTTGTTCTAAAAGCACACAGAATTAAGTATTAACTTATTTCTTTCCTCACAACAAACTTATAAGAGAGGTAGGTAGTTGTCATAATTATCATCATTATTACCTTCATTTTAAAGACAAAGAAACTGGCCAGGAACAGTAGCTCACGCCTATAAATCCCAGCACTTTGGGAAGCCAAGGTGGGAGGATCGTTAGGAGACCAGCCTGGGCAAAATGGCAAAACCCCATCTCTACAAAAAATACAAAAATTAGCTGGGCGTGGTGGTGCGTGTCTGTAGTCCCAGCTACTCAGGAGGCTGAGATGGGAGGATCACTTGGGCCTGGGAGATCAAGGCTGCAGTGAGCCAACATCACGCCACTGCACTCCAGCCTGGGTTAACCAACGAGACCCTGTCTCAAATAAACAAACAAACAAACAAACAAAATGAAGATGGTCAGTGCAAACTGGGACTGATACTGAAGTTGTCTGGCTCCATAGTCCTTGCACTCATCACAGGAGTGGCATCTGACCTGGACACTCCTTCTCTCTCACTTCTGGCCCCCAGGCAAATGTGCAAGTGAGTCTGCCTAAAACAAACACCCAAAAACAACAAAATAAGTTAGGGAACAACCACTCACTTTACAAAACAGTTTGTTGTCATAAATGAAACATTTCCAATAACAAGCTCCTTTGGGGACAGACAGGTCAACCAGCTAAAAGTCACTTATGACTTCCCAAAAATACTGGGACAGAGAAACCGAGGCAAAGGGTTAGGTCCACTGCCAACTAAAGATCAATTAGAACTGAAAACTAAAAAGTATCTTTGACATAATGTCCACATTAGCAGAAAAACACAACTTAAAAAAACCTTTTTCTCTTTTTTTTTTCTGGAGATGGAGTTTCGCTCTTGTTGCCCAGGCTGGAGTGCAAAGGCACCATCTCAGCTCACTGCAACCTCTGCCTCCTGGGTTCAAGCAATTCTCCTGCCTCAGCCTCCCAAATAGCTGGGATTACAGGCATGCACCACCATGCCCAGCTAATTTTTTGTATTTTTAGTAGAGATGGGGTTTCTCCATGTTGGTAAGGCTGGTCTCAAACTCCCAGCCTCAGGTGATCCACCTACCTCAGCCTCCCAAAGTGCTGGGATTACAGGTGTGAGCCACTGTGCTTGGCCAAAAAACTTTTTCTTACACACATATTTTTTCCCTGGACAATGGCTATGCTTGCGGGGCAGGGGAGGCGTGCATGGGAGGAACTGTGTGTGAGTCGATCAGCACAGCCTCACCCTGGAGGCCTCCTCTTGAGCAGAACTCACCTCCCAGTCCTCCCTGTGCTCCACTTAACCACAGTTCTTTTTTTGTTTGTTTTTGAGACAGAGTCTCACTGTGTCACCCAGGCTGGAGTGCAGTGGTGAGATCTTGGTTCACTGCACCCTCTGCCTCCGGGGTTCAAGCGATTCTCCTGCCTCAGCCTCCCAAGTAGCTGGGATTACAGGCACATGCCACCACACCTGGCTTATTTTTCTGTATTTTCAGTAGAGACAGGGTTTCACTACGTTGACCAGGCTAGTCTTGAACTCCTGACCTCAAGTGATCCACTCGCCTCGACCTCCCACAGTGCCTGGATTACAGGCATAAGCCACTGCACCTGGCCCCACTTGATCTATAGTTCTCTTGTCGCCTTTTTGTTTGTTTGTTTTTTAAGACAAGGTCTCACTCTGTTATCCAGGCTGGAGTATAGTGGCACAATCATAGCTCACTGCTTGAACTCTGGGGCTCAAGCGATCCTCCTGCCTCACCTTCCTGAGTACCTGGGACTACAGGTACCCACCACCATGCCCAGCTAATTTTTAAAATTTTTGTAGAGAGAGGGTCTCACTCTGTTGCCCAGGCTGATCTCGAAGTCCTGGGCTCAATTCATCCTCCCACCTCAGCCTCCCAAAGTGTTGAGATTACAGACATAAGCCATCCGTTGACCATGTATTAGTTGGTTCAGTTGTGCCCAAGGCACAATGCACGTGGCTACAAAATTCAAAGGAGTTGCCTACAGTTCTGTTTCTTCCAGGAATTCCATTTCATGAAATCCCAGGTGGTTGAAATGAAGAGACTTTCATGAAGGGTCAACTTGCAGAGATGAAGCAGGGCTGAAAGGATGAACTGGGGATGCTGAAGCTCCACAGACTAACATCAGTGGGAAGCCAAAGAAGGATGGGAGGGGACCGTTTTATCAGGGAACCCAGTGAAACTGACTCTGCAGAGAAAGAGACTGGCTCTGCCAAGAAAGAGCCTCCTGGTGGGAGAGAAGTGGCTCCTGCCGAACACTGCACTAGGGGAAGGCAGGAAGAAATGTCCCTTCTCTCTCTTCTCCCCACCAGGCTCCTGCCCGTGCCTTTCATGGGCAAGCAAGAGGGTGAGGGAGCCTGAGTGGAGCACTCGGCAAGGGTCAGTCCTCAGGGTACAGAATAGGGCGGGAAAGGCCAGCTCACCCTCTACATCTGGAGATCAGAGAACAGAGAGCACAATGTCTCTTTCAAAGGTGGTAAACTGAGTCATTGAGAGTACAAGGAACATGTTCCAGATCAAAAAGGGCAACACAGAACCGAGATGAGGGCCCCACTTTCCTCTCTGGGCTCACTGACTTCGAGAAGCCTGAATGCCTGGAAAGAATCAGAAAATCTCAAATGAAATCCAATCCCTCAGGTTCCTTTCCAGTACACAGCGGTGTTACAAATGGCATGAGTGATCCTCCTTTCTTCAGAAGTGGTGAGGGAGTGTGTGGCCAGGATGACTCAGTCTTCTGCCTGGATTCACTTGAGAAGTTTTAATGAATCACTTGTGTGGGTGAGGACTTGGGTATTGTTATTCTTTCCGTGAACTGGCTCCACACACTAACATTGTGTCTGTCTGATGCATGAAGGTGACTCATCTGAAGAAGTTGACCTGACCATGGTGTATCAGGCAGCCTCTAATGGAGATGTCAATGCTCTGACTGCAGTGATTCGGGAAGACCCTTCTATCCTAGAATGCTGTGACAGTGAAGGTGAGATATGTATGCATTTTGAATCCAGAATGTTCTGCTCTATTTTTTTAGAGATGGCCTTCAGACATGAGCAATGTTAATAAATGTGTATCTGACCAGCCATTTTGATACTGTGGCTATGTGCAGATACCTTGTTATTTCTTTAAATAAGGGGATTAGACACAAAGTTTCAGATTCTTTCACATCGCCTCTTATAAGGAAGTCATCATTTTGAGTTTCAGTATCTCTGTATGAATGACCAAACTAGATAGGTCAAGTAGTTAGGAAAGGGTACGAAAAGAGTAGGCTATTTTTGGTAACAATGGATCTTAAGAAAATGTGACTGTAAAAGGCAAAGAGCAAGAATTTCTGCTTCTGAGAAGATGGAGTAGATGCATTTCTTTCGTATTATTTCTGCTAAATACAACTAAAAACCCTGGACATTATATATAAACATAACAAGACTCTGGAAGATGGAGATAAAATGACAGATGAGCCGAGATCTCCTGACTCAAGGAATGACATTGTGTAAGTGCCCAGGATTTTCTTTTTGCCTCGTTAATCCCAGAGCTGATGCTGAAGAAGCTGGCAACCCAGAAATGTCAACAGGCACAGACCAAACAGCAGCAAAAACAACAAAAGCCTTCTCTCTCTGGCAAAAGGACCAGGAAAGGAACAGCCTAGAAAGACAGAACACTTTTTAGACAATAAGTCCCTACTCCAGCCAAATACCACAAAAAGCCATGGGGCTCCAGCCCCACTCATTCCAGCAAAGACTAAGTAGGAAACCTGGATTTCCAATGCCACCTTGCAATAATGAGGTGGCACCCCTTTACTTCCCCTTTACAGCAGTGCCCATGGAAGCCAGCTAAAATAAAAGGTTTAATATCAGGAGTCTCATAATATAATACTCCAAATGTCCAAGTTTTAATTACTTGTCATACCGAGAAACAGGGAGATCTCAAACTGAATGAAAAAAAAAAATCAACAGATGCCAATGAAAGAGATGTTAAAATTATCTTACAAAGATTTTCAAATAACCGTGACAAAAATGCTTCAATGAGCAATTGAAAACATGCTTAAAACTAAAGAGAAAAATAGGAAGTCTCAGCAAAGAAATAAAAGACATAAGGAAAACCCAAATGGGAATTTTTAAAAATCAAAAATACAATCATCACAATGTTAAAACTCAGTGAATAAGCTCAGCAGCAGAATGAGGATGCAAAGGAAAGAATTAACGAACTTGAAAACAGAAGAGTAAGAAATAGACAATAAGAAATAGATAATCTGAAGAGCCCTATAAGTAGGAAATTGACTTCATAATTTTAAAATCCCCCCCAAAAATGATATCTTCAAGACTAGATTATTTCACCAGAGATTTGTGATCCTCCCACCTCGGCCTCCCAAAGTGCTAAGATTATAGATATGAGCCACCTCACCTGGCAGATTTCTACAAACTTTTAAAGAATAACCAGCTTCGATTCCACATAATCTCTTCCAAAAAAAGAGATGAGAAAACACGTTTCAGTTATGTTTATGAGCTAGTATTGCTTCACTATCAAAACCAAAGACAATGTAAAAAAAATAAGCCTGTACACCAGTATTCTTCTTGAATGTAGATATAAAAATCCTTAACCAAATATTAGCAAATAGCATTCAGTAATATACAGAAATAGGCTGGACACGGTGGCTCACGCCTATAGTCCCAACACTTTAGGAGGCCGAGACAAGCAGATCACTTGAGGTCAGGACTTCAAGACCAGCCTGGCCAACATGGTGAAACCCTGTCTCTACTAAAAATACAAAAATTAGCCGCATACAGTGGCATGTGCCTATAATCCTAGCTACTGGGGAGGCTGAGGCACGAGAATTGCTTGAACCCGGGAGGCGGAGGTTGCAGGGAGCCGAGATCGCACCACTGCACTCCAGCCGGGTGACAGAGCGAGACTCCATCTCAAAACAAAAACAAAAAGAATCATACACCATGATCAAGTAGGGTTTGTTTTAGGGATGTTAGGGATGTAAGACTGGTTCAATATTTGAAAGTCAATGTAATCTACCAAATTAACCAACTAAGGCAGAAAAATCACATGTTCATATCAATTAATACAAAAAAGCATTAGACAAAATTTAACGCATATTAATAATAAAAATCTCAGAAAAACAGGAATAGAGGAGAGCTTCTTCAATATAAGGAAGAGTATCAACAACAACAACAACAAAACTCTAGAGCTAACGTTTTACTTAATGGTGAAAGTTTGAGTGCTTTGCCCCTAAGACCTGGAACAAGGTGTGAATGTCCACTCTCACCACTCCAGTTCAGCATAGTGTAATATGAGTGCAAACGGGCAAGAAAAGGAAGTAAGAAGCATGCATCTTTTATTTTTTTGACAGAGTCTCACTCTGTTACCCAGACTGAAGTGCAGTGGCGCAATCTCTGCTCACTGCAACCTCCACCTCCCGGGTTCAAGCAATTCTGCCCCAGACTCCTGAGTAACGGGGATTACAGGTGCCCGCCACTGCGCCCAGCTAATTCTTGTGTTTTTAGTACAAACAGATTTCACCATGTTACCTGGGCTCGTCTCAAACTCCTGACCTCTCAGGTGATCCGCCCACCTTGGCCTGCCAAAGTGCTGGGATTACAGGCATAAGCTACTGGCCCAGCCAAAAGCATACATCTTGAAAAAGGAAAAAAGAAACTTACTTTTTGCACAATTTGATTGTCTTCATAGTAAATCCTAAGGAATCTACCAACATACTCCTACAACTAAGTGAGTTCAGCAAGGTCACAGCGTACAAGATCAATATACAAACATAAATTTTATTTTTGTATACTAACAATGAACAGGCAGACATCAAAAATTTAAACTATAATACCATTTAAAATCACTCAATAAAAAGAAACATTTAGGTGTAAATACAACAAAATATGTACAGAACTTGTATGTTGAAAACTATAAAGTGCTAATTAAATAAATCAAAGATCTTAATAATTGGAAAGGCATAACCATGTTTGTGGCTCAACATATTAAACATGCAGTGCTCTTCAAATTTATATACCGATTTAGTGCAAATTCTGAAGAGATATCTTGGCATAAGACGGAGATCACAATTTCTACCAAACCCCAGCAAGATGTTTTGTGTATATAGACAAGATTAGCTAAAATGTGTATAGAAATACAAAGGAACTAGGATAGTTGAAACAATTTTGAAAAGGAATAAAGTGGAAGGAATCAGTATACCCAATTTCAACTACATTCAAGCTACATGCTATAGTTTGAATGTGTTCCCCCAAATTTCATGTGTTGGGAACCTGGTCCACAATGCAGTAGTGTTGAGAGGTGGAACCTTTGGGAGATTATTGGGATTAATCCACTCATGGGTCATTGTGGGAGTGAGTTAGTAATCATGGGAGTGGGTCTGTTATAAAAGCTAGTTTGGTGATCTCTCATGAGCCCCCTTGCCATGTGATACCCTGTACCACCTCGGGACTCTGCAGAGAGTTCCGACCACTAAGAAGACCCTCACCAAATGTAGTCCCTCAACTTTGGACATCTCAGCCTCCAGAATTGAAAGAAATAAAATTCTTCTCTTTATAAATTACCCAGTCTTGGGTATTCAGTTATAGCAACAGAAAACAGACTAAGACAGTACAAAAATCAAAATTAGCTGGGTTAATACATCTAGAGTATTCAGAGTTATGCCTGACACATAATAAACACTCAATAAATACAAGCTATTATTATTGCTTTTGGAATTTCATAACCATACTGTAATTACTTTGCACCACCCAGGACAAGACAATGAGTCTCAAAGTGGCTAAGTTTCTCAACCAAAGTTTCATAGCTAGTAAAATAGCTAGGAACTGGAACCCAAATATTCTGTGTCCTTGGTTAGTGCTCTTTCTGCTCCTTATCTTATAGTGCAGATGTCTTAAAGTTCTTGAACACTTTACCACGTGGCAAAATGGATCATTTAAGGACACAAGATGCTGAGGCTACCTTCCTGCACACCTTACCTAACCAAGTTGCTCCACCCTTTATTTTGTGTATTTTACTTCAAATATAAAATATTTCAGGCTGGGCGCGGTGGCCTGTAATCTCAGCATTTTGGGAGGCCGAGACGGACGGATCACGAGGTCAGGAAATCGAGACCATCCTGGCTAACACGGTGACACCCCGTCTCTACTAAAAAATACAAAAAACCAGCCGGGCGAAGTGGCGGGCACCTGTACTCCCAGCTACTCGGGAGGCTGAGGCAGGAGAATGGCGTAAACCCGGGAGGCGGAGCTTGCAGTGAGCCGAGATCTGGCCACTGCACTCCAGCCTTGGCGACAGAGTGAGACTCCGTCTCAAAAAAAAAAAAAAAAAAAAAAAATTTCAAACATAAGACAAAGTACAGAGAATAACATGTCAAACTGCTGTGTACCCACCACCCAGAATTTAACAATTTTGACAATTTGCAATTTTTTCCTTGGATTTTTTTAAAGGAAAAAAGTTACAGAGCAATTGAAGGCCCTTTTTATCCTTTTCTGATTCCACCTCTTTTCCCTTCATTCCTTTAAAATAACTAACCACTATTCTGAAGCTGGTGTGTATCTTTCCTTTTTCTGTTTTTCTGCTTTGACTACTTTTCCTGGGTTTATAGCAATCTGGTGTTATTTTGATTTATAAAATTTACATAAATAATAGTGTATATCTTTGCAATTGGCTTTCTTCACTCAAAATTATGTCTTCAAGATTTATTCAAGTGGATCTGGATTAACTTAACTTGGACATTTGAATTGCTCTGTGACACTTCTTTGCATAAATCTAACATAATTTATGTATTTCTCTATTAATGTTCATTTATGCCATTTCTTGTTTAATTCTTCATTATCATCTTTGATTATATCTCTTTGTTCATCAATGTGAAAGTTTATGAAATAAACTTGGAAGTGGAATTACAGGGTTATAAGGTATGAGCACCTATAATTTTATGAAATGTTGCCACATTTATCCCCCAAAATGGTTGTCCCAACTTATACTTTAACCAACAGTATGTAAGAGTTCCCCAAATCCTTGACAACACCTGGCATTTCAGATGTTTTATAATTGGTAATCCAATATGTATGAATGTCATTGAGAAATGACATTGAGAAATGTAGAAATATGTATTCTCTAATCATTTGAGAGATTTATAATCTTTCATATGTTTATTGGCTTGTGGCTGCTGTCTCTCAAATTGCCCCTACATTGTTTATTTCTTTCTGATTCAATTATTGATGTTATTTATTTAGTTAAGCTCATAATTTTTTCTTGGTTTTATGAATTAAAATAACCTCCCAATCTGTAGCTGGCCTTTTCATTTCATTTATGGGATCTTATGTAATACAGAAAATTTTTAATTTGAATATAATTTAATTTAATAAAATGTTTTCTTTATAGTTTGCAGTTTTTATGTCTTCTTCAGTAAGGCCTTACTAGTCTTAATGTTATAAAATATATTCATCTATATATTTTATAAGTTGTTAAATTTTGCTTTTCATATTTGGAAAGTATTTATGTATGATGTGAATTTTAGATCTAATTTTAATGTATCCCTTTTTTATAGCCAGTTTCTCAGCACCATTTATTGAATACCTTTTTTTCCTACTGATTTGTGATGATGTCACTTTGGTCATATATTGAGTTCCTCGATAGGTCTAAGTATTTCCTGAACTTTTTCCTCTGTTCTGTTGACATGTTTATTGTTTTAATTACCATCGCTGTATAATCTTGTTGGTTCAAAAAGCAATAATCCTCTTTAGTTCTACTGTAAAATTGTCTTGAAATTTTTTTTGGCACTTTAAACTTCCAGATAAATTTTAGGATTTTTTTCAAGTTTCACAACAGCTTTGTTGAGTTTCTATTAGACTTGCAATGAATGTATAGATTCATTTTCAGGAAATTGATGGCTCTATTATATTGAGTCTTCTCTGTCATAAACATAGTATATTTTCCCATGTTTAGTTCTTCTGTTATGTCACCCAATAAGTTTTATACTTTTTATCCACATAAGTCTTGCTCTTCTTCAGTTAGATTTATTCCTAAGTACCTTATTTTTGTTGTTGTTGCCAATATTTTTTGTTACTTTTCCCATTGCTTTTGTTTAAGGAAGACCTTTTCTTTTATATATGAATTTTATATACAGGAACAATGCTATACTCTCTTATTTGTTTTATTTTGAGGGTTTTTTTCCTTCTATTTTCTACAAGGACAAATGTACCAACTTAAAATAAATTTTGGAACCCAATTTGGAGATAAATCTGTCATTCCTCCCTAAACCTCAGTTAAAGACACATCAGGAAAATTATTTTAAACTTAAGAAATATTTGGGCAGTGGCTCATGCCCATAATCCCTGCACTTTGGGACATAGGATTGCTTGAGCCTGGAAGGTGAAGGCTGCAGGGAGCCGTGGTCACACCACTGCACTCCAGCCTGGGCAACAGAGCAAGATGGTGTCTCAAAAAAAAAAAAAAAATTAGTTCAGTAATCATTTGGTTATGCATTTCAGAACTGCTGTTTAATATCTTCCCGGTACCAGATACAGTGGTTGGTACTGAGGATTCAGTGATGAGCATGAGAGATGTGATTCTTTCCACTTCGAATTTATAGCTTAGAAGAGACAAATTTTAAACACATGATTATGCTCAATCAATACATGATTATAAAATATTAAAAGCATTACTAGAGAAAAATGAAGGATGATGAAAAATTATAACATGGACATCCAGTTCACAATGGAGGGTCAAGAAGGTGTTCCCTGAAGAAATTTAGATGTAAGCTAGGCTCTCAAGATAGATGTAAATTAGCTAGACATAACATGTAATTTTATGAAAACAGTATCTAGGGATTCTTGTTTTTGTTTTTGTGAGATGGAGTCTCTCTCTGTCACCCACACTGAGTGCAATGGCACAATCTCGGCTCACTGCAACCTCCACCTCCCGGGTTCAAGCGATTCTCCTGCCTCAGCCTCCTGAGTAGCTAGGATCACAGGTGTGTGCCACCATGCCCAGCTAATTTTTTTTTTTTTTTTTTTTTTTTGTATTTTTAGTGGAGACAGGGTTTCACCATGTTGGCCAAGCTGTTCTCAAACTCCTGGCCTCAAGAGATCTGCCCACCTCGGCCTACCCAAAGTGCTGGGATTACAGGCATGACCACACCTGGCCTATCTAGGGATTCTTTAGCTTTACTTACTGAGTATTTCAGATTCACAGATTGCTTCAATAATTGCCTTTTGCTGCATGTCCTTTTTTTTCTCTCAATAGTTATAATTACCACTTGTTGACAGGAAGAAAGGAAGGGAGGAAGGGAAAGGAAGGAAATTTTGCAACTATTTTAAGACATAGCACTTCATTGCTGCTTTTTCCCAGTACAGATGACTGAAAGAGTTCTAGAAGGAAAAAAATTGGAGAAATTGAGTTGCCGACCACAACTCAATTTCTGGTGTCCTAGGGACTGCACTGCAAAGCTCATCACTCCCTCCTGGCAATGTTCAAATTCAAATATTAAAGTAAACTTTGGCAAAAGGGACACTTAGAAGTTAAGACTCAGCCACAATTCTGAACTCGGTGCTCCTTCAGTGAAAACAGACATCTTGGGATTTACCCTTTCTCGGGGATTTCTCAGGGTCATAGCCTGCAGTTCATCTGGAGAAGAATCACAATCTCCAATCCAAAGACATCATACAAGTCTCAGCTGGGCAAGGGGTGAATCTGAGGTTTGATTTCTTCACCTGAAGGAATGAGAAGCACCTGGATCCTGCCTCATGAGGCTGGCTTGTTCCAACAGCCCTGCAAAGTTCATCAGAATGTGTAATTTCATCTCTATTTTTATTCAGGAAGAAAACATATAAAAAACTAAATGCCTTGGCTTATATTGATTCTGAAAACAGAGAAGCATTTCAGTACAGGTGGCCACTTTTTCAACAAGAATTTGTGCAATCCAAGGCTGGGCACTGTTGCTGTCCCCTAGCACCCGCCACCTCCAATGAAAGTGTGCTGAACCCATCTCAGATAGAGCGGCTTTCCAAAGGCACTCCCAGATTCTACATTGTTCAAGCTAAGTCAGGATAAATCTTAAACTATGTCTTAAACTATGCTGATCCCTGACACAGTCATAAGCAATTTTTATCGTCTACCCAAAATGTTTTACTCAGCCAATTATTGCAAAATTGCAAAAGATTGTAAAGAGCCAGTAAAAAAAATACATAGTTTATAGAGATGTAGCAACAATTAGCTTTATCTCCCTTCAGTCTCATATAAACAGCTGGGTTTGTATTGCAAATAGCAAAATAAATGAACAGGCCAATAAAGCCTGATCATCAGTTTCATGGGTCAAACATGTTTAAAGGCTGTTGAAATGTCTCATTCCAGGATGCACGCCCTTGATGCATGCGGTTTCTGGACGTCAAGTGGACACAGTGAAGCTGCTGTTGAAGATGGGAGCGAATATTAACATGCAGGATGCTTATGGCCGCACAAGTTTATGTCTGGCCACCTACCTGGTACTGATTTGTGTCTGTCACAGGGTCTAAGGAGCAGAGTAGGCTAAGGGTGTCATTATGGGGTCCCAGTTGCAGAGGACCATTCTTGGATCTATGCAGCTGGCTAAAGGAGCTAGAACTTGAAGCTTTACTCCAATCAGCTTCAACATTTATATCCCCACTTAGAGTTGGTTTCATGAATTTGGGCCATTTTGGATCTTCCTAACAATCCTCTAAGATAGAAGTGATATGGCCATTAGGGAAACATTCTTTTCTATCTTAACAGCATCGGAATTTCTCTCAGGATATTTCTGGACACACTTGGTGCTTCTAAGAACAATCTCCCTAAATAACCCCAACAGGGTGGGAACACTGTGAAGATGCGGTTAACATCTGTGGGGTAGGATTGGTCGAGTAGAAGCTTGAGGCTGAGGAATGTGGAGAACAATGAGAACTGGGGAAGGTGGTGGGAGGGACTGGACAATAGAGAACAGGGGAGACATAGCAGGCTCTTAAAGGGACAACGTCAAGCAGAGGACTCAGCCCACAATCAGGGTTCAATTTAACAACTGTGTCGTAATGCTAGTCCTCACCAGTAGAGAATTCGGCTCAGCATTTCCCAACATTAGAGCAAGCTTGGTTAAGCCTTACTGAAAATCCTCAAGACCCTCTTCTCTCAAACTCTTCCTGCAATCCTTCTGGGAGGTCCTAGGGGTGCCTTGAGCCCATGTCAAACAACTCCTAACCACCACATGGAGGTCATCCTTTTTCTTCCTCTCCAGAGAGGTACCCAGAAATCTTCACTGTGACCACCATTGCTGCCAATGCAGCTTCTTGCATTTGCTACAGCTTGCATTTGCTACTGCTGCCCACTGATGGTGGTGAATTCACTCTGGACCAGCCCCACTGAAGGTGTCCTGCTGAATTAAATCACTTCCCTTTCCCAAACACCACCCCCTTCTGCCATGAGCTGGCATAGATTGCAATGAAGCATTACCCAAGTCTTATAGAGATTTCCTTTAAAGCCTACTTTTTCATTTTCTATTTGTGCCCTCTCTGTAGAACTCACATGCAAATCTGGGAAGAAATTTTCAAACTGTGGTCCACAGATCTTTTGTGTAAATATCCCTTATGGTGCTTGTTTCAAATGCAAGTGCCAGGCTGGTCCGATGGTAGAGGGTTATCAGAACTTATTCACATTAGTGTCGAATGCAGGTACCAGGGTTATACCCTAGACCTCCTGAGTCAGATACTCTGGGAGCAGGACTAGGGTAATTGGTGTTGGGGGAGTCTGCATGTTAAACAAACCTCCTTGGGAATTTTTTTCTTTTTTTTTTTTTTTTTTTTTTGAGACAGAGTCTTACTTTGTCACCAGGCTGGAGTGCAGTGGTGCAATCTCAGCTCACTGCAGCCTCCCCCTCCTGGGTTCAAGCTATTCTCCTGCCTTAGCCTCTGGAATAGCTGAGACTACAGGCGTGCACTATCACACCCAGCTAATTTTTGTATTTTTAGTAGAAACAGGGTTTCACCATGTTGGCCAGGATGGTCTCGATCTCTTGACCTCATGATCTGCCCATCTCAGCCTCCCAGGCAATTTTTAAAAACTTGCCCATCAAGTTTAAAAGCCACTGGTCTGTGCATATTAGCCGAAGTCCCATATCTCAGACAGACATATGGCTGTCCTCCTAGCCCCCTCCCTTCTAGCACATGCCTTAAGAACTGCTCTTGCTATGGACTTTTCCAGTGTCTGAGCTGAAGAAAAGAGAAAACTGGGATAAGGGGGTGGAGGAAGGGGATAGAAGGGGTTTCTAAAGTTGACGGCCACTAGCACATAGAATGTAGTGAAAGTAAACTGTCCCCTTTCAAAGTTCAAAAACTCAAAATTTTACATTTCTTTGACCAGAGACTATGCAGGGGACTGGGAAGAAGTACTCCTCTAAATCACGGTGAATAACAATGGATACCCTTGGAGCCTAGAGAGTTGACACCTTTGCAGACAACTCTTTCTCGGAATATATTCTAAGGGGCTGCATGAGGAGAGTCTGCCAGCAGGACACCATGTGGTGCCACCTTTTAAATTCTGCCCCCATCTCCGTGTGGCTCCCCAAGGCAGGACCCTCCATCATTCTGCTGAGGCTCACGGGAAGTGGTTGTCCTGGGGACTGCACTGTGAAGCTCATCCCTCCCTCCTGGCAATGTTCAAATTCAAGAATTAAAGAAGAACTTCCCAAATGGGACACTTAGAAGTCAAGTCTCTGCCACAACTCTGAACTCAGTGTACAGAAAAACTTACTACAGATGTGTCAAACTCAAATAAAATATGTAGAGTTGAGGCTGGGCATGGTGGCTCATACCTGTAATCCCACCACTTTGGGAGGCCAGGAGGCTGGAGGATCACCTGAGGTCGGGAGTTTGAGACCAGCCTGACGAACATGGAGAAACCCCGACTCTACTAAAAATACAAAATTAGCCGGGCATGGTGGTGCATGCCTGTAATTCCAGGTGCTCGGAAAGCTGAGGCAGGAGAATCACCTGAACCCAGGAGGCGGAGGTTGGCGCCATTGCACTCTAGCCTGGGCAACAAGAGCGAAACTCCATCTCAAAAAAAAAGAAAAAATAAAATAAATAAATAAATATATATATATATTATTTTATATATAATATAAAAATAGTATATATAATAGATATAAATATATAATAGATATAAATATATATATAAATATATATAGAGAGAGAGATATTAATCTCTACATTTAACATATTATTTGATATGTAAGAATTGCGGCCAGGCATGGTGGCTCATGCCATTAATCCCAACACTTTGGGAGGCTGAGGCAGACGGATCACCTGAGGTCAGGAGTTCGAGACCAGCCTGGGCAACATGGTGAAACCCTGCCTCTACTAAAAATACAAAACATAGCCAGGTGTGGTGGCGCATACCTGTAGTCGCAGCTACTTGGGAAGCTGAGGCAGGAGAATCACTTGAACCCAGGAGGCGGAGGCTGCAGTGAATTGAGATCGTGCCACTGTACTCCAGCCTGGGTGACAGAGTGAGACACTGTCTCAAAAAACAAGGAAAAAAGAATTGCAATTCAGGGCATACACACACACCAGGTGGTCCTCGGTATGTCCAAAGAATGAAGAGGAAGCTGTAGGTTTTATTAGAAGGGGAAATGTTACATATTGTTTTTCTAGAAAGTTCATTGGCACTAGTCGAGTTTTGGGGAGCTGGCAAGCTCTGATTGATGAGTGACCATGGTGGGTAAAATTCTTCTTTTTGTTGCAGCAGGTTTTTCGGAAGCCATTAGATAAAACGAGTTACTACAGGCAGTTTCAGCAGCCAGGCTTGCAGATAACTGCATTGTGGAGCAATGTTACGTGCCTGGCCTGCTTTTTCCCCTGACTTCTCAACTCTGGTTTAGTAGTTGGATATAACAAGAAGGACCCAATTTAAATGATCAAATTTCACAAGTGTGCGACATTGGTTAGGCAAATCACTGTATCTCTTTGTGCTTTCTCCTTCAATTGTAACATGTAATAAAAATTTAAAAATTCCCATCACAGCTGAAGAATAAACACTGGGGGAATCAGCCAGCACATAGTAGGAATAAAACTCATTTATTGGTTCTTAATAGTGACTGACCAAGTGTTTCAGAGAGTATATTCAATGGTTTTTCTTCTTTTCATCTTCAGGAAAAAAAAAAAAAAATCAGAAAACCATTGACACACACAGAGTTCCAGGAAATGTTGCAATGATTTTTAAAAGTGTTTCAAACTTTCCCCCACCGAAAGATCTGCTTTTCAAAAACTGTAAATCTTTGGCAACGCTAAAATTTGCCCAGCATGGCTGTCTTTTGGGTCTCTGGGTCTAATTTCTCCTTTTAATCTGAGAACTTGATGATTTAGACATTAACAACTAAAAACAGATTTAATGCATCAGTAAGCCATGACTCAAGACTGGAAATGCCAGAAAAATACTTGCTTCTACTTAAGACTTAGATATTAATGGTCAATTCTACAAAACCATAGTCAATATTTATACTCTGAGTTTTGATGCATTTTTGTTGATTTTCCTTCCAGACTTCAAAACCAAAAGGTTATTTTCTCATCATTATCTTCCTTCTTCTCCATGCATTTATTAACATGGTAATTTTTTTTTTTTTTGAGACGGAGTCTCACTCTGTCGCCCAGGCTGGAGTGCAGTGGCGTGACATCAGCTTACTGCAAGCTCCACCTCCCAGGTTCACGCCATTCTCCTGCCTCAGCCTCCCGAGTAGCTGGGACTACAGGCACCTTCCACCACGCCCGGCTAATTTTTTGTATTTTTAGTAAAGATGGAGTTTCATCGTGTTAACCAGGATGGTCTCAATCTCCTGATCTTGTGATCCACCTGCCTCGGCCTCCCAAAGTGCTGGGATTACAGACGTGAGCCACCGCGCCTGGCCAACATTTTGATTTTTATTGCTTTCAATGTAAGGAGGAAATATCTTCAGTCATCTTTCTCATTTTACTGGATAATTCTGAGGTTTACCTAGACACGAATGTAGGAAGATGGGAAGCCTGCTTCTGAACGAAATAGAGGGTTATCCTATTATTCTTCATAATAAAAAAAAAAAAAAGAAGCAGAAACAAAAAAAAAATAAAATAACAATAATAATAATTTCATCTATTTTTAAGTCTACTTATAATTGGGCAAGTAACCCAAGCCATTCTGGATGAATGTAGAAGACATCCTCTTTAGCACGCGAGCCAAACTTGGTTATCAATAGTTATGGGTCAGTTAAAGTAGCATGGGAGGGAGGGCTAGCCTGAAATTATACCTGCCCTTTGAAATGGGAGAGACAATGAGAAGATGACCCAGCAGTAAGTATTGACCGAGGATGTAACAAGCATGAGGTGTGGCCATATCAGGTCTCAATCTAGACAATTGTAGACAGCAGGTTTCAGCAGTTCACATAAAGTTCTTGGGGAGTTTACAGGTGGATAAAACATAGCAATGGGAAACCTTTGGAAGGTGCTGGTGATGCCTTATATTTAGGGATTCAAGCTTTCAGCATCAGAAAGATCAGTCAACAAGCTGGCAGGGTCCCAGCCATTGCAGTAGAGCTCAGGTTAGACTTCTAGGCACTGGGAGGGGGACTGACTTGAATAGGCAAGGTGCTGTCCTTGTGGTTACTAGAAAAGGAGCTTGCAATAGAGGACCAAGGCCCATTTATCACGCAGTCTGAGTTTATACGTATAATACCAGTGAGTGGCCCTAGAAATGGGGAGGGGGAGATGGAGAGATTCTAAGGTCAGTCTGCATCTAAAGGGGAAAGGTCCTCCCATAAACCTGGGAATCTGTACCTCAAGACCTTCGGTCCTCTGTTGAGGCATCTAAGATGGAGTTGTGGTTCTTAACCACTTCAAGTCAAATAAAATATGTGTTTAGCCAAACCAGAGAAGGGGAAAAAAAATCTAGAGAAAGTTTGTTGGACCGTGTTACGTGAGCTTCTGTTATATAATGATGTGGTTGCTCTTGTATTTCAGGGCTGGCTTGAAGGCTGTGTGAGTCTACTCAGAAATGGTGCCAAGCACAATATCCCAGATAAAAATGGCCGCCTGCCACTGCATGCTGCCACTGCTGAGCCCGATGTGAGGTAAGTGGCCAGGTTTACATGATGCTCAAGTTGGGAGCGACTCAACTTCTATGAGAAGGTCATCTAATCCATCCCTCTGTGGCTGATAAAAAGAAAAAGAAAACCATCTTTTTTTTTTTTTTAAGTTGCAGCAGATAGGACCACAACAAAATATTCTAGAATAATCTCAAACTGTCTCTTCCTACTTCAATAAAAGTTTTATCTCCTAATCTTTAAGAAGATATGCTGTTTGTCATCATCAGAATTCATATATTCATTCATTCCATTAATCAGTAAGTCAATTATGCATTCAACAACTATTTTTTGAGCACATACTATGGACCAAAGACTGTTCTAGTCCTTTGAAGTTCCACAGTAAATAAAACAGAGTCTCTGATGTCACAGAGCTTATATTCTAGTGAAGCTCTTGAGCATACCAGTTAATAAATAAATAAGATCATTAATAGTGACGAGGGCTATGAAGAAAATTAATAGGGCAAAAGAGCAGTGACTGGGCAGAAAGGTTAATGTGTAAACCCAGGGCAATGCCAGCCTTTAGGAGCTGGGAGGAGGCAAAGGAGTCAGCAGCAGGGAGACCAGGGGGTTAGAAGGAAACCAGAAGTGTATGCACCTAAAAGCCCTGTGAAAAAACACACTCGAGTAAATGGGATGATCAAGAAGGCCACCTTTTTGTAAGATAACTGAGCAACGAAGGAAAAGGTTTTGTCCATACCAAGGGTAGCTTCTGCATTCCTCTGTGTCTACATGGCCTCAGTTCCCATTCTTTAGAAAGGCCCTCAGAGCAGCTGCTAACAGAATTTCTACTATGGAATCAGTAATATGGTGGACATTTTCTGCTCTGCAAGAACATGCCTCTGACAGGAATTGAGCATTTCCAAGCCTAGGTCATAGGCCAGCAGCACAAGGAGTGTATTCTATATGCTTCACCCTCTCAACTCTGTGTCCAGAACTAAAACCTGAAGCACTGTCTGGGTTGAGAAGCCCAAGGCCATAATCTTCCAGGCTGAGGAATAACAAGATTTCTTTACTTCAATCTCTTTTACAGTAAAATAAAAGGTCTTGGGAAATTCCAGGACTATTCCCAAGACTTGACTCTTATTATATTGGACTATGTCCAGAAATAACAGAAAACTAGGGTTTACCCAAAGCCCAACAAAACAAGGATGTTTAGAGAAGAAACAGCAAACCCAGACAGTTAACAATCAATAGACATCAAGAGGGTATGACTCCCTCTTGATGAATTAGGAAAAACAAAAAAAAAGAATGACCCCATAAAAATACTTAGTCACAAAATCGTACTGTTTTCCCAAGAGTGGTATTTAGAAAATAAGTTTAAAATGTACCTTTTCTGTTTCTTCTGTCTTAATTTACTCCACATAATTGCTTTTACTTGCCTCACTCAGAGTGGTCATTTCAAAACCTATTAGCTAATTCTGGAAGATTTAAAAAGCCCATTTAAGTTATGGTAATCATAGCTGTTATAACACATAAAATCCAAAGCTTCAGTGTTTTAACACAGTAAAAATTATTTCTGGCTGGGTGCCATGGCTTACGCCTGTAATCCCAGCACTTTGGGAGGCCGAGGCAGGTGGATCACCTGAGATGAGGAGTTCGAGACCAGCCTGGCCAGCATGGCAAAACCCCATCTGTACTAAAACTACAAAAATTAGCCAGATGTGGCAGTGAGTGCCTGTAGTCCCAGCTACTCGGGAGGCTGAAGCAGGATAATCGCTTGAACCCAGGAGGCAGATGTTGCAGTGAGCTGGGTTCACACCACTGCACTCCAGGCTGGGCAACAAAGCGAGTCTTCGTCTCAAAGAAAAAAAAAAAATTTTATCAGACATGTAACCATCCAATGTAGGGGGGTGGTGGGTGGCTCGCTGCCACATGGCGATTCAGGGACCCAAGCTTCTTCCATTCTATAGCACCTTCATCCCCTAAGAGCACAGAATGTCCTTCATTCAGCCTGCAGACGGGGAAAGAGGAGCACAGTAGTCCCCCCTCACCCTGGAGGGGATACGTTCCAAGACCCACATGGATGTCTGAAACCTCAGACAGTGCCAAAGTCTATATATGCTATGTTTTTTCCTATACATACATACCTATAAAATTTAACGTGTAAATTAGGCACAGTAAGAGATTAACAACAATAACAATAAAATAGAACAATTATAACAATATGCCAGTATCACTACTCTTGCACTTTGGGGCCACTGCTGAGTAAAATAAGAGTAGCGTGAACACAGTGCTGCGATACAGCGACAGGCGATCCGTTAACCAAGGTGGCTCCTAAGTGACTAATGAGAGCAGAGTGTAGTTAGCGGCAGATTTCATCATTCTATTCAGAATGCCGCACAATTTAAAACATGAATTGTTTATTTCTGGAATTTTTCATTGAATGTTTTTGAACGACAGTGAACTGTGGGTAACTGAAATAATGGAAAGCGAAACCGCAGATTAAGCAGGGACTACCCTATAAAGAAGCCACACTCAGTTCTTTAAAACCTCAGCCTGCAAATGACACAATTCACTTCTGCTCATATTCCATGAATAAGGACTAGTCATTCGACCACATCTGGTTGTAAGGTGCTCTGGGGAATATAGTTTCTAGCCAGGAATCCACCTCCCAACAATGCCTCCAATCCAGGAAAGGGGGACAAGGATTTTGGTGAAAAGCTCGCTGTCTCTGCTCTTAACCCATTGCACCTGAGGGATAAACTAAGCCTTGTCAGTCAAAATTACATTCAGTGTCACTTGGATCAGTTGATTAGGTTCATCCTCTGAAATCACTGCAATAATAAATTGAAAATCAACCCAAGTGTACTTCCTCTTTGTGGACTTGTATTTCTATTTCTTATTATGCTTTCCAGTACTTCTCTACTCTTGAGGATCTACGTTAAGTTGCCATAACTAGGAGAGCAGACAGTCGTGGCTTCTCCTCTCTTGAAATTGTACTTAATGGCCCAGCCACCACCCTTGGATGGGTTGAAATAAGAAAAATAAACATCCTTCTGTGTGCAGATGAGTAGTTAGTTATATTGTCCTAAAAAG
Source organism: Piliocolobus tephrosceles (assembly GCF_002776525.5). Classification (NCBI taxonomy): domain Eukaryota; kingdom Metazoa; phylum Chordata; class Mammalia; order Primates; family Cercopithecidae; genus Piliocolobus; species Piliocolobus tephrosceles. The sequence continues at coordinate 63,276,787 of NC_045437.1, forward strand.
CCCTTCACTGATTCTGAAAGATAAAATTCTGCTTTAGTTATGGCAATGCTAGCTGCTTTAACTAATAATCCCCCAAAGTTAAGATTGACTATTCCAAAACCAAAATTGTTATTTCTAGTAAATGCTCTCCAAAGATGAATTGGGTTAAGTCCTAACAACCCATACAGCAAATCAAATACAGTTACACGCTGCATAATGACATTTCAGTTTGTGGCAGACCGCATGTGTGATGCATGTGTGATGACGGTCCCATAAGATAATTATATCATATTTTTACTGTACCTCTTCTATGTTTACATATGTAAATACTTATACTGTGTTGCAATTGCCTACAGTGTTTAGTACAGTCACATGCTGTGCATATTTGTGGCCTAGAAGCAATAGGCTCTACCATATAGCATAGGTGTGTAGTACGCTCTACCATCTAGGTTTGTGTGATACACTCTAAGATGTTCACACAATGATAAAATCACCTAACGACACATTTCTCAGAAAGTATTCCCATCATTAAATGATGCATGACTGTGGTTTGGTTACCTACAGAATATTTGGAAACTAGTTTGCCCTAAAGGATTCCCTATGGAATTACATTGTTAAAATTACATATTTTAGAGTTGTTTGAGAAATTTTAGGTCCACGGCAGAGTTTGATACAACTACATTAAATGTTTATAGTAGAAACCGACCAACCCATGCCGTGTTGTAGAGAAGCTGGGCTTCAGTCACTCATCTGTTTGTGTCAGCATGAACTCAGAACTGTTTTTTTGAGGAAAAAAAACAAAAACAAAAAAAAACTTGACCTGGCTCATGGGTACTTCCTAATCCCACAACCAGACTGAGGAAGGCAGCAGTCTTTTACTAGGTCACACAAGGCTTTTTGCTCAATTTTCTTAAGTAGACATAACCTTGGCCGACCACTAAAACATATAGGTTTGCATTTAACGTACAAAAATGATGATGATGATGATGATGATGATGATGATGATGTTGGTTATTTACCATGTTCAGAGCAAAATTCGAAGTGCTTTTGGGGTATTAGCTAATCTAATCCTTACCACACCTCTATAGGTAATATTTCTATCCCCATTTTACAGAATTGAGGCACAGAAAAAATAATGAATTACCCACTGCATATGTAAAGGTAATCTGCCCAGTGGGTCTGCTGTGTTTCTGAGACCTACTATTGTGGACCTTGTAAAATTTATTTTAATGGCCATATTTTGACATTAAGCCCTTGGCCTCCATTGAGAAACGTTATAAGAAACAGTCTTACAAAACTTACTGGCTCATCATTCATTAGCACCCCGAAAATTTCTGTATGAGAAACCACAAGAAATATTTCTATTAAAGAAGGAATTCATACACTGCTTCTGATAAATATTTTTTATTTTTACTATACAGACGCTGTGACTTCAGAGCATGTTTCTTTCTTTATATATTTAGAAAATTCAAAACTCAGTTTGTGTCCCACCTCTGGCATGTATGTAGGACTATAGAGGATGTCTTTTTTTTTTTTTTTTTCCTGCCCTTGTTTTCTCTTCGTCTTGTTTGTTCACTCATTATCTTATTTTACTATATCTGAAAACAATCTAAAATCCTTGAAGGGGCCAGGCATGGTGGCTCACACCTGTAATCCCAGTGCTTTGGGAGACGGAGGCAGGAGGATAACTAGAGGCCAGGAGTTCAAGACCAGCTTAGGCAACATAGTGAGTCTTCATTTCTAAAAATGATTTTTTTTTTTAATTAGCCAGGCATAGTGGTGTGCTCCTGTAGTTCTAACTATTCAGGAGGCTGAGACTGGAATATTGCTTGAGCCCAGGAGTTCGAGGCTACGGTGCACTTTGATCATGCCATTGTAATCCAACCTGGGCAACAGCACAAGACAGGAAAGAAGGAAGGAAGGGAGGGAGGGAGGGA